>NW_026858637.1:0-600000 GCF_026571515.1 Ruditapes philippinarum
TTTTAAAAATAAAAAAATTCAATCTAAAAACTCTATTTATTGATCCAATATTTAACATATATTGTCTTGTCTCTTGATATCTCTTCTTCAGATAATTATTTATCTTAAAGATAATTTCAAACAATATGTTATTAACTAAACAATCTATATCCTAATCCTAATATATGGTTTTAATAGAGGGGGCCGAGTTGACTAAGTCACCTTGTCCCGAGTTGGTGTAGGGCCGAGTTTTACCTGTAAATTTCAATAATGTAAACAATCCTTTGACCTAATTTCGTTTGTCTAACAAATTAACATCTGCAAACACAAAACGATTTTTGAAAAAAGAAATAACGGCATTTCCACAAACCTTTGCGATGTTATTCATCAGCAAATCTATGTCTTGAAATCTGAAAAACACGAACGTTATTCTGTCGATGGTCCGAACGGTGTGCCCTACTTATTAGTTCTAACCAAGTTTTACCAAAAATTGCATTCCGTTAATTCCAGAATACTTTTGAAAGACTTGTATTGGGAAATATTTTTTTTATTATTTAATAATAGATCTAATATTTTTGTTTTCAAACGCTTTGATTCTATGATAATTTGCGAACCAAAATTTTTTTGCCCAAAAAATAGTTATGCCTTTTTAAAGGCCACATATTGTATGCATTGTTTCCTCTTGAGAGTTATCGGAAACGTAAAAAATTCCCCCCGCGGTTGGGCAAGTAAAAAAAATGCTATTTAAAAATAAATTTGCTAATATATACAAAAAAAATAAACTTTTATTTTCCCTTCGGGTTGACTTATATGTAAACAATTTTCACAGCATATCTTGCTACAAATTACAACCTTTATTATATTCAATTTATTGTAACATAGGTACATGGACACAAATTTTTCTTTGGCCTAATAGCGTAATAATACTGATGTTTTTTTTTCGTACACGTTTAAGATTATGTTCCATTGATGTAAGCTACATTGAATATCATCATTTCAAGTTTTTTTTAACATCATCTTTTTCTTCAAGTCATCCACGTTTGAAAGTATACATATAGTTCTGCTGCACTACTTTCTTGGTCGCATTAACTACTTGTTTTCTATTGAGCTTAAACAGAAGTCAATTAGGTGTTGTTCGTTCTTTTTAAGATGGGCAGACCGTTACTATAGAAAGGAAATTTTTTTTTGAAAAAATTTCCTTCCAAAAATCATAAATGCTTTTTTTCCGGGCGAGTTTAATACTATGAGTGTTCAGATCTATTATATAGCAGGTAAGTTGAAGAAAATCGCAAAGCAGTCGACGAAGTATAGAACATAAATTCCATTTATAGAATGTTCACAGACATCATTTTTAATGTGTAGCAAGTAACTGTTGCTACTTACGCAAGAAGTTTATTATTTTTGCCGATTGATGCACTGATTAAGTAGCGCATGTAGTCTAAACAAGTACTTTAATAAAAACTGTTTGTAATTAACCAAAAACAAGATTATCAAAATAAACTAGTGAATAAAAGATTTAAACCAGTTGAAAGTTGTTTAAACTGTTATAAATGAAACTATGAAAAATAACCTTAATGATTCTGTGCTTTTAAACTTATGAATCTGAATTTAAGCCCTGTTTTAATCTATATCAACAAAAATTTAGATCTAAAAATTCAAGATGGCTGCTACTTAAAACAAAGATATTAATTAATCCTAATTAATTCCGTTAAAAGAACTTACAAAAATTACTTACAAATTTATCAAAAATGTTTCAGTGAATTTAGATAATCTCTAAGGTTCATTTAAAAGCCAAAGCGCCTATAATAAATTAAATATTTAATTGATTAACCTTAGAGAACTTTTAGAGATGTTACTTTTCCAAAATTAGCAGCAGAATGTCAGATTTCCCTGAGATGCTTGTATAAATGGATTTCTGAATCCCAGCTACCTACAGGTGGCACTGTATGTAACAACTTATCTGATTTGTCAAATTACAGCCAACCAGAATTTACTTTACAAATGCTCTAGGCTTATCAGTACTTTACATAACTATTCAAAAAATAGATCATGATTCATGGAAAAGTTTAACATGAAACAGTATTAACATTTTCTACAAAAGATGATAATTATGACTGATTATTACAAAGTAATCAAAAGAATCAAAATACTAATAAGAAACTAAACATATTTATGAACGTATATAAATGCTATATCAACAACATGTATCTCACTAAGTTTAAGGATCAGTTTATGTGAAAGTAGAACCATAAATATACATGTAGTATATAACTATATAAAGGAACTTTAGCCCATGTTAAGTGACTGTAAAATAATCTACAAAGTTACTCAATACAATTATATTCAACATTAAACTAGTGAATGATAAGGATGAAATGTTTTGTAAAACAATGTATGTTTAAAACCATTAAACCCTTAATATGTCTTGAAAAAATATGTATGAAGATTATATATGATTTACTTCTTGAGTAATATTATACATTATTACCACTCACTTTTTTCGTAATGTTAATTTCCCATAGGCCTCTGGGAATTATTCTTACTGTTAATGCAAGTGTACCACGTGACTAAGAATTTTGTACTGTTACATAGGTAACAGTATTTTTTAACAGTATAAAATCTGGTCACGTGGTCTATTTTTCTAAATAAAATGAAATAAAATGGCCGCCATTTTTCTCTCGATTCATTCTTATTTTCGGCGATAGGGCCTAGGGCATCACCAAAATAACTATGACTCTCATAAAATTTAGTTCTTTGCACCCTAGAGTTCTTTTCGCGTATAAAACATCTTTTTGTTGAATAGTCAAAAAGTAAACATCCGTTTTCAACGGAAGTTATTGTAATGTGAATAATTTTGTGTCAAACTGGAACATGGAGACGATTAAAACATGCAACAAAGGATTATTTAACAATTTTAACCATTGAAACGTTACAGATAGAGTTGGTGGACAAACATTTGTAGGATATCATCGTTAATTTGTAAATGCACTTTGTCAAGAATATTCTGGATACAGAAGGATTAGATTTCACAGATCATAACCTTATAAATGGGTTAGTGTTTTGTTTTCTAAAAAAACACAGAGCTTATTGTATGTTTATGACTAGTAGATACCATCACCTGCTTAAAGAATAAAAGAAAAACAGCTTCTCAAGTAGGCCTACAGTACACTAAAAACTTACAAGGTAAGGACAGTTTGTTATTGCTACTCTTGGTTTATTTTTGTTACAGTTAGATTTAGTTTACAAATTCAGATCATGACAGTATTTGTTCGGGGTAATAAAAAAATAACACAGTAAAAATATCATCCCTCATAAAAATACTGTTACCCTCGGCTACGCCTCGGGTAACAGTATTTTCCTCGGGATGATATTTTTACTGTTACCCACAAACCCATGTGTTATTTAAATAATATTATGTAATGATTACATAACCTGTTGTAGTTGGAATCCAACTTTACAACAACGGTATTTGGTAAGAAATGAAATATTATTTCTATATTCATGACTGAACGGCGATTCCAAGCATTTTTGGAAATGCTAATACTTGTAATTTTGCTACTGCCCACCGGTTTCTGACCGCGCCTGAGGGTACGTCAGCCGCAAAATCAATTGACTAGTGTAACACGGCTCACCCATGTCAATATAAACAAATTAAATAAAATGTTTCAAAGTTGATAGTGTCATATTAATACCATAAATATGTAACTTTTTTCTCAATTAGTATACATATTTATTGGTTTTTTTTTCCATATAGATAAAATAAAACATGCTATTGTTGTAGTTGGTTTTTTTTTCGAAGTGTATGTTTATATATAATAATAATCAATAAATTTGAGATTTGATCTGTGTTTATTAATCATTGTAACCAAACTAAGTGACAAACGTTTATTTTGAAAAAAGCTTATTTATCTGTAAACTATTTGTTCTGTTCTGTAACGATATCAAACATCTACTCGAAAACCGGGAGAGACCGGACAATAAACGTGTGGTACTATTCGCCGGTCACTAGTAAATCCCGGTCAAAATAGACCAGGAGAGACCGGGAATTACCGATAGGTGTACATCCCTCTATAAATAGATTTTCGGAATATTTAGGTCATCAACTCATCATTCTATTCAGCTTTCGCATACATGTACAACAATAACATACCATAATAACCCACTGTGTACTACACAATGATAAACAAAAATACCCCGAAGAGCGCGATTTATTGACGGAAAAGGTTATTTCATTTGAAAATGTTTGCATTGCGAAATTCTCCAGTTCGCTATTCATTGTATATATCGCGACATGTCATTTTTAATTAATAATCAAGCACCCTCATACCGATCGGAATTATTCCGATCGGCTTTTATAATGTCCGACTAAAAGGCTCGAGAAGTTGCTGTCGCCCTTTCACAAAATCTGTTTTCATTCAATAAGAGGCGCCGCGCTTCGGCGCGGACGCCAATCACTTCACTTCACGCAATTGTAAATCAGCTGTTCGGTATTTTGTAAGGAGTCTCCTGATTGGCCAATAGCAACGAAACACAAGAATGCCTAATGGCGTAGAAAGGAATCGAAAGAGCGTGTAGAGGTTTGAAACTCGAATTCCGGGTGTATCAGATGCTACTGACGGCCGTAAGTGGTCCCATTTAATGTATTTAATAATATTATTTAGTAAATTCAAATGATTTTGACCCTACTTGGCTGACAAACATGTATTAGTCTATGTTTACGTACCGAATCGTTGTGCCACTTTTTTGTCTACCTGGGAGTTTTAGCACGAATGCGCTCGTTTCCTGATAGATATTGGGTGGGTCTCATTTGGAAGCTTAATACAAACGTGAAATAGTGATAAGTGTTTTTTTTAATTATCTGGACAATTGTTTCACAACGTCCCGGGAAATGAAGCCCTTGCTTGTAGACACGAATCTGGAGTTTCCGGCCTTCTGTTTACTTATAGTTTATTTTAAAGGGGGCTCATATTTCACTTTTTTCTTTCCTTTTTTTATGTTTTTTTTTGGTTTTTGACACATTTAAGATGAGGTTTTTTGTTATCAATGTGGTCATATTTTTCTTCCCAGGTCCGATACTCGTGCCTGTGCGTGTAACTTCCCCGTTGTGCAGGGGTAACGCGTTCGTTTACGGTGTGAGAGGTCTGGGTTCAAATTCCAGTCGAGGCAATTTTCTTTTTTAAGTGTCTTTTTTAAGGAAGTAGCCTCGATATGCAAGGATAAAGTGTGGCTGTCATAAAAAATGAACATAAATGATTTGTTGATGCAACTCTAGTCTATGGTTCTCCTCAGCACATATGAAGCTTTACTGAAGTTTAATTAAAGATTACCTAATTTTGATGCAAACAGCAATAAATGTTTCAATAAGGGTTTGTTTGAATGTAAAGACAAAGACTGCATAAAGATCTGAAACAAAAAAGGGTAAATAAGTAAAGTCAGGAAGGTAGAATTTACGGTGGCATAAAGGTGACATGCGTGTGTGTGTTTTATTTATTTCGTGGCCACGAGATAGCTAAGTCGTGGCCACGAGATACTATGTCGTGGCCACAAGTTACTAAGTCGCGGCCACGAGATAGCAATGTGGCGGCCATGAGATACTATGTCGTGGCCACGAGTTACTAAGTCTTGGCCACGAGATAGCTAAGTCGTGGCCACGAGATACTATGTTGTGGCCACGAGTTACTAAGTCGTGGCCACGAGATAGCTAAGTCGTGGTCACGAGATAAATAACCAATCAGATTACACCATTTATGTGAATTTCCCTTATTAACTAGACATGTGCTATAGTACAAGGATGGCCCTATTTCACCAGCCTGTTAAACTGCCATTTATACAACTTATTGACATGTCAATAATTTTACATTTAGCGTCACTGTGCCCCTGATTTTGACCCTATGACCTCGAAATTATTAGATGTCATCTACTGATCAGTTGCAATGATCTTTCTGGGTTATATAAACCATGGCTTATCCCTTCTAAATTATTCATCAGACAAGGATTTATAGGCTTTCTACTGTCCATGGGCAATTTCCCTTACAAATAAAATAAACCAGGACTTATTCCTTCTCATGTTATCGTATAAACAAGGTTAACAGGCCGTAGTACGTACAAACTGACTAATTCGATCACACAATTGTCCCAACAAAGAGCTATAGTCAAAATTAATGTCTGATGGGCCTTGGAAGGTGACTTTCTAATATGATCCTAAAGACAAGTTCAAAGTGAATATCATCAGTATTTTCAAAGATTAATGTTGCATGTAAAAGTAAGTTGTTAGGTTTAAAAAATTCGTATATATAGTGAATTCTGATAGGTTAATTATCTCGTGGCCACGACTTAGTAACTCGTGGCCACGACAAAGTATCTCGTGGACACGACTTTGCTATCTCGTGGCCACGACTTAGTTACTCGTGGCCACGACATAGTATCTCATGGCCACGACATAGTATCTCGTGGCCACGACTTAGCTATCTCGTGGCCACGACATAGTATCTCGTAGCCACCACATAGCAATATCGTGGCCACGACTTAGTAACTCGTGGCCACCACATAGTATCTCGTGGCCACCACATAGCAATCTCGTGGCCACGAGATAAATAAAAATACACACATGTCGCCTTTGTGTCATCGTTAGAATTACATTTCGATTTTCTTTAATTTTACATACATATTTAAAAAGTTGAAAAATTCCCCTGTGATTGGTCTTTCACATATGGTGTTATTGTATGGAACTGCCAAAATTCCAGACATGTAAAGACAGTGTTTCTTTTTGAAGAAAACTTGCAAACGTATATGCCTAGCATTCTTGACTGTATCTGTGTATTGCAAATACTATGCCTTTTAATCCACTCTTTTACTCGAAGGTTCTCATTTTTAAATAACAAGTTTATATATAGAACTAAACAACTGACCTAACATGGAAAAAACAAGTAATAGAAGTTGTTTGCTTTATGTACCTCATCCTAATCCACGTTTTGGAAGTATGTTGAAACCATGTCTTTGCTGATTACACTGTAACACTGTTGCTATTGACAACGAGTATCATGTCATAGTCAAATCCGTATGTTAGACACGATTTCTATAAAATATATACTTCTAAAATAAAAATTCACTGTTAAAATATATCGGTCTGACATGTTGTAGTAGTTCCATTACTCTAATTAGAAAATAAATATGAAGTGCATTGTTGGTTCACGGATGCCGATAGGCCTGAGTGATTAATTGCGAAGCATTTGAACGAAAAAAGGTGCATTATTATATTACTATAATGCACTAAGAATTAATATATATTTCCATTCTAACACGTCAGGAAAAAATATAGTTGGACTATAAGTTTGGTTGTTACATTTGTTTTCGCCCCAGAGTTTCCAATAGAAACGTTCTTTAAAGGCTGTTCCTGTCGTTTGTAAAAAAAACTGTCCTTAAGTCTACCGTTTGCAGAAACATTTTGAGAAAAACGAATTTTGGAAACGTTGATAATTTTTGTGTGTTTATTTAATGACAACATATTTAACAGTGATATTACTTATTGGTCACCTGTTTTCCATATTGTCTAATTTTCTCGATCGGTGATTGTTTTTATCCGTACAACGGGTCTTTAACCGATATTACTGCTGTGCCATCGATAAGGAACCGATCAAGAAATATTTACCGCCAATGGAAGAAAGATGTGAATAGGTGAATTAAGATGTTGTCTTTCTTCCCAGGTCCGATACTCGTGCCTGTGCCTACCGGTTTATATAATCATCAGGGCAAATAAACATAAAACCATAAGTACAACGTCATTTGACGTTATTTGTGTACGAGTACACATGTGTACGCAACGTAAAAAATGTCAATAAAATTAAGGTCGTTTGATAACCTAGCTACGGTGGCACAAAGGTGACATGTGTGTGTTTTTATTTATCTCGTGGCCACGAGATAGTATGTCGTGGCCGCGTCGTGACCACGAGATACTATGTCGTTGCCACGAGTTACTATAAGTCGTGGCCACGAGATAGCTAACTCGTGGCCACGAGATACTATGTCGTGGCCACGAGTTACTAAGACATGTGTGTGTTTTTATTTATCTCGTGGCCACGAGATACTATGTCGTGGCCAAGTCGTGGACACGAGATACTATATCGTGGCTACGAGTTACTATGTCGTGGCCACTAGTTACTAAGTCGTGGCCACGAGATAGCTAAATCGTGACCACGAGATACTATGTTACTATTCTAAGGATTAAGTCCTGGTTTATTTTCTTTGTAAGGGAGATTGCCCATGGACAGTAGATAGCCTATAAGGTAAAATCCTTGTCTGATGAATAATTCATAAGGGATAAGCCATGGTTTACATAACCCAGACAGATCATTGCACCTGATCAGTAGATGACATCTAATACTTTCGAGGTCATTGGGTCAAAAATCAGGGTCACAGTGACGCTAAATGTAAAATTATTGACAAGTCAATAAGTTGTATAAATGACACTTTTACAGGCTGGTGAATTAGAGGTATCCTGGCCACGACATAGTAACTCGTGGCCACGACTTAGTAACTCGTGGCCACGACATAGTATCTCGTGGCCACGAGTTAGCTATCTCGTGGCCACGACTTAGTAACTCGTGGCCACGACATAGCTATCTCGTGGCCACGACTTAGTAACTCGTGGCCACGACATAGTATCTCGTGGCCACGACTAAGCTATCTCGTGGCCACGACTTAGTAACTCGTGGCCACGACATAGTATCTCGTGGCCACGACTTAGCTATCTCGTGGCCACGACTTAGTAACTCGTGGCCACGAAATAGTATCTCGTGGCCACGACTTAGTAACTCGTGGCCACGAAATAGTATCTCGTGGCCACGACTTAACTATCTCGTGACCAAGACTTAGAAACCCGTGGCCACGACATAGTATCTCGTGGCCACGAGTTAGCTATCTCAGTAACTCGTGGCCACGACATAAAATCTCGTGGCCACGACTTAGTAACTCGTGGCCACGACTTAGCTATCTCGTGGCCACGACTTAGTAACTCGTGGCCACGACATAGTATATCGTGGCCACGACTTAGCTATCTCGTGGCCACGGCATAGTATCTCGTGGCCACGAGATAAATAAAAACACCTTTATGCCACCGTACCTAGCTGATACATCAGTATTATGGAATTTGTAAATGGAAAATTTAGGAGTACTGTTACAACAAATATCTAAATGTGCACTTGAATGAGTGTAAGTTTTATACTAAATTTATTGTGCAACACCGTGCTTACAGACACGCGCGTACCGCACCACCCCGCACGCGCGCATATGGCTGCGACCGGCGACTTGTATCTCGTATAGGTTTATGTCCCAGTCAGTGTGAACGGTACACAATTATTGCCTTTTACATCAAACTTAATTTGCCGTCCTGGAAATATACAATCTAGGATTATAAAATTATGTTGACAATGTAAATATGACAGATAATTACTTTTGCTTTTTGAGCTCATAATTTTTCCATATTTGAAAACAATAATTACACTAGAAGAGAAATCAGATGGTGATTATATCATGGAGCTTAATATAGAATGTATATCTGTGGTTATATATGTCAAGCAAAATAATATATGGATTGGTAAACACGGGAGAGAATCACGCCGTTCGTTACCCAAACAAACAAGATGGCGGTTGCAGTCGAAAAGTGAACATAATTATAATTACCTTCTCTACAATTTTCCGGGCACACAAGATTTTATTTCATGATTTTTTGTCCCGTACTTCATCTGAAATGCGCGTCAACAGATTCGAAGCGAGAGAATTTTCCACCGGTTTGATCGTGGTAACGTACGGCTTCTTCTCTAAAATGCACTGTTTCTTTTACATATATGTATTTTAATTGAAACCACTGACTTTAAAAATTTGTGATATGTCGTCATCTAAGCATTTATGCCCATTCTGGCTAGAATAACCGCTGTAATATTAATATCGGGGGCATTTTCCGGAAATGATAACGTATGGCGCACAAAATATCAGTGATAACGTACGGCGCATTTTTCTACTTGGTGGATTTCCATTTGTCCGGTCAGCTCATAATGAATTAATGGTATGTAGGAAATGATAGATATCTGAAAAAAATGTTTGTCAGTTCAGAAATAAATCAAAGTGCTGAAGACACTGCAGTTGGGACGTTCTTGAAGGATGAAAATAACCATTTTTTACTATTTCGGGGGCAGATAATTCAATGAGTGACGGGTGTTGCCGGTTGATAATATAAAGTGCACAATTCAGTTAATGAACAGTAGTTGATACAATTATTCTATGACATACATGTTCAAATATAATATTTAGGTTACACGTACGAGAAAGTTTATCACAAATCGTTATTGGCCCTTTTAGACAAAAGCAACAAGTGAAATAAGAGCTACCAGAGGAAACTGCAAGCTCGACCTTTTTAACACATGACATAATAAAGGGAGACAAAGCTATGAAAAAACAAGATATGTTTGTAAAACATGTATGCCCCCTATCAGTAGCCAATTAGTTATGTGATCAGGTTATTATGCACAACTTCTGACCCAGTGAACAAAATATGACACTGACCCCTTGACCCCAAAATCAATAGGGGTCGTCTACTGGTCATGACCAATCATCATACCAAGTTTGAAGTTCCTAGGCCTTAGCGTTCTTTAGTTATTGATTGGACACTGTTTTTATTTACAAGGTCAATGTGACCTTGACCTTTGACCCCTTGACCCCAAAATCAACAGGGGTCATCTGCTGGTCATGACCAATCATCATACTAAGTTTGAAGTTCCTAGGCCTTAGTGTTCTTTAGTTATTGATCTGAAACCGTTTTTACTTACAAAAGGTCAATGTGACCTTGACCTTTGACCCCTTGACCCCAAAGTCAATAAGGGTCATCTGCTGGTCATGACCAATCACCATACCAAGTTTGAAGTTCCTAGGCCTAAGCGTTTTTTAGGTATTGATCGGACACCGTTTTTACTTACAAGGTCAATGTGACCTTGACCTTTGACCCCTTGACCCCAAAATCAATAGGGGTCATCTGCTGGTCATGACCAATCACCATACCAAGTTTGAAGTTCCTAGGCGTAAGCGTTCTTTGGTTATTGATCGGATACCGTTTTTACCTACAATGTCAATGTGACCCTGACCTTTGACCCTTGACCCCAAAATCAATAGGGGTCATCTACTGGTCATGACCAATCACCATACCAAGTTTGAAGTTCCTAGGCGTAAGCGTTCTTTAGTTATTGATAGGAAACCGTTTTTACTTACAAGGTCAATGTGACCTTGACCTTTGACCCCTTGACCAGAAACCATTTGGTCTACGGACCGACGGACCAACAGACAGACAAATGCAAAGCAATATACCCCCTCTTCTTTGAAATGGGGGCATAATAATCAATTGTGATATAAATATATTAAATTTTCAGTATCAGTATCAAGAAAACACTCAAATGGTCAATATTTTTGCATCACATTATATGAATGTGGCCATGTCATTAGAACTTCACTGCACTTCTCATGCTAATCTCTTTCACTGTATGAAGTTTCAATCAAATTCCTTCAATATTTTAATCCTCTCCCTGAACATTCAAAAACTAAGTAATGTAGAATATGGTTATTTGACACAGCACTTCTGCTCACTTGTCTCTACAACTGTATTTAGTTTGAGTGAGATATCATTGAAAAGATTTACTCCAGACAACCAATATTTTAAATGTTGATGTATTATAAGAGATGATAATTGTAAAATTAAGCTAGGAAAAATGATGGTTCTTTGAAAATGCACTTCCTTTCACTTGAATGTTTTCGCTGTGTAAAATTTCAATCAAATTCCATAAACTCTTTTCCAGTATTTCTCTTGGCAAGCATAATTAAGTAAATGTATTATAAAGGGAGATAATTAAAAAACTAAGGAATGCAGTTATGGTTCTTTGACACTTTGGCAAATTCGAGTCTGTACAACTGGGTGTAGTTTCAGTGATAGTTTGGAATAAGCATTTTTAACTTAAGGGAGATAATTAAAACATGAAGCAATGTAGAGTTATGTTTCTTGAACACTGCACTTCCTCTCAAAAGTCTCTATCACTTTGTGAAGTTTACATAAAATCCATTCAATACGTATCTAGTTATATTCATATTCAGGACAAGAGTGTGAAGGACGGATCTAAGTTCACAATGTGTTTTTTTTCATCATCTAAAATCGCAAAAACATCATAAGAAACATATCTTCCTCCCATGACTTCCCCACAGGTACAAGTTCCCCACAAGTACAAGTATATATAGAATGAACACGGCTATTTATCCATAATATCAATTGAGTCCATACAGAAAGATGGTTAAGACCGCAACTGTATTCTCTCCCTTTTGAAGAGCATAAACTATAATAACATGCTAAATCACTGTATGGTTCTATATCAGATACCAGTACGATGAACCTTGCTTTTGTACCTTTTGAGTAATATCAGAATTCAGATTTCATTGACATACAGAAAGGGATCAGCCTTTAGTCCCCTCTTGGTGATAACAGAAGGGGACTAATAACAACAATTTATTCTAGTTTCAATTCTCAGGTTTATTACTTTTCATTAAACCAGGCAAGCTAAGATACATGTTATACTAGCTCTGAATGTATTTACACAACATTGCTAAACATTACACAATATTTTGGAATGTGCAGTCATATGTTACACAAGTCAATTCATGGAAACTTTTGGAGAAACAGTCAAAATAATCATATTTAATTTATCACTATGGTTTTGTTTGAAGCCAAAACAACTAGATTTGACATTTTCCTTCAACACAATGTTCTTGACAAGGGATTCAACTGAATTGCTAACTCAGACTCCCCCTCTAAAATAGTCCAACTAGTCCCAAGTGTTCATATTGGTGCCTATACAGTTATGATCACTACATCTGGAAACTGGATATTCCCACAGACTGTGGTGCTAATCTTCATTTGCTTGACAGTGACACATGTCCACCTTAAAAACATGCAATAACAATTATACATGTATGAAGTGCAATAATTTGCAAAAAATGTTTATCTTATTTGTCTCTTCTTACATTCATAATGCAGAGCACTAGATTTGTGTGTCTGTCATACAAAATGACTTTCAATAACACTATTTAATTTTTAAATATATTTGAAATACAATTTTTTAATAAATACTCATAGTAATACTGAATTCCTTTTTGTGATATTTTTTCTGTCACATATGTTCAGACAGTATACAATTAATTTGTTTAGACGGCATACAATTTAAAGGTATAATTATTTATTGGCTACAAATAAATGTAAATTTATATGGTTAGTTTAATAACAAATATGAATGTTTCAAAGATTATCCCTTCAAACTTTAAAAACAGCCTGTCAATTAAGCAGATCTTAGCAATAAGGCACACTAAGCAGAAAAAAATGGTCAATCAAAGGGTAGGGAAATATTTTTATACATATTTAAACCATTTGGTAAGAAACAATCACTTCACAGCTGTGCTTTGCTATTGAATATTTTCATTTGTTTCAATCTTAGATAATCAAATATGAAAACAATGTTCATAAGGATGAACTGTATTGTAAATTTTGCATAAATATTGAGGTCTTGTTCAAGGCAACAGTATTGTAAATTTTGCAGTTCCTTGTAATGCCCTGTAGGATTGATTTGTACTACCTTAAAACACCATACTATGATATTTCATTTATAAAGCAAATAAGAATACACGGGAGTAAAATTCAGAAACACTACAACACTAGTGCTGACAAACAAAATAATATGATAAGCTGCTACATATGTTTTATATTAAAGGTTATCAAGCAAGAAATCTTGGGTTTTGTGTTTATACATTTATATATTGTTACAATCTGCAATCATGTCGTGGTTACCAGCGATTTTTTCACTGTATTTTACAGCTGAATAAAGGCTGTTTACCCTAGCCCAAAATAGGTGTATTTTCTCCTAAAATGGCTAATATTTCCCCCTAAAATGCCTCGTGCTCTTCCTTACCAGAACCATGACTTAACAACATCTGACTTATATCAGCTAGAAGATAGAAAGCTACCCCTATAGATAGCCTCTACTATGTACCATGCATGTAAAATTGATTTGATATTAATATTTTTTCGTAAAACTGTAAAATGTGTGGGTAAATTCCATTTTCAGTTGTTGGAATTTGATTTCAGGTTCTCCCCCTTTTCTGATTTATTGCGCTATATTTTCCCCTTCAGAAAGCCACAGGTTGTTTTGAAAATTGGAGGAAAAAACATTGGTTACAACAAATCATTCAAGTTAAGTACGACAAAAGAAACCTTTCACGGAGGTAATTCCTGTCTAGACAAGGATCATGATGTCATACGTAAAAGCTTGACATATTATATTTGTATTGTAAACATATACACTTGCCATCTAATAAAAGTAAGACATGTTGTATGTTGTCTTTCATAGAAATACTGTCAAACGAAGTCTGCGATTTACATCGTTTTTTCCTTGTTTTTTCTTTTATTTTTTGTTTCGAAAAATTTGACGACGGGAATACATTTTAAAATTTTTGTAAAGCGAGTGTAAGTTAAAACAATGGACAAATATATAGTAAATGATTTTTCTAAGACCAGTATAAATGTTCAAAACTTTATATCATTGATTTAATTATTTTCTATGAATGATTTATATCATAATTTTATATAGATCAAATAACTGAAAAAATGATTTTAGAATTTAAGCGAGTGACTTGAAGTGGATTAGTTTACAATGGGTCCAAGTTCCTTCAATATTTCAGACATTAATAAAAATAGAAATGTATCATTTGGATATTCTTATGAAATATTTCTTGGAAAAAAAGTTGATAGAATCTAAGTGATTTTGTTTAATATGATGAATAAAGATCTTTTGTTCTTGGACACTTAATGACCTGCTTTATAATATTTAATTCTTTCACCTTTACCGACAACATCCATATATAATTCATTCCTGGTTTGTTGTCATGTATTAAATACTTAAAAAAGATGTAGTTAAGATTTTTTTGAGGTTCTTATCAAAAACCACAGTGAGGGGTTTTGGGCTAGAGGCGGGATATTCAAAATTAAGCCTTAATTGTGACTGATTAAGTACTAAAGAACATAGAGTACGAAGTTTGACTGGGCCAAGTCCTATAGCATTTTTATGTATACGGTAGAAGGAACGACCGGGGAGTTTTCATATAGACATATAGGCAAAATTAAAACTGTTCAATAGAATTTCTTTAAACTTGGCATGTTATTAGAATATGATAATAGAAACATTTTAAACGGAAAAAAATTGGGGTCACCGTTCTCGTTTTCGAGTTATCTGCCCTTGAATTGGACTTTTTCGTTAAACTCAAGGGCAGATAATTTACAATGAAGCGAAACAATATATTTTTCTTCTTCTTATTTTCATAAAACTTACCTTAGTCTAAGTAAATATGCTAAATTTCAAGAACAAATTTAGAGTGGATAGTTTTTGTCCCACTTCTTCTCTTAACCTGTACATTTTATCTTAAAAATTGGCCTATTTTTATGAATTAAAGTACCTTTATTTTCATTGAAAAAAAATAACAGAAACGATTTAAGGAATTGCATGTAATAATGTATTGTATGCAACAATAAAAAGAAAAAAAAAACATTACCTAGAAGTAAAAAAAAAAGAATTCATTTACGTATGTATGAGTTATCTGCCCTTTAAATGACCTCAAATAAGTAGAAAATTCTGATTCAGGGGTAGACAACTCAAAAACGAGAACGGTGACCCAATTTTAATCGCATAAAAAGTTTCTGTTATCATATTCTAACAACATGCCAAGTTTAAAGAAATTCTATGGAACAGTTTTAATTTCGCCTATATGTCTATATGAAAACTTCCGAAACGCCCTTAAGGTTGTCTTATATCTGCCCGGTCGTTCCTTCTACCGTATACATAAAAATGCTATAGAACTTGGCCCAGTCAAACTTCGTACTCTATGTTCTTTAGTACTTAATCAGTCACATTTAAGGCTTAATTCTGAATTCCGAAGTCCTTGATGAATTATATACTGTTTTAAACTTTAAACATCAACACTATCTTAGTCAAATGAGTTCCCAAATATAGTATTTGAATATCCCGCCTCTATTTTAGTATTTTTTCATAAATATTCATTTTTTTTGCGATGACCCGTTTAAAACTCCTATCTGCTGGTGGGTTGTCCATCTTTGATCTTTCGGCCAAGAAATGAGGTCCTGGAGATTACACAAAAACAACTTTTAAAGTCATCATATAACACATTAAAACTACATAGATGCAGCAAATACACTTTGAATATGATCAATCAAACAAGAGATGAACGACTAGTTTATAGATTAGGGGTCTAACTCGGTACCAGGGTGATATGTGAATGAATCCAGAATTAAGTTAAGCCAATATTTATATTCATTTCCTAGTAATTAAGTGTTATTCAAGTACAATTATATGGGTATGACATGTCTCAAAATAATTACATTGTAGTTTCATTTCTTCAATATGATTCTTATTGCGAACATTGACAAAATGAATAAAGTGCTTCTTTGGCTTCATTGAATATCAGTAAGTCCGATGACTCACAGACAGTTAAAGTGAAATATTTATAAAACTACAATCATTTTGTTGAATGTTTCAATGTGGTCCAAATGGGGCGTTAGAAAAGCGGACTGAAAATTTGACTATAACTTAATATGACCTATAAAATATTTGTCACGTTAACTGCTGCTGTAAGAATATCTATTAACCTCTGAATTGAGTTTACAATTTACAAAAGTAGCATTTTTACCAAATAAGTATCCCTAAAAAAATTATAATGAAAATATCAACACTAAATCAAAAACTTCTCATGAAATTTGTGTTATAGCTGTCCATAAATAAATGCCGCAAAAACCTGTAGAAACGTTGTTGACAGAAAGGTATGGGTCGGATTCCATCATTAGCAAATATCTGTGTTTGAGCAACAAAGACATGCCGGTGACTCCAAAACCGAATCCATTTGTGAGCTTCCAAGGAGAGTTCTGGGGAATGCAATTTGCCCGTAATCGATTTATTTTATTAACAGTTGGAGTTCTTTTTTCATAGCCGACTGGTTTCCATCTTCAAAAAAACCAGTGGGCTATGAACAAAGCCATCCGATTATGTTGGTTCCCAAACTTAAAAGCGCTGCGCATTTTGCACACGGCAAAGCTGGGGCCACGTTTGAATTTATCGAAAGATTTTGTCAATGGAGGAAAACGGCGATAATCTTGATGTTTATTTCGGCTGTTGCGTTGTTTATATTACCGTTGAAGTTTAAAATTGACCATCATCGTGAAGAATTATATCTTCTGTGTCGATGGACCAAAGGATTATGTGAAAATATTGGAAATGGAATAAAATACATGGTGATTATGACGGTAGGGGTGCGGATTTTTTCCGGCGAACATTTTTATCTTGTGTATTATTATAGATGTTGAAATATGAATTTTTTTCAAAACGGCTAACATTAAGTTTTTTTGATATATATGATCAGTACATGTGCTGGGATTGACAAATATGCATTTTATTTGGATTTTAAAGGCGTTTTGAGCTCCAAACCCCAAGTGTCTGTGAAAAATTCGGCTGCTGGGACTCGAACCACGAGTCTCTGGATTGCCGGTCTAGTATGCAAACCACTACACCACAGCGATCGTTAAGGGTACTGTTAAAGATATACTATCAAGTGGCAGGACGTGAAGTGGTCGCACACTTGGTTCAAGCGAGAAAATTGGTTGCAATCTTGACAAAATGGCTACCGAGTCCTGAATATTTACAACTATCGCACATATTTTCTTCAGGTAAGTGGGTTTTATGATTTTTTGAAAAAAATATGAATATGCCTATTCCTTAAGAAAATTTTAGATTTCAGCTTCCTAGCTGCTGATTTGACGAAGTTATTGAAGATGTAAACTGGTCATGTACATATCTTGGTATTTGACATCTGGTTTTCTACTCATGTATTCACATCATTCATCAAACAAGACAACATTT
Source organism: Ruditapes philippinarum (assembly GCF_026571515.1). Lineage (NCBI taxonomy): Eukaryota > Metazoa > Mollusca > Bivalvia > Venerida > Veneridae > Ruditapes > Ruditapes philippinarum. Next base: position 17,979 of record NW_026858637.1, read on the forward strand.
GTTTCTGTCAATCTTGTGTAAGTGTTTTATTTTGCATGTTCAAATTAAAATTTTGATACACAAAATTATCATGTTAGAGCGCATTTTAGTTGCAAACTTGTACTCCAAGCATTTATGGTTGCAAACGTATTCTAATTATTTTTTAGTCAAATATAAAACTTCAAAATGATTCAACGAAGCTCAATTATATTTATTAGTCATAGATATTTCCTTGGTAATTGTATGCAATTGTGTTATTTCAATTGCTTTTAATTTTATATGGCTTTGACATGTATAGAAGTTTTTTTTTATTTAGTTGTCAGTTGTTATCGTTTATTGGTACGACCACTCCATGTCCCGGCTTTTGTGCCCTCTCCTGATTTTTGTTCGTTGCCTTACGCAAAGGCACACAGCCTTTGCGGTAGTCCAGAGTGACTTGATTTTGTCAGGGGCTACATTCTCTCAATGTCGCTTTTCATTGTTGATCTTTGATGTTATGTTTTTTTTTTGTTTTCTCCATCATAATACACGTGCGTATTCCTTTTAATTTCACATTATGGAAAATAATGGGAAGTAATAAAAAAAAATTAACTGAAGTTGCAAGAAGAATGAATAATATAATTTAGAAACGAAATGAAAGAAAACTCCAGTTGAAAAGCGTGTCATCATGAATAAAACTTTTATCATGAACATTGCAACGCGATCACGTCGCGTTATGAGCAAGAGCTTCTGAAGCTACTCGGCGAAAACGATTAAATGTAGGGTTATCGGAAGCATTAATAACATCAAAATAACATGAAAATTGCAGACTCGGTTTGATTAAGTCTGTACATGAGAGATAATGAAAAAGTGCAACATCTCTCACGCCCCCTAGCCCCGGGTTAAGCGGTACTCAATTTTCAACACTTACAGTGATGGAATCAATTAATGATCTAGAAGGCCCCGAAAAATATAGCAACAATGAAGTGAAGTACGGAGCAACTTTTTACAGCTGCCATACGGCACATGGCACCTGCTGTTATCAAATATAAAAATCTGGACCACAAAAAAGTCTGGCTATTTGATATTCACTGACTCAATATTTACGAACTTTTGGTCTCGCACTGATACAAAACAAATAACCCTAAAAGGCTTACATATTACTTGTTTTGGGTCTTCTTTAGAATACAAATTAAAAACGGATGAAATTGCCGTTTTTATTTTCTTTTTTATCATTTTTTTTTTGCACATGAGTATTTATCTTTGACGGATATTGTTTAATTCAAATGCACTAATCTCGAAAGTTTTTTTTTCTATATTTATTTTCCAAGAAGTAACATTTTTCTCAGAACTACTTTTCTTAAACCTTGTCAAACGTAACTCTCAATATTCAAATAAAATGAAATTGCACTTTCCTAGCATTTTATGGAATTTTCTTGCAAACCAAAAAATCCCACGTGAGTGATCCACCAACAGAGTCGAGCCGAATATTAATACCGTCAAGCCGAGTGCATAATTGATGAAAGGCGCCCTTTATCAGAGATGAGCCAACCAACCAGGCTTGGAATTGAATCACTGGAAACCATGTATACAACAGATAATAGTCAGTACGATATCATCGGTATCAATAGAGGATCTTAAAGGCAGTCACTAAAATTAAGCAGATAATTTTGCCCTGAGGCGAATAGATAAACGCATTTATTGCCAAATATCTATAATATATCAGAATAAACGGCACCAGATATTTACGCATCTTTGATACAAAACACTTCAGGTAAGAAAATTATATCTTGGTCAAACTGTACCCATACTTATACGAACTTAATGGTTAAAGAAAATATCTGGGTAACTACACCATATATGTACAAATTAAAGAAATATATCTGAGTAATCTGCACCAATTTAAATGAAGATATTAAAAGAAATAAATCTGGGTAAACTGAACCAAAAATTGTACAAACATTCACACATATATCAGGGTAAACTGCACCCGTTATAAAATCTGGGTAAACTGCACCATAATAAAATCAAAGGGCTGCAAGCTCTGTGGTATTTTCTGATCTTTGCAATCTAAATCGTACTGTATATCTGTATTTGTTTTCCTGTATAAGTTTATTTTTGGCGTCCTCGGCGCGGCGCCTCTTTTGGAATGAGAAAGAGCGACAGCAACTTCTCGAGCCTTTTAGTCGGACATAATAAAAGCCGTTCATTCCGACCAGTATGAGGGTGATTGATTCCCTGCGGTCTGGAGGCCACAGGGTATTGGTACGCGTTTAACTTTTGAGGCATGGAGGAGCACGTGACCTGTTTTCGGTACATGGTGGAGCATGTGACCTGTAAACCGTACATGATTGGTTAATTGACCTTTCCGGAAACCTGGATAAATACCGTTTGCTGGTACGTTACGGATAATCCTCTAGGGAATTAGACACCTAATTAAGAACAAAAAACTATTACGTGATATTTTTAATTTTCTATAATTATGTTACCGTTTAAGGGGGAAAAACTTGAATGATGTGTTTGAAAATTATCAATGTTTCTTTAATATGTATCTCAAAATGTTACAAACAATAAATTGTTTATACTTAAAATCTACAAAATTAAAATATTCGTAGTGGAATCTGCCATCATAAATACTTGTGTGTTTACTTTATTATTTTAATTAATTTGCTTGGAATTATTCATAAAATGGTAGGCCTATTTAATTATTTTCTTAAAAAAGAAATAATTGTTTTATGTTCGATCTTCTCTGGTCATCAACGGTCACCAGTTTCCAAAGACCTTCTTCTATATTAATCGATTACTGTCAAATATATTCCTGATACAAACGTTTATTTATCCTCGCCCCCCCCCCCCTGAAAATAGTTAAATGAAATATATTTATATCATTAAAAACGTTCCCGCAGGAAACCATTTTACTTGTTATTAATTAAAAATGAAATGTCGCGATATATACAATGAATAGCGAACTGGAGAATTTCGCAATGCAAACATTTTCAAATGAAATAACCTTTTCCGTCAATAAATCGCGCTCTTCGGAGTATTTTTATTTATCATTTTGTAGTACACAGTGGGTTATTATGGTTCATGTATCCGAAAGCTGAATAGAATGATGAGTTGGTGACCTATATATTCCGAAAATCTATTTATAGAGGGATGTATTCCTATCGGTAATTCCCGGTCTCTCCTGGTCTATTTTGACCGGAATTTACTAGTGACCGGCGAATAGTACCACACGTTTATTGTCCGGTCTCTCCCGGTTTTCGAGTAGATGTTTGATATCGTTACAGCTAGAACAGAACAAATATTTACAGTTATATAAGTTTTTTCTTCGAAATGAATGTTTGTCACTTAGTTTGGTTACAATAATTAATAAACACAGATCAACTCTCAAATTTATTGATTATTATTATACATAAACATACAATTCGAAAAAAAAACCCAACAACAACAATAACATGTTTTATAAAACATGATAAAACACTGATGCGTTTGTATCAGATAAAAACAATAAATATGTACAATAATTGAGAAAAAAGGTACATTTTTATGGTATTAATATGACACTATCAACTTTGAAACATTTTATTTAATTTGTTATTCGTGTTTAGTAAAGATGCCGACGAATTATTCAAAGTTACAAATTACATTTTATGAATTATTCAATTGATTGATAATTTAAAAAATGATAAAAAAAAATACAAATGTACATGTATATATGTTTTAAGAATAAACAATATTATATATTAAAAGTTTAACCATAATTTACTGACTTTTTCCAGTTAAGTTTTTACTTAATATAATCGTCGGTCAATATGACAATTGAATTCTTAAAATAGTAGTAAACGTAAAAACTCAGTACTAAAATAGCACATAAAACACAAAAAAGAAAAGAAAACAATATTCATAAAATCTGTATTTTTTATTACAATTATTGTATAATAAACAAGTATGCTCAACATGATCAACATGGTAATGTAACCAGTGTCATATTGTTAGTAAGTGTGAACAGATACCTTTAGAGGGGGTCTTCGCTAATAGCGATAACATAATAAGGGACAAGTGTGGTGTTGATCATGCATTACACATATGGATTATAAATGATTGTATACATGTATATCCGTTGCTAAAAAATCATTTATGTTCATTTTTTATGATAGCCACACTTTATCCTTGCATATCGTGGCTATTTCCAACAAAGACACTAAAAAAAGAATTTAAAAAAATGTTGACCTGATTGGGATTTGAACTCCAGACCTCTCACACGTGAAACCAGCGCGTTACCCCTGCACCACGGAGAAGTTATAGAATCAGTGGCTGAATAAAATCAAGTCATTCGTAATTTATAATTTCCATTGCATTTCGGGTTAGGGTAATTTCGAGGTATTTTGTTCAGGGTAAACCTGTTGTTTAAAATTGAAGTAAATAATTTAGCAAAAATCTTTTCGCCCAAACAGTCCAAAATGTAGAAACTATATATTCAACTACTCGACAGTCAGATTTATTTGTGTAGTATTCGGTCATCGAAATCGCTAAAAATAGCATTTTCATTGATTAAAATCATATTCATCCGCGTAATTTGTGAGTGTGCTTTTATTGACAATTCTATAAGCCAACGCTACTTTTAAAGTTTGAATGTGTAGTAATTTGTTTGACACTTGTAACAAAAAAAATGTTCTTTCTTTTAAATTGCTGGTTTTTAAGCAGTTTTGAGTGAGAACTACATTGCGTTGTTAGGACTGTTAGGAAATATTGTGTTAGACCGTGGATGTTAGCTATGTATTTATCTGATCTTGCGATCAGAAAATACAAAAATTATTATGCACCCATTAAGGTAACTCACTTGTATATTTTTTAGGTCGATTAATATAATAAGTATATTTAAGCTACTGCATTTTAACCCGTCGTTGGTCTAAATCATGCATTTAAATCTGGATAAACTGACCCGAAAAGATAAAATTTTAAGACTACTGTGTATTTAAAGCCAAAGGCGGAGTACCGGTCCAATATATTTTTAATGGCAATTGGCAGAACCTTTTGTTTCTCTTTATAATTTTGAAAGCAGTGTCTTCCTTAGTAAAACATCCTGTTATCAAATTCACTTAAAATACTACTTAAAACATAAACAAATGAAGTTAGCGTATATAGGACTTGTAGGCATTTGACCGCCATTTACCCTTTGCGTTAATTACATCCATTGAACATGCTAGATGCGCGACCTATTCTGAATGAGTGGGATTTAATATCATCATTACTCTGGCCTATGAAAACCAATGCTTTCTTTAAAACTGCATTAAATTGAAATGACGTGATAGGACAGCTGTCAAAATAAAGGACAATCCTTTCTTTGTATTACGATATCTAAAATACACTTGTATTTGATCGAAACAGAACCTTTTTTTGTTGTCTATGTCGATATCAATTATACTACCAATGCCCCTTTGATCGTTTTTGAATCGGTTTAAAAATAGACGTATTCTGTCGGAGCCCATAGTAATCATTATAGCCCAACTCATAGCCTTTTACATGTTTGTTTGGAGATGTAAATTCGGATATTCTCAGTAACGCAAGGTATGCGAGAGAAAATGCGGCTGAGAACAGAATATGTTCAAACTGAGAGCGACAAATACTTGGTAAAGAATTAATTAATTTTCTAAGAATGACGACAGTAATCGGTTGCCTTCGGTCGATAGCATTATTCAACCTGCGTAAACCCTCTAACATAAGAGAGAACTGACAATGAACTGTTTCATATTATTCAGCTTGTTTACATAGCTAATTGCGGAAATGTAACAACGTATTGTTGCATGTGCGTACTGTTGCATTGACATGTATGCTATACATTCAGTTATTTGTTCGACTGTGGGCGGCCATGTTAAGGGAGAACCGAACAGTGAACAAAAGTTAACAAATGACTCGATTCCTGCTTTGTTTCTGTGTATTGCCCGAGAGTGACGCATTAATTAACCTGTCTACTTCCGGTTGAAGATCTGGAGAAATGATTGCGGTATTTTGCAGGGAAGTGTTGATGCGAATTGTGGCACTTCCCGGAATAGCCTTGTCCACTGAAAACGACTTATCTAATCAGCAATAGTATTCAGTTTTGTATATATTTGTTTACTTTTTACTTGAATATTTAATTCTAAAATAAGCAACATAAGGTGTCGAATAAGTTCCATCACGCGTTTGTTTTTGAAGACTTTTTATTTAAAATTGTTACTAAAGACTCATTGTCAGATCTCAACAATATTTTTTTAATTTCTCAATTCCTCGCAAAAGGAAAGTACTATTGGAACTAGCTCTAAATAGGTCATATCACGAAAAACGTCGTCTTCCAATTGGGCGAGCCATTTAAAGACAGCCCACCTGCCTTTTAAGTAACAATCACACCCTAAATCTCTATGACCAGATGAATCTGTGAAAAGCTCAAGATAAGTATCTTGTACCCATCCCTTGTCATTTAACATCGTAGTACTGTTGAATTCGTTAAGAAATCGAAACCATACAATAGCATCATTATGAATTCCGCGAGTAATTCTTATAAAATGGTATGGCTTTTTTGCTTGATACATTACGTCATAAAACCTACGTAGAAAAACCCTACTCTAGATATAAAATTTAATAAACCAACGATAAACTCTTAGACGATTTTTTTTTAACAAAAAGAAGAGATTTTTTTTTGCTTTGAGCAACTTATATTGAGGAATTCGGACGGTTTGGTTTTCGGCGTCGATTTCAAGTCCTAAATATGTTATTAATTTAACTGGACCGATTATATTATCCTCACACAGAGGGACACCCAAATCCGAGCAAATTGATTGAAAGATTTTTAATAGATCTAAACAACTGTCATTTGAACAATCGGCCATGAAAAAGTCATCTTATAGATGAGTAAAATTGTTAGACTTTGATTCTTTTTTAACAAGCCATTCCAAAAATGTTGCAAATTTCTCTAAAATAAAGCATGCATAACCAGACCCCTGAGGCAATTTTTTCTAAATCCAAAAACCCTGATCAAAGTCACCAGGCCAACAAGGACAAATATTGAATGCACATTTTATGTCCACTTTTGCCATAAATGCATATTTCCCTAAATTCTGGACAATAATAACAGCTTCATCAAAGAATGCGTATTTAACATGACTAAACTCGGGGGAAATAAAATCATTTACGCTGTTGCCAGTCGGAAATGACAAATTGGTAATGAGCCTCCATCCGCCAGAGCGTTTAGGAAGTAAACCAATAGCATTTACCCTTAAATTTAAAATAGGTGGCATCGGAAAGGGACCATGTAACCCACCCGCATGTTTATTTTCAGCTAATAAGACATTTAATATAGCTGCTTTATTTCTTGCGGAGATAAGATTTTTGGAAAAAAATAGGTGTTCTCGAACCTGAATAATGAAGTTTAAATCCATTTTTGAAACCATCTAAACTAAACAAAGCGTCATCTTTGTTGTAGTCAGTTAAATATTTTTCTAATTTGACTAAATTGGGTGTAAAACCTTGGTCCCATAGGCCATCTTGTACGCTCCCTTCACAGCTCACTGAATACACTCACGTAACTTCAGACAGTAAGACAATGAGCGATAGTGGAACATTCGACCGATGCGCAGGAGAGTAGCCTTCTTGAGGCTTGGGCGAGTTTAGGTCTCGGAAGCTGCGTAGAAGCGGTGGCATTCCTGAAACGGGTATTGTTTGGCCTTATAATCGGTGCATAACTTGAGTGTTGGATCTAGACGCATTGACATAATACGGCAGGATGATTGCCAAGGCACTGTAAACATTTATGAAGAAACGGGCAAGACCTGTTGTTGCAAAACCCTTTGTTGTTAAAGGGGTAACATCTCTTAGAGAAAGGGGAAACAACTGTACTACTAAGGACTTGCAATGGCTGCATACAAGTCATCCATAATTCCGGATCAATTGTCTCCCATTTTAAAGTTTCATTAACAGACTTTTTCAAACGGAACTGCTTGTCATACGTGTACCATCCAACAAATTTAGTAGCAGCATGCCTAATGTTTGAAATATATTTAAGAGATTGCCTACTTCTTGTGGATGTCTTACAAAGTAAATTGACATCAAAATATGAAAGGAATCTGTCCAGGTTCCAACATTTCTATTTATTTTTTTTTTTTTTTTTTTTTTTGGGGGGGGGGGTTGCTCATTGGAAACAACTATTTCATTATCAACTATACTAACTTTTCGCTTATAAACTGAAGGATCCTTTTGTAACAAGGAGTAAATATGTATTAAATTGTCACGCCATATCTTTTCACGGTCAGACATATGGACGTGTGCATTGATTAAGTTGGAACAATAATGAGAATGTAAAACAGGAATATCCCCTGATTCTACCGAAGAAACTGACTCCACCGACGTACATGATCCGGGCGACAAAACTTGAAAGGGTCCTTCCGATGTCCCATTTTCCAGAACAGTTTCTGGTGTCTTTGGAACGTTTGGCCGTCTCTTTGAGGATACCTGGTCAGCCAGAGAACTTGTTTCAGTTTTTGACCGTCGTTTAGGCATGGTCATAGTAAATGAATCAGAAATAAGATACTGAGTTAATAAATATAACGCCAATATTTATTATTTTTGTTTTTAATATAATTTATTTATTTATTATCATTAGTTTATTATTATTATTATTACTTATAATCAGTAAAGGTAGATCTAATGTAATGTAACATAAACCACCAAAAGTAATTAAAATATCTGTGTTATTGCTTACTTGTACGAATATCTACATGTTAAATCATTCTATAACTTTAAACTAGACAAAAACATAAACTCGAAATTATGATAGATCTAGTTAATTTAATCAGCAGCAGCACAATACTATCTTTATATTAGTGCAAGTCTACAAGGACATTAGCATCCGTTTCGTCACAACAGATGACATCATAAACTTTTCTTTCTTTTTAGCTCACCTGAGCAATGCTCATGGTGAGCTATTGTGGTCGTGCGTCGTCGTGCGTCGTCAACTTTTGAACATTTACAACATCTCCTCTGAAACCAATGACTGCACATCAACCAAACTTTACAGAAATGATCCTTGGGTGGTCCCCTTTCAAAGTTGTTCAAATGGTTCCGGTCTGTTGCATATGTAGGTCATAGGGCCAGAAAAGGATTTCAAAAAACACAAAATTAAAAATCTTCTTGTTCTGAAAGTACATGGGCCAGAGCTTTGATTTTTGGTATATGGTATCATCTATGGGTCCTCTACCAAAGTTGTTCAAATTTTGTCCCTAGTGTCAAAATTGGCCCCGATCCGGGGGGTCATAGGTTTTTCCTTATATGTATATACATGTAGTAAAATCTAAAAAAGATCTTCTTCTCTGATTTGGCTACAGATTAGATATTTGGCATGAAACATTGTGTAGTAGACTTCTTTTAAGATTGTTCAAATAATGGCCCTAGGGTCAAAATTGGCCCCGCCCCGGGGGTCATTGATTTTAATTACATACATATAGTGAAAACTTAAAAAATCTTCTGGTCTGAAAGTAAATGGCCTAGAGCTTTGATATTTGGTCTATGGTATCATCTGAAGGTCCAATACCAAAGTTGTACAAATTTTATCCCTAGTGTCAAAATTGGCCCCACCCCGGGGGTCATAGGTTTTTCTAATATGTATATAGTAAAACATAAAAAAATCTTCTTCTCTGAATTGGCAAAGGCTACAGGTTAGATATTTGGCATGAAACAATGTAAAGTTGACCTCTACCAAGATTGTTCAAATAATGGCCCTCGGGTCAAATTGGCCCTGCCCCGGGGGGTCATTGATTTTCATTATATACATATTGTGAAAACTTGAAAAATCTTCTGATCTGAAAGTAAATGGCCTAGAGCTTTGATATTTGGTATATTGTATTATCTGAAGGTCCAATACCAAAGTTGATCAAATTTTGTCCCTAGTATCAAACTTGGCCCCGCCCTGGGGGTCATAGGTTTTTACTTATATGTAAATAGTAAAACATAAAAAAATCTTCTTCTCTGAATTGGCAATAGCTACAGGTTAGATATTTGGCTTGAAACATTGTGTGGTAGACCGTTACCAAGATTGTTCAAATACTGGCCCTGGGGTCAAAATTGGCCCCGCCCCTGGGGGTCATTGATTTTCATTATATACATATAGTGAAAACTTGAAAAATCTTCTGGTCTGAAAGTAAATGGCCTAGAGCTTAGATATTTGGTCTATGGTATCATCTATAGGTCCAATATCAAAGTTGTTCAAATTTTGTTCCTAGTATAATTGGCCCCGCCCCAGGGGGTCATAGATTTTTCCTTATATGTATATTGTTAAACCTAAAAAAATCAACTTCTCTGAATTTGTAAAGGCTACAGGTTAGATATTTGGCATGAAATAATGTGTAGATGACGTCAACCAAGATTGTTCAAATAATGGCCCTGGGGTCAAATTGGCACAGCCCCGGGTGTTCATTGATTTTCATTATATACATATAGTGAAAACTTGAAAAATCTTCTGGTCTGAAAGAAAATGGCCTAGAGCTTTGATATTTGGTCTATGGTATCATCTGAAGGTCCAATACCAAAGTTGATCAAATTTTGACCCTAGTATCAAAATTGGCACCGCCCTGGGGGATCATAGGTTTTTCATTCTATGAATATTGTAAAACCTAAAAAAATATTCTTCACTGAATCTGAAAAGGCTACAGGTTAGATATTTGGCATGAAACATTGTGTGGTAGACCACTACCAAGAATGTTCAAATAATGACACTAGGGTCAAAATTGGCACCGCCTCGGGGGCCATGATTTTCATTATATACATATAGTGAAAACTTGAAAAATCGTCTGGTCTGAAAGTAAATGGCCTCTCCTCTAGTAGATCAATCAAAATTTACTATGTAACATTTTGAACATATAACAATGAGGGCAAGAACATTGTAGTTAAAAAGTCAACATCAAGTTTTCAATCGATCAAAATTTACTATGTAACTTCTTGAACAGCTGAACGGAAATAAAGTTGGTCTTAGATTAAAGCAACTCTCCCACATGGTGGTTTGAGCATTTTTGAAATTAAGTGTTGCTAAATGATGGAATTGCACCACAGTTTCATATATCTATGTTAGACTGGAATATCTATACATACCTTGCTTTTGATTATTAATCTTTATATTTCATACGCAAATGAATAAAATAAATAAGAAATGCGAATAGAACAACACATCAAATTGACAAGATTTGTCATGTTTTATTTGGCATCTGTTTCATAAAGAAAAATGAAAGAAATTATTTTAACTATATTTGTAAAGAAAAAAACTTGAAAAAATCTTCTTTTAAAAAACCCAACAAGCTAGACCTTAGATGTTTAGCATGAAACATCTTCTAATGGGTGTCTACCAAGTTTGTTCAAATAAAAGCCCTATGGTTTAAACTGGCCCTGCTCCGGGGGGCCTATATACAGGTGAGCGACTTTAGGGCCATCATGGCCCTCTTGTTTTATGTATTTATCTTGTTTTTCTTTCTTTTTTGTATGCTAGCTTGCTAGCTCTTCTTTCAAACTATCGTGAAGCCGAAGACTTTTTACAGGCTGAAACTTTATTTATTTTTGCCAAAGAACACAGCACGTGGCCATACACAATAGTGATCTGTAGAATCTAGAACAAATAAAAGAGAAAAGCACCACTAATATAATAAAAAATTATAATTTATTACTATAAATTAGCTCTTTATATATTCTTAAATAAAACCCCATTACCTTTGGTAAGTAGAGAATCAAAATAAGAGTAAAGTATCGTCGCAGTCGATTTTTATCCCGTGCTACTTTGGGACAGCTTGAGAGCCCCAGAGACTGGATCAGAAAGGAATTTGCATGTCATTGAGTTTGCTCGGTTTATATATCCAGTCTACTGAGCATGCGCGAATGATGCTGACTGACATTCTGGAGGAGGAGCCAGATGTACAGGTCATTGCAAAAATACTGTGACATAATGTGTAAAAATAAATAATTAACAATTTTTCTCGCTTGAAGCAAGTGTGCAACCACTTCACGTCCTGCCCCTTGACTATGCTCATCCTTGAGTAAAATATTTTAATCACAGATCTATGAAAAACTTTATGTAAAAAGCATGTGCATTGTGATATTATTTTCACGAAATTGCAGGCTCAGCTTCAGCTTTATTGGCAATACTAAAACCCGGATTTCGAATATCGTTGTGGTCTACATTGATGCCGTATTCTTGTTCATTCATTCATTTATATATTTTCAAAATTTTCCTACAAGAAGAACGTTCACCTGCAAGAAAATTTCTTAAACGTTTAATACTTTATGCGAGAATGAGAAAGAATGTCTTATTTGAATAAAGAATGAATAAACTTTGTATGGGAAGGTGTGCCCCCTTTTACAGGTCAAGTAGTTGATATTTTCTTTAAAAAAAACTGCCAGTTTTTTTCAAATGACACTATATATACTAAATGTGATCATCTATATTGTGTAGAACTTTTAACATAACACATCTACTTTGTATGAAGTCAAAATATTTATTTAACATTTGCAAAGAGACTTGTAGCAGTTATCAATATTTTCTAATTATAGTATATACTCGTATTTATTTGACTTATCTGTTCAAAACGTTTGTATTTAAAGGATCATTTACAAAGATTAAAACTGTCGTGAAAGCTATTGTCTGTTTCCCCCATGATCGCTTACATAATTACCGTTACGTTATGTTTGATTCCCTGGAAGAATTCATTTTTCTTTAATTATAGTAAATCTATTTCTTAAACGTTTAATACTTGATGCGAGAATGAGAAAGAAGAATTTATATATAAATTACCTTGAAAAAGAGCAATAAATTTTAAACAATATTCCACTGCTCTTTTATTTTGGCCTATGGAAAGAGCTGTTATTATTAGCAGTTAATGTCATGTTGTGTAAGTTTGTTTTATTTTGATTCGTAAAAATCAAGTAAACAAATATGTTGTTATATTTGTATTTAATAACTTTATGTAAAAAGCATGTGCATTGTGATATTATTTTCACGAAATTGCAGGCTCAGCCCTCCGCTTTATTGGCAATACTAAAACCCGGATTTCGAATATCGTTGTGGTCTACATTGATGCCGTATTCTTGTTCATTCATTCATTTATATATTTTCAAAATTTTCCTACAAGATAAACGTTCACCTGCAAATGTATATAAGGATTGGTAATGGAACTGTTGTAAACGATTATCCTATTGATTTTATCCATATTACGTTTATCTATTGCACAGAATGATTCTTTTGACAAAGTGTACCAGTATCCGGATGTTGAAAGCTATCCGGTTTTCTGCAATTACTGCTGTCACTTGGCCATCTAACTTTTTATGAATACTTTACCATTACTTTGCATGGCTTAATAAAACTGAGCCTGCAACATTTCATAATTTTGATGTTTAGGCCGGGTTATGGTGTTCCTTTGGGTTTCAGCTTTTCTCTATTTTTAGGGGAAGTAACTCATGTTTACTAAATTATTTGTTCTTTTCTGTCTATCTTAGGTATTACTTACTATTTTTTTTGTATAACATTTACCAGTTGTAAGGTCATCAAAAGCAATTTTACTGTCAAGCATTTTCTTCTTTAATGTCATGATTTTTCACAGGCCCGTAATAGATTTTATTCTGTAAATTCACTCAAAGAACTCTTTAATACAATTCCATCAAAAAACATCATTGATTATTTGAAAGAGATAAACTTGTATTCTAGGATCTAATTGGCTCATTTTTATTGTCATTTACAAAGTTTTACATAACATTTTAAGCCTATTATAGCAATCGGCACGATATGGCCAGTTATGTGTTTATGTGCCGTAAAATTCCAAACAAACAAACAAAAAACATAGAGGCCCTGAGGAGTGAATATTATAGACTTTTCTACTGGCTTTATATTCCTTTGACTGGAGTTTGTTCAGTTAGTACATACCTACAGGTATTCTGCTACAGGAATCTTCTAATCACTATGTGAAACTAATTATTATTTTCTATGTGTTTGTATATAAATTGTTAATAAAATAACCTGTGGTAAAAATGAAAGGTAGAAAATTAAAGCTATGCATATAGGTGCTTATGTCCATATATTGAAACAGAGAAAGGATATCATACTGAAGTTATCAAATTTTAAACACTTGATATATATGCAGTTAGTTATATAGTAAAGTCTAATGGAAGGTTAAAAGAGGGACAGTATTTGTTACTGTAAGAGATATGCATTTAATGTTTAGACACTCACACAGCTCAATCTTTATTATACATGTATGATATAGACTATTTGAGATTTTTTTAAACTTTTATTATAGTTTTCTTTCTACAAGATTATGAATTCCAACCAAGTACCAATGTTAATAGGATATTATATTTATTTTCAATGGAAACTGGGAATTATTAATGTAATGTGCATACATGTATATCATGGTATATGGATATTATGTGACTTGAAATATTTCTGTATTTAAAGAAATACAGTTATGATGGATGAGACTTGCATTTAAGTTTATAAATGATAATACATGTATTGATTAGTCTACAGGTTATAGGTGTTTATACCCAGTTAGCTGGCTAATAATAGTATCTATAATAGAGTTTATACATTATACATGTAGTTTTCTTTCTACTAGATTTTGAATTCCATCCATTAGTGCCAATGTAATGTTAGGATTTCATATTTATTTAATAGAAACTGGGAATTATTAATGTTATGTTCATACATGTATATCTTAGTATATGGATATGATGAGACTTATAATATTTCTGTATTTAAAGAGTTACAATCATGACATTATTATTAAAGATTTAAAGTTATAAATGATAATACATGTATTGATTGAAAATGTCCTTAAACTTGGATCAAGCAATATAATTTATAAAGTCATATAAAAATCATATGGTATTCTGAATTGTTATTCGATTTTTTTCTAACATGTGCATAGTTTGAAAAGGACAGCTTCTGTCTTATCTATTTGTTAGCTCAACCCCTACAGCCGCGGTACATTATTCTGTGGGTCATAGGTTTGAGTTCTGGTCAAGCTGAAAGTTTGTCTCATCCTGTGACTGCATATAACCCTGTGTTTAATTCACTTTGCTCTGTAAACATCAGAAATTCAAGGACACAAATCAATATTGTGGGGAAATATGTTGTGGTTTAGAACTGTTCATTATTAATTTAAAGAGAAAATGTGTAGCCGGCCGGATAGCCCAGTTGGTCTACTGACAGTCATGGGTTGGAAATGGTTTTTCAACTGACAAATGTTTGATTCATTTAACAGATTGTATTACATTTGAATTAGACAAAGGCAGTAGTGTATGCATGATACTTTTAGACCTACAAAAGGCATATGATACAGTTGATAACACTATATTGCACAAGTCTTCTTCTTCTACTTCATGGAACCTCAAGAGCATCTGCCATAGGTAATGACATTCTTACATGGTTCAAGTCTTATTTCTGATGGACAGCAGCTGTACTCATTCTACTACTGCTCCAAGTACCTACGGTGTCCCCCTGAGGTTCATTTTAGGTCCTCTTTTATGTCTTATATATGTCAATGACATGTCTGCAACCCTAAGCAATAAGCTTTTATTATATGCTGATGACTCAGGTATCCTTGTATCTGGTAAAATAAATCTGAAGAAATTATCTCTTAGGCATGAGTCTTATAAGTGATTGGTTAATTGACTATAAATTATCTTTTCATCTTGGCAAAACAGAGTCTATTCTTTTTGGTTTAAGTTTCAACTTAAACTGGGCCTAGCCTCCAGGACACATGTAATGGCACTGCTATGAATTACACATCTTTTGTTAAGTATTTAGGTGCAAAACTTGATCAAATTTTTTTGCGTCGTCTTTGATGCTTTGCATCAATGCTTTTCTTGTGAATTTAATGTATCAGATTAAAAAATACGTGCTGCGAGAGAAATACCGCAGCCAACATAATAATTATTGTATCATTTGATGAATTTAATTACAAGAGTACTTCATCTGAAAAAATGTAGTGTCACAATAGAATGAGATATTTTTCGAAATAATAAAAAATGACAAGTGTTCTATTATGAAGCTTGAATAATGGTTTGATAAATTATTATTTTCTTATTCTAGACATTAATACATTCCCGAATTGATGAAAGAAACAATTTGTTTAGCTCAACGGTGAAATTACATCAAAGTTGCGAGATCAATTTCATACAGGATATTCGTAGACGATAGACAGAACACGTAACAAATCAGGATCCCAATTAAGGAACTTTCATCATTGTAACATAATTATTATCTTATATTGTAAAATGCTAAAACTGATCAAAATATTAGAAAAAAGACACTGTTGTATGATCTGAGAGTTCTTCAGTTTTTTTTTATTGTTTTTTTTTTATGAACACATTGAATATGTTTGTAGCGTTTATTATGTCTAATACATATAAAACAAATTGATTGTTAAACTTCCATTCTTTATTGCGATGTGACAAAGTTAACATTCTAAGTAAATGAAGATATGCGCAATCATACAAAAACATAAACATTTTTACATTTGATCATTTGCCTCAATGCCAGAAAATCCTTCATTTGTCACCTCGGAATTATTTATTGTTGTCAGACTCTTCAAGGTAACATTCACTTCTACTTTCTTTCTGTAATGACAAATTTACTTTACAACATTTTGTAGTTCAAACTTTACATATTAAACATCATGATATTTAAGTTATTAACTTTCCTTTCTTTAGATAATTTTTGTAATTTTGTAAATCGTTTTCCGGTATGTATGTATGTATGTATGTATGTATGTATGTATGTATGTGCGTGCGTGCGTGCGTGCGTGCGTGCGTGTGTGTGTGCATGCGTGCATTAAGAATTATATATACATTCATGAAATGCTATTTACCCTCGAAACTTTGAATTAAAGATTTCAAGAATTGAAACTTAAAATTTGCCAGGCAATCTCAAAGACGGCAAAAACTATATGTACATTAGTTTACACTTTCTTAAAAGTTCTCGTATTTAACGCAATTTTAGTTTTAAAAGTTTAATGAGCAAATTATATACAAGTTTAATACTAAATACCTTTTAAGGTTCTCAACATCGGGTATTATTTCTGGAAGTTCTCTATTCAGTGTTTCCGGAAGACTCAACGAAAGTAGTGCAGCAATAAACATACTGGCACCGAACAAAGTTAAAGGTATGGCTTTACCTGTAACACCATTCACGAGATCAGCCTAAACAATAAATGTATACAATCTCTTATTTACATAAATGAGTTGATAAGGTAATTAAAAAAGTGTTACAGCTTTTAACAAATATTGCCATTTATTAATTCACGCGAAAGTCCACCGGATAAACACATGGGCTGTTGTCACGAATATATTTGAAACAAGAATATCTCGTTCGCAATCTGACAGATATATCTTCATATTAATGAAAAATTTTATGATGAGGAAATGAGCAAATAGCTACATTTATTAAATATGTTATTTTTTCCTAGCTTCTCTTAACCCATAACTTGCTGGATCCAAAAGCGATATGCCTTTACTACCCGCCACCACACAGTATAGTCTCTATATACCTTTTTACATAGTAACGAATGGTACATTTCGTACATGCGCATTCTGCGTAGGACAAAAACGCAATAACGATGACTACAATTTATCATTTTAATAGATGTGATTTCAAGTTATGTCACCCAGAAAACAGTAATTTTGGGATGACTTAAAGCAGTCAGTACTTAAAACTTTAATTAATGTATAACAGATATACCGTTTTATGAACTACAGGACTGATAATTCAATAAAACAGGGGCATGTAAAAATCCCTCTTTTTAATATATCATTAGGAGACTTTTCCATCAGAAATTTCAATTAAAACAGCAGGGTGTTAAAGATTAAATTATATTACACCTCTATTACATAATATTGCACAATTTGCATTGTACACTTCCTTTGAATAAGTGGGTTGGCAAGGCGGTAATTTAGTGCCAAACAGATTGACACGTGACCGGTTGTTTTTTTTTTACAGCTAGTTTACACTATCATTCAACCGGGACGTTTTAGTACCATGACATAGTAAATCATGCAAAATTATGAAAATAGAAATTTAAGTTACATTTACACGTACCAATCTCATCAATGTTTATTGATTTTGTGAAGTGATGAATAGTGTTACGTGCATTTACATGTGTTACGAGGAACTGGATGATAAAAAAGTGTGTTATTTCACTACCCATTTTAATTTCTCAATATTTTGAAAACTATGTAAATATATTTATAACATAAAAATTTTCTGTTTGGCATCAATCGGAAAAAGGATAAAATCAGGTAAACTGAAAACTTAAAATGCATTATCACTGTTCTGACTTTTTCAGAATGATAATTAACCTCGACTTCATATAATATTAAAATTTCTTTATTTTTTTTATATAAACTACTTCGACAACAATAAAGTTGATCTCTTTACTTGCTAATAGATATATTTCCACATTTTTTATTACAATGTAAATGTCAGTGCCAAAGTCGTAAGGTGAGAATTCTTAAACACTAATCTTTTCCATGCCTTTTAATGGCAACTATTGCCACAAAGCTATAAAGGCACATTTTTGTGAAAAGCTATATCATATAATTTTCTACTTTTTACCTTTAACTAAGGCGGAATTGTATATTAGCTTCTACTATGTTTTTATGTAGGGCGATGTTTCTTTGCCAAACGCAGATTGCGCATGCGCAAGAAAATACTACTTCCGATCGATTTTTCATAGCAACGGACCGCGTCGTAAAAAGGTCTATACTGTTGGTACCTAAATTCTTGTATTTTGACATTTAATCCCTTAAAACTTTGAACTTTCCAATTCAAACGCACGACAAATTCATAATACAAATTATGTTGTGGTTACAGCTGGGACTGAAGATAACTTCTGTCCCAGGTTACAGGGGGCGTGAGAGATGTTACACTTAAACATAATCCCTCATGAACAGACTCATTCAAACCATGTGTGCAATTTTCATAATTATAATGTTGTTTTATTGCTTCCGATTGTTCACCCTTTTTCCAGACTTTTATTACAAAACTGTACATACTGATTTTGCAATGTATGGTGCAATCATTGATCCTACTCTTGCAACGGCAGAGCTAGAACCCATTCCTGTGTTTCGAATAACAGTTGGATAGATTTCGGCAGACAAAACATACACAGCCCCGAATGCCCCTGTTATACACAGCTTTCCTACCATAGTTAGGGCAATAAGAACAAAGTGTAGTCCTGAAAACAGAATTTCTAAAAACTTTTCAGATATGATACCTTATAAACGTTTTTGTTTTATGATAATTATTTTTTTCTAAACACACTTCTTACATGTATCTTTTTGAACACTCGTTTAAAGAACGTACAACCTCTTTGTGAGTCAACAACCATATTTGTTCTATTGTCTTGTCAAAGATATTTGCAGATTAAATAATCCTTGAAATTAACGTTTTCTCTGAAACAGCTGAATACAGATATAAAATTTTGCCTATGTCACAAATAAACCGGGCACCGCCGAATGTCCGGACGGTACATGTGCGATTCATAACTGGACCGGACGGTCTCCGCGCCGACGCCTGGCTGTAGAGTATTGACATTTTAAGATATTTTTTATAAATCAGCCAATTGTCAATATACATAGATAATTCTTTTCTGCAGCCATTTGCTTCACCAACACGAACCTTTAACTAACGCAACATACGATTCATGTACAGGCATCGGACGGTCATCGTGTTGTCGCTTGAGTTTGTTGTTATTGCCTCAAAAAGCATTTGTGAATTCCTTAGTACATTGCAGAGGACTGGCCTTTATTGCAACAATTTATGCAACAAATTATGTGCTAACCTTCGTCATATATTGCTGCTGCAATAATTGTGTTTTGCCTTTGTCTTAATAATATTCCACGGAGACATTCTTGCTTGACAAGAAAGTTTATGTTAAATCCTAAGGAATTCACAAATGCTTTTTGAGGCAATAACAACAAACTCAAGCGACAACACGATGACCGTCCGATGCCTGTACATGAATCGTCCGGGTACTGGGCGATAGTCATTCGCAAACTTGAGTCTCTTCAGGAGCTCGGCGGGACTCGGGCGATGTCTGGTCGTGTACTTTTAAAATCGGACGTTTTTTTTTGTAATAAAAAACAATCGCCCGATCGAAAAAACATCGCCCGGGCATGGCCCGATATCCGCCCGATGATTTTTTTTTAAACTCACTGATCCTAAAACTTATTGCCCGCCCGATGAGCAAAATTTTCAGCTGGTGCCGTCCGATTGTCACTACCGCCGGACGAGCGCCGGTCGATATTGCGAATTTTTTTTTGAGAAACAGTCGCATTTGTTATTTGTGACTAAGGCATAAGGTGGAAATTGGGATGAACTATTGAACTACCGTCATTTCCATCTATAATAGGCCAAATTGTTGCAATAAAGGCCAGTCCTCCAACAAACAGGTATGCAACGTACAACTTTTTCCGACCAATCCTATCTAATAAAAGAACATCTAGAATTTTCCCAGGATATTCAACAATGGTAAGCAGAACGAAATTCAGGAAAATGTCGCCGCCGAGATTACTGGTGTTTAAAACCACACCGTAGTAGGACATGCTGCATACAAACCTGAATGGAACAATATATTTATAAATGAAATATGTTCATTATGCTCACACTTAACAGGTCTATTCATTGTCACATGTCAAAAAGAGAATATTATTTAAAGATTTGTGAACCATTAAATATAGGTATAAACCAATTACTTGTCTGCAAACTTTCATATCATTTGCTCATTTTTCCTACAATAATCATTTCAATTGTGAAAAATGTTCCAAATATGAAAAACGTTCAAAAACGCGGGATATCAATTTGGGCTTACATCTTAAACAAAATCGATTTTAGATTAAATTCTAAGAATTTTTTTATTATCATTTGCATACTTTCCCATTTTAAGTGCTCCAGTTGATCTATTTACGATTATCTTAAATAGATGTAGAAATAAATGTAATACTTTGTAATATTTTCCTACACTTCATTTTAAAGCAACTGTAATCTAAATTGATACTTTAATTGTTCAATCCATTTGCATTTATTTCAATCAAATTTTGACTAAGTAACAAAAAGTAAGCGCAAGTTATTTTTACGTACTCAATTAAAGACAAGCTTTAGTTAGATTAGAGAATGCTGGGAATGAGTACATAGAATATCAAACAATAAAAACAAAACAAAACAAAAACAAAAACACAAATACCAATTAAAAAAGATGATTAAAGACCAACATCCTAGAGTTCTAGTAGAAAATAATTGCCACACTCGACCTTCTTTGTGATGTGATGTCAATTCATTTATTTTATTTTCATTAAGAACAGTTTTATTGCTTTTGGCAACTTTTCTCAAAATCAGCAAAGCTTCCTCGTTTCTACTTTTGCTTAGAAGCCATCGACATGATTCGGGGATTAACCTACGAGAAGAATATATCATAGGTATGCCATAAAAAAGAATATTACAAAATTGAGTATCAAGTTAAACCTTATCCTTTGGTAATTTTAATGAAATTAAAGTGTTCTTACTGTTGTTTTTTACCAGCAACAAAAAGCGTCATGATAGTTTAAAATCTTGGTAAATAAAGTTCAATGTTAACATTGCCATATTATGATAAATGTACTACATAACATATTATAATTTTAAATACCAGATAATTATCTATTGTATATTTTGATACAATATTATAACATTAAACTGAATGTTGTAATGCTATTAAAGAAGTTAATGTTTTGTTAAGTATAAATAAATCACAGAGCTGTAAGTTAAGACCACTTGCCAATAGTATGGTAGAAATAAACATCCTGGTATTGCAACTGCAAGTGTAAAATATTTCCAGTCTCGGATAAGATAAACCATCAAAATAAGGTACAGCTGTCCTGTAGTCAGGAACAAAGGTGCTACTGTCCCGGTCCATAGCCTTTTACTTGGACCAACAAGCTCCATCCCTGAAGTGTCATTCTTATTATATGTTTAAGTATATATGTTTATAGATACATTCCTGAAAATAGCATTGTACATATTTTAATATTTACAAAGCTACATTCTTAAGATATGATAGTAAATAGAGGATATTGAATGAGTGTAGTTTAATACTAAATTTATTGAACGAGTTGAATAAAATCATATTATGCGAGCCTCTGGCGAGCATAATATTGTTTTATTCAACGAGTTCAATAAATTTAGTATTGAATCTACACGAATATAATATTCTATTTATCACATAATATAAAATAAGAACAATAAACTGTAAAAATGAGTAATTTTTCAACGACGCGCCTATAGTGTAACGCTAACATTAGCGCGCTTTAACGCTATGTTTCTATATAGCGCAAATGACGTCACGCCAAAGTGTTTTAAATGGCTTTATTACCTCCTGTGCCGCGGTTTATGTGATAAATAGAGGATATTCAAGTTTTTTCTATAAATACATGATTTATTTTCATCGAGTGGTATGAAAATAAATATTTCATGAGTGGCGGTAGCCACGAGTGAAATATGGTAATTTTTATGCCACAAGATGAAAATAAGTCATGTATTTATAGAAAAAAAATGAATTTTCTGTTTATTATATACATTTTTATCTTTTTTGACATTAAAATTTGAAAGACTTTCCCTTAAATCTTGTGTAAAAGAAAGTAGTCCGGCAAAACACCAGTGAAAATACGGAAAATATGTTTCACTGCAGTGAAAAATAAATTTTTACAGTGAAAATACGGAAAAAGAAAATATGCATTTTATTTCATCAATATTTCTCAATATTTCATTTATAAGTATATAATAATATGTTTTATTATATACATAGCTCATTCGTGTGAAAGATAAAAAACTGTATAACGTTCTAGCACTGCTGTTATATTTTAAATAAGTTGTTTGTAACGAACGAAAATTATATTAAGCTTAAGAGATAAAGTACAGAATATACGATACCTAAGACATATGACGTCATATAAACTCCTAGCGTTGCACCTCCCAAAACAAACATAAGTATGCAGAAACCAATATATTCAGTCATGCCAATAAGGCCAAGGGAGGATCCTAATTGAATCACGATAGAAATATATAAGGCCTTTCGCCGCCCTATTCTAAATAGATATATATTACACAGTGTATTAAACTACGTGTACTTACAAATGATTAACAAATCAATAAAAAGAAAGCTAACAAGGAGAAAAAAAGAAGATAATTTTCAATGATCATTTGATTTAAATGCACGAGTTGAATATGTTTAAGGAAGTCAATTGAGGAAAATGTGACTAATTTGACAACGATCTCATTGACTCCATTATAAAGTTGCTTAAACTTAAAACAAAGCGAAAACATCAGCAGTGAATTCTGTAAAGAAGCAATGTATTAAAGAAATCTGATAGTTTATATAGCTCTTGTATGACAGGATATATAGCTCCTGTATGACAGGTTATATAGCTCCAGTATGAAAAGTAATATAGCTCCAGTCTGACAGGTTATATAGCTCCAGTATGACAGGTTATTTAGCTCCAGTATGACAGGTTATTTAGCTCCAGTATGACAGGTTATATAGCTCCAGTATGACAAGTTATAAAGTTCCAGTATGACAAGTTATATAGTTAAGTATGACAAGTTATATAGCTCCAGTATGACAGGTTATATAGCTCCAGTATGACAGGTTATACAGCTCCAGTATGACAGGCTATATAGCTCCAGTATGACAAGTTATATAGTTAAGTATGACAAGTTATATAGCTCCAGTATGACAGGTTATATAGCTCCGGTATGACAGGTTATATAGCTCCTGTATGACAGGTTATATAGCTCCAGTATGACAGGTTATATAGCTCCAGTATGACAGGTTATATAGCTCCAGTATGACAGGTTATATAGCTCCAGTATGACAGGTTATACAGCTCCAGTATGACAGGTTATATAGCTCCAGTATGACAGGTTATTTAGCTCCAGTATGACAGGTTATATAGCTCCAGTATGACAAGTTATATAGCTCCAGTATGACAGGTTATACAGCTCCAGTATGACAGGTTATATAGCTCCAGTATGACAGGTTATACAGCTCCAGTATGACAGGTTATATAGCTCCAGTATGACAGGTTATTTAGCTCCAGTATGACAGGTTATATAGCTCCAGTATGACAAGTTATATAGCTCCAGTATGACAGGTTATATAGCTCCAGTATGACAGGTTATACAGCTCCAGTATGACAGGTTATATAGCTCCAGTATGACAGGTTATACAGCTCCAGTATGACAGGTTATATAGCTCCAGTATGACAGGTTATTTAGCTCCAGTATGACAGGTTATATAGCTCCAGTATGACAAGTTATATAGCTCCAGTATGACAGGTTATATAGCTCCAGTATGACAGGTTATACAGCTCCAGTATGACAGGTTTTATAGCTCCAGTATGACAGGTTATTTAGCTCCAGTATGACAGGTTATATAGCTCCAGTATGACAAGTTATATAGCTCCAGTATGACAGGTTATACAGCTCCAGTATGACAGGTTATATAGCTCCAGTATGACAAGTTATATAGCTCCAGTATGACAGGTTATACAGCTCCAGTATGAAAAGTAATATAGCTCCAGTATGAAAAGTAATATAGCTCCAGTATGACAGGTTATATAGCTCCTGTATGACAGGTTATATAGCTCCAGTATGAAAAGTAATATAGCTCCAGTATGAAAAGTAATATAGCTCTTGTATGACAGGATATATAGCTCCTGTATGACAGGTTATATAGCTCCAGTATGAAAAGTAATATAGCTCCAGTATGAAAAGTAATATAGCTCCAGTATGACAGGTTATATAGCTCCAGTATGACAGGTAATATAGCTCCAGTATGACAGGTTATTTAGCTCCAGTATGACAGGTTATATAGCTCCAGTATGACAAGTTATATAGCTCCAATATGACAGGTTATACAGCTCCAGTATGAAAAGTAATATAGCTCCAGTATGAAAAGTAATATAGCTCTTGTATGACAGGATATATAGCTCCTGTATGACAGGTTATATAGCTCCAGTATGAAAAGTAATATAGCTCCAGTATGACAGGTTATATAGCTCCAGTATGACAAGTTATATAGCTCCAGTATGACAGGTTATACAGCTCCAGTATGACAGGTTATATAGCTCCAGTATGACAGGTTATATAGCTTCAGTATGACAGGTTATGTAGCTCCTGTATGACAGGTTCTTTAACTCCAGTATGACAAATTATATAGCTCCAGTATGACAGGTTATATAGCTTCAGTATGACAGGTTATGTAGCTCCTGTATGACAAGTTATAAAGCTCCAGTATGACAGGTTATATAGCTCCAGTAAGACAGGTTATATAGCTCCAGTATGACAAGTTATATAGTTAAGTATGACAGGTTATATAGCTCTAGTATGACAGGTTATATAGTTTAGTATGACAGGTTATAAAACTCCAGTATGACAGGTTATATAGCTCCGGTATGACAGGTTATAAAGTTCCAGTATGACAAGTAATATAGCTCCAGTATGACAGGTTATATAGCTCCAGTATGACAGGTTATATAGCTCCTGTATGACAGGTTATATAGTTTAGTATGACAGGTTATTTAGCTCCAGTATGACAGGTTATATAGCTCCGGTATGACAAGTTATAAAGTTCCAGTATGACAAGTAATATAGCTCCAGTATGACAAGTTATATAGCTCCAGTATGACAGGTTATATAGCTCCTGTATGACAGGTAATATAGCTCCAGTATGACAGGTTATATAGCGTCAACAAAGCGGAAATACGACAGAGGAGGGCGAAAATACGACACATAAAATATGTCGTATATTCGCATTCCATCTGTCTTATTTTCGCTTTTCCACGTTCAAAATACAAAAATGCTAAAACACAAAGAGACGACAAATTATAACTTTGTAGTCTCTTCGCATTTTCGCCTTTTCGCATAGTTACATTTTCGGATTGTTACATTTTCGCATTTAATGTCTGATCACAATGATACATTATTTAATAGTCCTATATAAGATATGTTGTATTCACGTAGATGTAAAAGTATCACCCCGCTCCTTACACATGTAAAATAATTAAATAATATAACGGTAAGGCTTTCAGACTGTTTTGAATCAATTAATGCAACAATTATTATAATAAAAACAGTAATTTGTTCCTACCAACTTTTGATTATCAGTTTATTTTGCTTACGGATGTGACATGAGATTTACGATAAAGGCACTGCCCGCACACATCTTAAAATAGAAATGTCTGAGATTGAGGAGTATTTTCAGAGGAAAACATTTTATAATGTCTGTTATTCTAGTACTAGAGTTTTTAATACATACTTTATCTGATTACGTAGAGTGCTTGTTGGATTAAGCTCATTTAGAATTTATATAAAAATATTTAAAATTATTTTTATTCATTATACCATGTTGTCAGGCGTTTCTCATGTCTTTAAAACAAAGATCTCTTATGATGGTCATTCTGTCTTCCCCATATTGCACGAATATCAATAAAAGGAGAACAATAAAAATTAAATAAACATATTGTATTTACATCATATTGTATTATACTGTGCTATATAAAGTTACATAATCTTTCATTTACTGGTATAGTCGCCGGTCTTGACCAACGATCTGCTTCTATTTGCAGTCTATGTGACGAAACTCTTAATGTTACAAAAGATTGACAAAATTTACTATTTGTAAAGTATTCTAAGTATGGTTGAAATCTAAAATTTGAAATAGTTCGATAAAACAATGCTCTAATAGAATTCTCTAATCTATCATGCCAATTCTGCTTGAACTGATCGTGTAATCTTTGTTTAGCTAGGCAAAAATAAATTACTTTTACCAACATTTTGTTGCAACCATACATCATAAAAATCAAGTGTACAAAATATGCTGTTTTATTTTACTAAAGAGCACCAATTTACTTTATTCGGTGCATTTTCTAAATCATTTTTGAGCATATTATATACCAAAGACACATATTTATTTTCTTATGTATGTACGACTTTAATCCAATATTTTATTATGTTATAATAGTGTATTGTCTTAAAACTAAATCTACGTAGTTCACCGTAAATAAAATTATTTTGTGTGGTCTTTTTCAACCACTTGTAGAAACAATACCTAAATAAGTAAACTTACTAAACTATTTCAATTTCTTCATCGTCGTAATAAAATTTCAGATTTATAGGAATGGTGCCAACTCTTCTAAAGATCATTACTTTTGTTTTTGTTGTGTTTACTTTCATTTTTCAAGTTTTACAATAATCTGCTAATAAATTTATATTATGTTGCAATTCTTTTGCAGAGTTACCAAAAATTACAATGTCCTCTGCATACAATAATATATATTTTTAAACATGCAAACATCTAAACCCTGTAATCAACGGTGGATGTAAATATCTTCTAAATCATTAATACAAAGTGAAAAGTGGAAGGGAGATAAGCATTCCCCTTGTCTAACGCCAAGCATGCATGGGAAATCACTACTTAATTTATTCATATATTTTACTCTTGACTTAACTGATTGATACATAGACCTCATCAGGGCTGGGAATCAAAACTGCGTCGTATCCTACAAAATGTAAACAAACGCCGCCATCTTGGAACGAAAAACGTATGTGTTTGTCCATAACTCTTTTTGTTGGAAATGACTGAAAACCAGATATATGTATTAACACGCTACACTATTTTCCGCATCGTTCGGTATATGTTGCTTGCACAACTATTTTGTAAAACAAAAGTTATAGCGAACTTGCAACTCGAAGCGGAGCAGAATTTTTATGAAATTGTGTGGATACGACGCAGTTCACATTGCTTTATCTATCGTTTTTCCTTCAAATCAATTATATACTCGTTTTGAGAGTTCACCATAAACTTCAAAACATAATTTTGCATCATTTACTAAACTTTCATTAAAAAGAGATGTTTAATTTGCAAGAAAATAATGATTTTTACGAAATGATACGACGCAGTTGAAAATAAAATATGATACGACGCAGTTGTATTTTCATTGCAGGCTGCATATTGGTTAAACTATTTAAATTATGTGCTAGGTATGCTAATGGCGTCCAACATTTCTTGTTTACATCTTAAGTCAAAAGCAGAGGTCACTCATTGGTTCCATAAAAATGTAAATGTAATACAATTCTATTAAGGCTGCATTTTTCGATCGCATTTTAGTACCAATCATAAGCATCTACAAATTCCGAAAAGCTGTATCAGATGCAATATATATTGAAACACGTGATCGCACACCCATATGACAACGTGTTCCAGTGTTACCTTCTAAAATTGTTCCCGTGAGTTCGAAATGGAAATGATTACTATTTTTGATACAAAATTCAATAGTCCAGTGTAACTTCTCCTGGACCCTGTATTAATCAGGAATGACCTTTCAAAAAAAAAATACAAAAAAAAATACAAATTTTGAAAAGGTCTCTAGCTATCGGAAGAGAGCTATGCGCAAATTGCTACTTATAATTAGCAATAATTTCCGTCAATTCCGTTTTAACTTATGTCTTTTACGTGCCGATTTTATTGTATTCATTTTCTTAATAATCGGTGAGATCAGATGAGCTTTAGTTTTTGAAATGAACATTAAATTTTTTAAATTATATTATAAATGGTTAAGCTACAATATATTTTTGCAAGTAGGTTATGCGTTCCGTTTAGTCATTTTATGTTTAGCGCCGCGGAACTTTACCGCTGATTTTGTCGTATTGCATTTCTTTATCGCCGATGAGGAAAAGTCTACGGAATGTATTTGCTATATTTGCAGTTAAGTATCATTCTTCTCCATTAAAAAACTTTAATTTTCAAAATCGTGTTACATATGATACAACTTCAAATTATTTTTTTTAAAGAAGGTGTCCGTTTTGCAAAGTTATTTTACGCTGTGCACCGATAAATTTGATACAGATATAGGCAGACATGATCTTTCAACAGTATTGAAGAAGTTTTCACAATATTAAACAGAAAATTCAGGTCAGATTATCGCATCGAATTTTCAACAGACTAGAGACATGGCATCTTAACATACCTTCATACTACAGTGTGATTTTTATTTGATAATGAATTGCCTGAAATTTCAGAAAATGGCTTCACAGAGGATTACCCCCTGTTTACATTGAAAATTTCTCTGCTAGTAATGTTATTCTCTTTATAATTAATTCAAATATTTATAAACCAGAAGTTAATAAAAAAAGCTGCTTATTTGTATAGCTGACATTAACAAATTTTGTTGAGAAAAAAACAAATCAGACAGGTGTGTCCGACCGAGGCCTGTTTATGTTTACTGAACTCAAATCACTTGACCTGAACTTCTATGAATTCGAAAACCACCAAGGACATTCTTTCGTGTGGAAAACCTATCAAGCTAGTTTCAAAATGTCGATGTTTCTCTGCAGGTGCAACATTTTGCCTGAAATAATGCACAAAGGCGCACCGGAGGTCCTCGCCCCTAGTTAAGCTAATGTGTAGAGTGAAAGTTTGAAAACAAACCGCAAAAAAGCAGTCATTACCCAGAACATGCAGAATCACAGTTAACTTAGAGCGTAGCTAGCCAAAATGAATTCAAGTTAATAGATTTCTACATTTTTTTTGCGAAAAAAATAGGGATAATATTGAACATACAGGAAAATATAAGAAATTATTTCAGATATTATGATCAATTAGGTAACATGTTCATGTTTAACTGAAAAGTAGCTTCCGCAATGTAAACTTTCAAATTAAATGTTATATTGGACATGACACAAAACATTCTAAATAATCAAAAGCGACAGAACATTGCTACACACCGCAACTGATCTGGGTTTTTTTATTACTCCATAAAATAGAAATATATTCCCAAAATTATCCCTGTTGAAAAGACTGCCAAAAATACAACTGCGTCGTACAATAATTTATTTTCAACTGCGTCGTATCATTTCGTAAAAATCATTATTTTCTTAGAAAATAAACATCTATTGTTAATGAAATTTTAGTAAATGATGCAAAATTATATTTCGAAGTTTATGGTGAACTCTGAAACAAAAAAATAATTGATTTAAAGGAGAAAACGATAGATAAAGCAATATGAACTGCGTCGTATCCACACATTTTCATAAAAATTCTGCCCCGCTTCAAGTTGCAAGTTCGCTATAACTTTTGTTTTACAAAATAGTTGTGCAAGCAACATATACCGAACGAAGCGGAAAATAGTGTAGCGTGTTAATACATATATCTGGTTTTCAGTCATTTCCAACAAAAAAAGTTATGAACAAAAAGATACGTTTTTCGTTCCAAGATGGCGGCGTTTGTTTACATTTTGTAGAATACGACGCAGTTTTGATTCCCAGCCCTGCTCATGATATTTAAAATATTACCTCTAAGACCTAATTTTATTAATTTATACCACAATTTCTCTCTAACCACATAATCAAAAGCTTTAGAAAAGTCGACAAATAAAGCAAAAAGTTGTTTCCCTTGATTTAAAACATGATTGATCAGACTATTTAACACAAAAACATTATCTACTGTACTCATTTTTTGACCAAAACCCAGCCTGAGCTTCGACATATACATTATAATTTTGAATCTATTGTTAAGTACATGCGTAAAAAGTTTACCCAAACAGCTCAATAGTGTAATGCCACGGTAATTATCTACATTATTAGCATTACCTTTTCTATGGGATATTATAGCCGTCTGACCAAGTCTCAGGAAAATATCCGATATCAAATATTCTATTTAAAAGCTTATGTAATACAGGCTCTAATACAGTTTTACAATTAGTAAAAAATTCATTTAACAAATAATCTGGACCACTAGACTTATTATTCTTTAACTCTTTCATAGCATGATTTATTTCATTATATGAGAAATTGTTGTTAAATTCCTCAAACATAACATTAAACTCATTATTCTCATAACGTTCTATGAAATGTATGACATCCTCATCTGGAACAAAAAATCTACTGTCAGGGTGATTAGACGCCGCGTGCACGCATTTGTCCATATAGCAATGGGAAAATATTTTAGACTTGATTTTGTGTGTGTTTTTTTTTTTTTTTTTTTTTTTTTGTTTTAACAAAATCACACTGTTTTTAAATTTCTAATAAAAAATAGTTTTTCTGATGTACAACATGTCACAGAGTTTTAAGGGGTTAGAATAAACGTTTAACTGAAGTGAGTGTGCCATGTTTGAATATCATATTCTTTTTATCATTATCTAATTTTATCTACATAATAAATAACATGCCAATGAGCCAGTCTATAGTGGATCGTTCTAAAACTTAACAGTTGAGAGAGGTCAGTACACAGTTTCGGTCGTTTAGTTTTGAATTGGCCAGGGTCAAATTTACAAATAAGAGACAGTTTTGAAATTGAAGTGGATATTTGAAGTTCTAAACATTTATAGTTACTCTATTTCAAGTTTCAATGACTAGTATTGTGTTTCAGTTAGTTAGTAAAATTGTATTTAGTGGCGTTGACCCTTGAGATACATATGTTTATGTTAAATATGAAATGCATTTATTTCAGGTGTGTGATTACAGACTTGTAAGTTAGCGCAGTCAGTTGTTTGCCGATTGTGTATTGCCCCCTGAGGCAGTGTCACTCACATCATTTGCTCCGCCTCTGTTGAAGTTCGGCTACGCCTTAAATTGTCGCCAAATTTAGTATGATGCTCCGTATGCTAGCATTTAGTCTTCGTTGACGGGGCGGAAGGGAACCAGGACAACTTGGATCAATATGACATGTCGAATCATTAAAGCCAAAACCCAGGCCAATGTCAGAGAGGCGGTTCTCACTCAACCGTTAAGAAAGTATGCGAAACTCTGTGCATCGGTTACGCTACGGTCGTAAGGGGAGATCACTGCAGAACAGTTCGTCCTCAAAATAATTCGAGCATTATGCAATTCGCACCAATATTTAAATGGACATATTCTCGGCACATATTGTCTTGAATTTATTTTAAGTATACCAATCATTTCAATTTTACTTGTAATCTTCGACCATACGTTTCAATCTTTGTCGCAACAGACAAGCATTTCAGAATTTCAGACATGGCATTACTTTGTTAATTTATGCATTAGGTTCTACATTTTCACAAAAATAGCAATTTTATTATTAAACAACGATCACAAACCAAGAACATGGAGAAAAAGAGAGATTTGTGCTTTGGATATGTAACTGTAATACAGAACAATTT
This sequence comes from Ruditapes philippinarum, assembly GCF_026571515.1. Lineage (NCBI taxonomy): Eukaryota > Metazoa > Mollusca > Bivalvia > Venerida > Veneridae > Ruditapes > Ruditapes philippinarum. The sequence continues at coordinate 50,151 of NW_026858637.1, forward strand.
TCAATGCTTACTGACTGTTCACATCATTCGGCGGCGTCTATGATGTTCAGCATCAACATGTAACTTGTTTATTGCCTTAAATTACATTTCAAAGGATGACAAAGATAAATTTGTAGTTTAAATACACGCAGTTTCTTTAAGCAATACAGGCGTGCATTTTCAAACCTAGCATTAACAAGTTTAGATGTTTTTTTCTTTATCATAATTAAAGCGGCATTTTCTTACAGTACTCTTATATATTGACCGTGCTTGTAACATATTTATTCTATTTAAATCACACTGGTCATTTCTATATCTATTCAATAAGTTTAAAAATTCATTTTTCTTTTCAACACATTCATTATCATACCACGGGCTATTATTTACATAACTGGGAATGTTTTCACAACCTTTCATAACATTTTTTTTAAATAATGGCGATGCCTTATCATTAACTTGTTTTGTAGAACATAATGTAATATCATTCGACAACGAATCAAAACAAATTGACATTTTAAACACTAGACAATTGCTCAACAAACTCCGACTCCAAACATAGCGAAAATCCACACATTTTTCATCTTGATCAGAAGTATCACTGTTATTAACAACTATTCTCGATCTATCTAAACTAAGCTTACAAGACAGTGATCTGGATATATATTTGGTATATCAATCTCAAATTCTTTTATATTACAGAACATTTCCGGTTTACCCAAAACATAATCTATAAGGCTACAACAAACGTATATTTTCCTATATGTAGATCATTACCCCTTCTGCCATTTACTATACGTAGACCTGACTGTTTGCAAAAAGTAATTGAATACCATTATTATTAACATGGCCAGCATCTTGAGAAAAACGTTCAATTATCACATATATAATCTTCAGGGAGCATAATTATGTAACATATTTAAATGTACGTCATTATCGTTTGTAACAAAGTCCGGTAATAGTGACGTGCGCGCATTGTAATCGCCAAATAATGCATAATAACAATTGTTATTTGAGTTATTTTCTATCAAATATATCATTTTCAACCATAGCTTGCCTTCTACTGTCATCCGGTAGAACATAACATAAGCACAAGGAAACATCTTTTTCAAGTGATAATTTTCCCCCTGAAATTTTAACCCATATAACATCATCAATAAAGGGTCATCCGAAATCAATTCATTTTTAATATAAATAACAATCCCTCCCGAATTACGTTTACTAGAACTTTAGTTATTTTTCTGTGTAGAATAAAATAACCAAACCCGTCAACATTTAAATCTCCAGGTCTCAGTAAACATTATAAAATCATTATTACAAAAACACGTTTAAAATAGTCACTTTTAAGTTTGTTAGTTCTTGTTGTCACTAACGAAGCACATCGCAAATAAACCTTCTCCACGTTGTCCTCTTTGTCAACATTGGGGTTCAATAGATCAACATCGTGCTGTAGTCTATTTTTAGTAACTGGGGATTTCGTTCTCTGCTCATAAGGCTTTGATGATTTTGTTCGCCCGCGCACGTGAAACATGTGCCACTCCTTTGTCCGCTCCTGTGTTATTTGTAGGATTTGACTTAGTTATAGTTGTCTCAGTGATTTGTGTATTTGTGCTAGTGGATAAGTTATACAGGTATTAGTACTGGAATTTTCACATATACTAAATTTATAAGGTAATTGCTGCACATTTCCATTGCTAGAAATACTGTGTTCTATTTTCCACTGACTCATCAAATATTTGATTTTCACACTGGGACAGTGTCACGTTTGCAATATTTTGTAAGGGCATAGTCACTGTCGCGGGAGGGGGCATATTCATTGTTGCAGAGTTTTGAGGTGCAGGACGCATGTTCACTGATGCTGGAGGGGGCATGTTCACTGATGCTGGAGGAGACATGTTCACTGATGCTGGAGGACGCATATTCACTGATGCTGGAGGACGCATATTCACTGATGCTGGAGGACGCATGTTCACTGATGCTGGAGGACGCATGTTCACTGATGCTGGAGGACGCATGTTCACTGATGCTGGAGGACGCATGTTCACGGATGCTGGAGGACGCATGTTCACTGATGCTGGAGGACGCATGTTCACTGATGCTGGAGGGGGCATATTCACTGATGCTGGAGGAGACATGTTCACTGATGCTGGAGGACGCATGTTCACTGATGCTGGAGGGGGCATATTCACTGATGCTGGAGGAGACATGTTCACTGATGCTGGAGGACGCATGTTCACTGATGCTGGAGGGGGCATATTCACTGATGCTGGAGGAGACATGTTCACTGATGCTGGAGGGGCATGTTCACTGATGCTGGAGGAGACATATTCACTGATGCTGGAGGAGACATGTTCATTGATGCTGGAGGAGACATGTTCATTGATGCTGGAGGAGACATGTTCATTGATGCTGGAGGAGACATGTTCATTGATGCTGGAGGAGACATGTTCATTGATGCTGGAGGAGACATGTTCACTGATGCTGGAGGAGACATGTTCACTGATGCTGGAGGAGACATATTCACTGATGCTGGAGGAGACATGTTCACTGATGCTGGAGGAGACATGTTCACTGATGCTGGAGGGGGCATATTCACTGATGCTGGAGGAGACATGTTCATTGATGCTGGAGGAGACATGTTCATTGATGCTGGAGGAGACATGTTCACTGATGCTGGAGGAGACATATTCACTGATGCTGGAGGGGGCATATTCACTGATGCTGGAGGAGACATGTTCACTGATGCTGGAGGAGACATATTCACTGATGCTGGAGGAGACATGTTCATTGATGCTGGAGGAGACATGTTCACTGATGCTGGAGGAGACATGTTCACTGATGCTGGAGGACGCATGTTCACTGATGCTGGAGGAGACATATTCACTGATGCTGGAGGAGACATGTTCACTGATGCTGGAGGAGACATATTCACTGATGCTGGAGGAGACATGTTCATTGATGCTGGAGGAGACATGTTCATTGATGCTGGAGGAGACATGTTCACTGATGCTGGAGGAGACATATTCACTGATGCTGGAGGAGACATGTTCACTGATGCTGGAGGAGACATATTCACTGATGCTGGAGGAGACATGTTCATTGATGCTGGAGGAGACATGTTCACTGATGCTGGAGGAGACATGTTCACTGATGCTGGAGGAGACATATTCACTGATGCTGGAGGAGACATGTTCATTGATGCTGGAGGAGACATGTTCACTGATGCTGGAGGGGGCATATTCACTGATGCTGGAGGAGACATGTTCATTGATGCTGGAGGAGACATGTTCACTGATGCTGGAGGAGACATATTCACTGATGCTGGAGGAGACATGTTCACTGATGCTGGAGGGGGCATGTTCACTGATGCTGGAGGGGGCATATTCACTGATGCTGGAGGAGACATGTTCACTGATGCTGGAGGAGACATATTCACTGTTGTAGAGTTTTGAAGGAGCATATGCATTATTGAGGGAGGGGGTATGTTCACTATATAGCATTATTTTGAGGTTTCATGGTGCCTATTGAATTATCATGATGTAACACAGGAGTTTGAGAAATGCGTTCAGATGAATTCATATCGTATGCAGTAGAAGGTGGCATTTGAGTATTAAGACGGTTTGAATATTGTTAAGGCACACATGGTGTCATATTGACATTTTGACTTGAGTTTATAGCCTGCATGTGCGGGAGAATGGGGACAAACACAGGGGAAGGACAAAGCGAACATTTGTCAGAGAATTATTATTTTGCATAACAGTATTCATAGAGCTGTTTTGTTCTGCTCTGTAGTCTGGCATTGGTAACGCATTCTGTCCTTGCACGTTCAACCGGTTTTGAAAAGTCGTAGATTGTCGTCTGTCAGGTTGTTGCTCGATGTTGTCAATCATTTGGAGCCTTTTACCGCAAACACATGCATTCCATTCTGGAAACTCATCGTGCAAAACACGACCATCTACAATAAGTTTAGCAGGGTAGACTATTCTTACTTTTGAGTGCCAGTTGAGTGAACTGTATTGCTTAAATTTCGGCCATAGTCGCGTTCTCGCGTCCTGTACTTCTTTTGGGAAATCAAAGTCAATAGACACACAGGGAACATCTTTTAACCTGCTCACTCGACTCATTATGTGATTTACATCTCCGTAATCTCTGAAATTGGCTATAATTGGTCGTTTGTTGGTTTAAACATATTTATTGCATATATTTTAATCATACATTATACATACATTCAGTTTCATAACCATACTAACATAATACACGCATTTGGATTTTGACGGAAGCACTAGGTGCTTATTAAAGTCAATCTCCATTATTGATAAATTACAATAAAACTAATACATGGCTGGTAGATCTATGAGCAAGTAAAGAGCATATAAAAATGTATACCACAACCGCTTCTATTGATTGTATACAAAATATTTTTGAAAAAAATACACAAAACTAGGTTATGTGGTAAGGCTCTTGCATTATTTGTAATTGATAGATATTTTAATATAATATATTAATAGAAAAAAAATAAAGAAAAAGAAGAAGGAATATTTAGATGAAAACCAACGTTTAGAGATGAAGAGACAAGTGATTTTTTAGCATACGGACAGTATAAAGACTATGATTATTTTTTAAATGTTTACCAGTGTAATTGTTAAGTCGTAGACAGTACTTTGCAACATTTACTCGTCATGCAAATCTCCCACTATCCATTATGTATTTTTGGACGGCCATAAATAACTCCGTATTGTCTGATTGAGAAAGAGAAACATCCCCAAACAGAAGAGTATGAAGAGAAACATTTTGAGTGATTTGACGCGTTTTTGTAAGAAGGCATGTACGGTGGCAACTATAAAAGTGACATTCGAGAAGATAGTGATAGTTGTTTTCAGGTTGTCCACAATGGCAAAGGGGAGATTAGACTATATTACGAGTGAAAAGGTGATGATTTAGTTTGCTACAATACATGCGAAGTCTAGCATGTAAGACCTGTGATATTCGTGATCCGCTGTAAAAATAAGCAGAAGTACTATCACGGACTGGCATAACTTTACTTTTAAAAACTTTTAAAGTGGGTGAATTTCTTACATCTGTTGATAGGTTATTCCAACCGCGAACTGTCACGGGTAAGAAAGAATTGTAATACTGGTTAGTTCGGGAATGTACAGGTCTCAACTGATCTGGGTTTCGAAGGTTGTACGAAGACGTTGATCCAATATTTGGGGGAACGAGATTTGTTAGATATTCTGGTGCAAGACCATTTATCATCTTATAGAACATTATAAACATGTGAACGCGTCGTCTCTCTTCTAGGGATGACCAATTCACTTCCTGTTGAAGTTTATCGAGAGAGACCAGTTTGGTTGCTCCCGATACAATACGAGCACATTCGATTTGGATCTTGTCAAGCATATCCTTTTCAGCCATAGAGCAATTTCCATATAACATCAGCATATGGTCGTTTGTTGATACCTAATCCACGAGCCCCGAGCCTATGTGCACGTGCTATATATATGTCGTTATATTCAATGTCTAATCTACGCTCAAGAAACTCGCCTATGATTCTGATGCAATTTTCTTCCCTATTTTCGGCAAAACCTCTGAATATTAAATTATTTCTTCTCGATCGAGCTTCTTGATCTATTGACTTGTAACAATGCGAAAAAGCGAAAATGTAACAATGTGAAAATGTAACAATACGAAAACACGAAAATGTAACAATGCGAAAAAGCGAAAATACGACAGATGGAATGCGAATATACGACAGATTTTATGTGTCGTATTTTCGCCCTTCTTCTGTCGTATTTTCGCTTTGTTGCCTCGAAAATGCGAAAAAGCGAAAACACGAAGAGGCAACAAAGTGAAAATACGACATGGCGTAAATCAGCCACCATACATATCAGTCATCTTTATAAAGAATTATGATACAGCAGAGTTACCGATACTTTATTTGAAGTAAAACAATATTGACAGTCGTGTATATTTTTTTATAAATTATATTCACGTCACGATTATCTAATGAAAAGCGAAGTAATAAATGTGCAGGTATGTATGATATAAGTTGACATTTACTTACATATCAGACAGTTGACCATAGACAAGTGATCCAGAAAGCACACCGAAGAAAAATATCATTTGAGCGTTTGGAACCTTAATGGCATCGTCACAAACCAAATTCAGCTAAAACAATGCAATTAAAACCTTTAAATCGACTGTCTTGTAATAATTTTTTATATTAACTTTAATGTGTTCCATTGAAAATCAGTTTTTCTGTTCCCTCAAATTAGATGAAACATCTCCAACCCAAAGTAACAAGTTTTTTGTACTTTAAAGTTTACTCTATATTTTGTATGAAGAAGCTAGCGGGTAATATAAGGCTGGACACTTTAAGACCCTTAACTTTAGTATGCATAGTGACCAAGTTAATAAAGCTCCGTCCCATATGAGCCAACTTTTTTTCACAACCCCATATAAGAAAATTCTTTACTTAGCCCGAAGCTTAACATATATAGTCATACGAGCCAACTTTCATTTATCTGTGAAGAATTATATAGCCTCCTTTGAGTAAAGCTATCCTAAATTAAAAGGGAAAAAAAAGTATAAAACGATATATTTCCTATTATTTGATGAATATTAATATGTATTATTATGCAATTTATATTTCACTGGTTTTGAGTATTTCATTGATATACAAAATTGAAAAAAGGACCACAATTATTTGGCTAAAATATCATTCAATATTTTGTGAAAAACTGAAGAATGCTCTTGCACGTCGGCTTTGTTTATCGAATACGTGTCAGGTACCTACGGTGTTCCGTTTGGACACGTTTGGACAATCGTGATATTTAATTTATTCTGTACCCGCGATGCACGATGGTACGATGGTGAAAACGCGATGGTACGATGGTGAAATCACGGTGGTACGATGTTGAAATCGCGATGGCGCGATAGTACGATGGTGAAAACACGATGTTACATCGCGTTTTCACCATCGTACCATCGTGATTTCACCATCGTACCATCGCGTTTTCACCATCGTACCATCGCGCTATCGTGTTTTCACCATCGTGCCATCGCGCTTTCACCATCGTGCCATCGCGATTTCACCATCGTACCATCGCGATTTCACCATCGTTCCATCGCGTTTTCACCATCGTACCATCGTGCCATCGCGTTTTCACCATCGTACCATCGTGCATCGCGGTAACAGACTAAATTAAAAATCACGACTGTCCAAACGGAACACCGTAGTACGCGATGGTACGATGGTGAAATCACGGTGGTACGATGTTGAAATCGCGATGGCGCGATAGTACGATGGTGAAAACACGATGTTACATCGCGTTTTCACCATCGTACCATCGTGATTTCACCATCGTACCATCGCGTTTTCACCATCGTACCATCGCGCTATCGTGTTTTCACCATCGTGCCATCGCGCTTTCACCATCGTGCCATCGCGATTTCACCATCGTACCATCGCGATTTCACCATCGTTCCATCGCGTTTTCACCATCGTACCATCGTGCCATCGCGTTTTCACCATCGTACCATCGTGCATCGCGGTAACAGACTAAATTAAAAATCACGACTGTCCAAACGGAACACCGTAGTACGCGATGGTACGATGGTGAAATCACGATGGTACGATGGTGAAAACGCGATGGTACGATGGTGAAATTGCGATGGTACGATGGTGAAATCGCGATGGCACGATGGTGAAAGCGCGATGGCACGATGGTGAAAACACGATGGTACGATGGTGAAATTGCGATGGTACGATGGTGAAAACGCGATGGTACGATGGTGAAATCACGATGGTACGATGGAGAAAACGGAACATCGTAGGTACCAGTTCGAATTGCGAAACCTTTTCAGTCAGTAGATGTGATCATTTATTTGGGCAGGAGTTAACACCTTATTTCTCTCTATGATGCATATAATGGTCTCATTGGTACGGTGTTCCGTTTGGACACGTTTGGACAATCGTGACATTTTATTTATTCTGTACCCGCGATGCACGATGGTACGATGGTGAAAACGCGATGGCACGATGGTACGATGGTGAAAACACGATGGTTCGATGGTGAAATCACGATGGTACGATGGTGAAATCGCGATGGCGCGATAGTACGATGGTGAAAACGCGATGTTACATCGTGATTTCACCATCGTACCATCGCGTTTTCACCATCGTACCATCGCACCATCGCGCTATCGTGTTTTCACCATCGTGCCATCGCGATTTCACCATCGTACCATCGCGATTTCACCATCGTACCATCGCGATTTCACCATCGTACCATCGCGTTTTCACCATCGTACCATCGCGTTTTCACCATCGTGCCATCGCCTTCCGGTGGACATGCGCATTGTACATCTTTATCAACAATGGATGAATGCATAACTATGTATTATGTGAGAGGCTATACGTATCGAGACATTTTAAATATAGTGAGGCTTAAAACGGGATTTGATCTCAGCACAGACTATTTAATAAGTGTTGTGTATTAAGATTCAATCATTATAAAACCTTTATGCACTGTGCTTAATTCATCTTGTTTAGATATCTATAACACAAATTTTTTAAGGTTTTATATCATAAATATGATGCTCAAATTAAGATAAGTTCCAAAAAGCATTATTTGTAAAGATGTTACCGAATTTAACATTTCATGTAAATAAAGGGAGGTAATAAAAATTTATTTTCAGTAAAGTCTAAGTCAAATTTTTCAATAAGAAATGAATGCATATATTTTAATGATTACATATAATATGTATAAATATTTGCAGTACATATTTTACATATTCTCGATGTTTGAAACTTGTTTTATATTAAAGCATTATTATATAAATATATATAATTTCACTGAAGTGTGGTGTTAGCTCAACAGGTACAGCGTTGGACTGTGAATCGGGCGATCGGGTTGGATTCCCCCGACGGTAGCAGGTCACTTTCGTTGTGATTGATCATGAAATCCTTTCTACGGTCATTGACACTGGTCTCTGCTCTGCAGAAGTTTCAGTTCCTTGCGAAAGTGAAGGCAACTAGTACTGGTAAACTGCTTGACAGCCTGCCCAGGAAAATGCGGTGGTTGAACTGTGCTCTTGTGAATTCAATGTGGCTTACTGTCATGATCGGAAGTGAAAACTATCACCACAACCACCACGGTGTACAACCTCAATTACAACATACAAAATAATTAGAACGGTACAAAATTGTCTTTTGGTATAGCTGTCAAGTGTTTTTTTTTTTCAATTATTCTTGCTTGGATATGGATGAATGAAAATTCACAATACGTTCAGGTATTAGAAAGTAAATTATAAAACAAAATGAAAATAAAAGGAAAATTAAAGAAAATACTGAGCCAGAAAATTATGCATCAAGAGCTCATACATATAGATAAGATAATTCTATTTCCCGAGACTATTAGAATGTGTATGCCTTAAAGTGAGAAATGTTTGCCCTTGACCTGGTCCGATTGGAAATTTTTTGCAATTTTTTTTAATTCGGCGCTATAATCCGAGCATAGGTTCCAGTGTCAGACCTGGGGATTGATCAGTAATTTACTTAATTACAATTACTTTTAGATTTTATTGTTATAGATTATGATTGAATTCTCAGATTTGCCTCTGTAATCAATTAAATAACATAACAGAACAGAAAAAAACGTTATTTTACTTTGATTTGTACATAAATGTAGTACATTATCAGAAAAGTACAGAACATTAACTCAAGTTACATATAATATAACACATGAGTTTACATAACAGTGGTGAATATTTGTTAATTTAAACACATGACATGATATTATTTTTAAGGTATTTGTAAGAGGAAAATAAATAATTATCATGAGAAATGAAAAAAGAAAAAAACAAACAAACAGCTATCGCCTGAAGATATTCATGATTTTCATGATACATTGATCAAAATGTATAAACAATACATTTTCAATACTTATATTCAATTAATGATAACAAAGTTTAAAGTCAACGTCAGGCTTCATCCGAGACCCACATAGGCCCTTGTTTGTCTTCTGCGTACATATTCAACGATCATGTCTTGTGGCAAATTAAAAAAAAAAATTCGTGATATGAAAATAAAATGTATTTTCAGTACAGATATTGCGACATTTTGTTTCAGTTTTCGTCAACTGAAAGGACACTTAAAGAGATTAGGTTTGAAAAGAAGACAACCATTGGACTTCGGCCAGATTGAAGCAGCGATACATGTACAGTATACATTCTTTCTTTATCTATTAAAAAGCTTAAGATGACAGTAAGAGTCTTGTCGGATACACAAGTTACTGCAAACTATACTGTTTCTTGGGAATAAAATAACAACAAATAACAAATATCTTATTGAGATAAACCATTTTAAACATGAAATAATATGGCAGAATATGCAAGAAAAAAATATCTGAGATATGTTTGCGGTTCGGATTGAAATATCCGTCCCGAAGGGACACCGCTCATTTGGAAGTAATAAGGCTTGCCGAATTACCGCCTATCGGCAGTTTCCCGAGTGACGGATGTTTCAATCCGAAATATGTTGTTGTATGACAGGCGACTTATCTGGCATCCTCCATGCCAGATGAAATTTCCAGCATGGGTACAACTAACTGATATTTGATAATTCTATAAGCTTAACCAGACCGCTTATGGTTTACAGTAAGGATTTTTGCCGTTGTTTTTAATTTGTGCATTCAAAATAGCAATTAACACCACTTTAACGAAAAAAGAAGAACTCAAAGAAATGTTGATGCTTATTTTATTCAAAGTTTTACAGGATACAGTCTTCTTGTAAAATGTTCACGCTATTCTTTATTAACTAATTAATTTATTCCCAAGAAACAGTATAGTTTGCAGTAACTTGTGTATCCGACAAGACTCTTACTGCCATCTTAAGCTTTTAAATAGATAAAGAAAGAATGTATACTGTACCTGTATCGCTGCTTCAATCTGGCCGAAGTCCAATGGTTGTCTTCTTTTCAAACCTAATCTCTTTAAGTGTCCTTTCAGTTGACGAAAACTGAAACAAAATGTCGCAATATCTGTACTGAAAATACATTTTATTTTTATATCACGAATTTTTTTTTTAATTTGCCACAAGACATGATCGTTGAATATGTACGCAGAAGACAAACAAGGGCCTATGTGGGTCTCGGATGAAGCCGGATAAATGTAACGTGACGTTGACTTTAAACTTTGTTATCATTAATTGAATATAAGTATTGAAAATGTATTGTTTATACATTTTGATCAATGTATCATGAAAATCATGAATATCTTCAGGCGGTAGCTGTTTGTTTGTTTTTTTCTTTTTTCATTTCTCATGATAATTATTTATTTTCCTCTTACAAATACCTTAAAAATAATATCATGTCATGTGTTAAAATTAACAAATATTCACCACTGTTATGTATACTCATGTGTTATATTATATGTAACTTGAGTTAATGTTCTGTACTTTTCTGATAATGTACTACATTTATGTACAAATCAAAGTAAAATAACGTTTTCTTCTGTTCTGTTATGTTATTTAATTGATTACAGAGGCAAATCTGAGAATTCAATCATAATCTATAACAATAAAATCTGAAAGTAATTGTAATTAAGTAAATTACTGATCAATCCCCAGGTCTGGCACTGGAACCTATGCTCGGATTATAGCGCCGAATTTACAATTTTTGCAGTAATAATTAATCTTCCATAGTAATATAATATTCTTTGGCTTTAAATTCCCAATCGGACCAGGTCAAGGGCAAACATTTCTCACTTTAAGGCATACACATTCTAATAGTCTCGGGAAATAGAATTATCTTATCTATATGTATGAGCTCTTGATGCATAATTTTCTGGCTCAGTATTTTCTTTAATTTTCCTTTTATTTTCATTTTGTTTTATAATTTACTTTCTCATACCTGAACGTATTGTGATTTTTCATTCTTCCATATCCAAGTAAGAATAATTGGAAAAAAACACATGACAGCTATACCAAAAGACAATTTTGTACCGTTCTAATTATTTTGTATGTTGTAATTGAGGTTGTACACCGTGGTGGTTGTGGTGATAGTTTTCACTTCCGATCATGACAGTAAGCCACATTGAATTCACAAGAGCACAGTTCAACCACCGCATTTTCCTGGGCAGGCTGTCAAGCAGTTTACCAGTACTAGTTGCCTTCACTTTCACAAGAAACTGAAACTTCTGCAGAGCAGAGACCAGTGTCAATGACCGTAGATAGGATTTCATGATCAATCACAACGAAAGTGACCTGCACCCGTCGGGGGAATCCAACCCGATCGCCCGATTCACAGTCCAACGCTGTACCTGTTGAGCTAACCCCACACTTCAGTGAAATTATATATATTTATATAATAATGCTTTAATATAAAACAAGTTTCAAACATCGAGAATATGTCAAATATGTACTGCAAATATTAATACATATTATATGTAATCATTAAAATATATGCATTCATTTCTTATTAAAAAAAATTTGATTTAGACTTAACAGAAAATAAATTTTTATTACCTCCCTTTATTTACATGAAATATTAAATTCGGTAACATCTTTACAAATAATGCTTTTTGGAACTTATCTTAATTTGAGCATCATATTTATGATATAAAACCTCAAAAAATTTGTGTTATAGATATCTAGACAAGATGAATTAAGCACAGTGCATAAAGGTTTTATAATGATTGAATCTTAATACACAACACTTATTAAATAGTCTGTGCTGAGATCAAATCCCGTTTTAAGCCTCACTATATTTAAAATGTCTCGATACGTATAGCCTCTCGCATAATACATAGTTATGCATTCATCCATTGTTGATAAAGATGTACAATGCGCATGTCCACCGGAAGGCGATGGCACGATGGTGAAAACGCGATGGTACGATGGTGAAAACGCGATGGTACGATGGTGAAATCGCGATGGTACGATGGTGAAATCGCGATGGTACGATGGTGAAATCGCGATGGCACGATGGTGAAAACACGATAGCGCGATGGTGCGATGGTACGATGGTGAAAACGCGATGGTACGATGGTGAAATCACGATGGTACGATGGTGAAAACGCGATGTAACATCGCGTTATCACCATCGTACTATCGCGCCATCGCGATTTCACCATCGTACCATCGTGATTTCACCATCGTACCATCGTGTTTTCACCATCGTACCATCGTGCCATCGCGTTTTCACCATCGTACCATCGTGCATCGCGGGTACAGAATAAATAAAATGTCACGATTGTCCAAACGTGTCCAAACGGAACACCGTATCATTCAGTGAATTACAGAATTCAAAATTTATAAGTCACATTTTGGCAGATTATAACATTTAAGGACACATGTCCGACGTCCGTACTCCCAGTTCCTGAACATATATACATATGTACATGGTCTGCTTTTAGACATGTAAATATCTAAAGCGCGGCAAAAACAAATGTAAAATCCAGTAAGTCCCTATAAAGATTATTTCATGTGCTGTTTTCCTGAACTGTGTCCACAAATGATAAACTTGATTGTATATAACTATTATTGTTAAACACTCTGTACATTCTAGACTAACTAGCTACCGCTTTATAAGAAACAAGGCTTCATAATGCGAATTAAAGGAACAAAAAACGTAATAACGCGAATAAAGGCGTAATGACGTGAAACGAATGGCGTAATAACGCAAATAAAAGTAAGATATACCTACGGGCAGAATGTCAAGCCCGCTCGTCTTAATTCAAACCTGAACCTATAAGCTTCAAATCAAGGAGAAAGATGTACATAGGTGAGATGTACGCAACACATCCTCTATATACCCAGTGCAAGATCTTGACAATGCATCATCTTGACCTTGACCTCTGTCCCGGTGACCTGGTTCATGTGCATGACACAAAGTCTCATGGTGGACATTTGTGCCTAAAACTCAGTTCATGTTATTTGAAAATTGCCCACTCCATGCACAAAGCAGTTATGGCGTTGACACGTTTAGATGCACGCATGCACACAGACTGGCGAACCTTTCTACCTTTACTATAATTATTTATAGTAAACATAAAAATATGTGGGCGTAGTCATGTACATGTATACTATCCAAGCCACGCACCGGCTGTCTGTGCTCTCACACACACACGCGCACGCACGCACCAACACACACACACACACACACACACAGAACAGCCAGTTTGAAAACTATGTTAAGCTCAGCGCAAGGGGGTTCAACAATAATCTTCTGACCACTAAGCATAATACTTCAAAGCATAAGTGTGACCTTGACCTTCACCACAGGCAACTGAATATTTCGTGCGACTCTCCGCCTCACTATGGAGAACATTTGTCCCGAGTTATATAAAAATCCCTCCATACATGTGGAAGTTACGACCCGGACACAGGTTTTGCGCTAACCCCTAAGTAAGCGGCGGACCTGAGTTTTGTGTGCGACACCCTCCCCCCACCAAGGTGAACATTTGTACAAAAAAAGTTTTGTTATCCTTCCAGGAGGAATGACCAAGTTACAGACCGGGCAAATCCGAACGGACGGACGCACGCATGGACGCACATACACTGACTCTACAAAATTGGTCTATGAAAATAAATCCGAAAACTAATCTTTAATTCAGTCATAAACGCTTTACAGACGTTTGACGTTTGAGGAAGGAAGAACAATATTGATCTGAATGAATTGCTGATGATACCACAATATATATGTTGCATCTACAAAATATCTTTCAAAAACACTGGATCCCAAGAAGGATACAAGAATGTAGATAAAAAAGCAATAAATTGGGAGAAATAAACATTCATAAAGTGCTAAAGTGTAAATACCCCAAGTACTTTTGGGGTATGCCTTCTTCAGGTGTGTATTACAGGTATAATGTGCACAAAATAGAGCACACAATCTCTATATGTGTGCACAGGATCACAGTATAAAACCAGTCTGCTTCTTGTGCTCGCAAGAAAGATACAAGTTAAAATATATAGGCTCTTTGATCGGAAGTAACATGTGCTTGAACTCGCAAGACAGGGTACATATTGAATTGTATAGGCTCGCAAGACAGGTGTGTATTTGCGTTTATTATAAATACTCGCCACCGGTTGCCCATATGGGCGAGTCCTCCAGAAGAGTATTAGTCATTTTATTTTTTGGAGGATAGTGCAATTACAGATACAGAAAGATGCCCCAATTCCAGAAGCTTCTCCTGGTTCTTCAGCGTGCCAAGTGTTTAAGCACCCATACACGGGACCTCGATTTAAAGTCTCATCCGAAAGACTGATTTGTAATTTTAGTTGGCTAGCCCGGGAATCGAACCCACAATTTCGAGATTACAAGTCTCGCGCTCTAACCGATTGAGCTATGCGGTTGTCGCAAGACAGGTTTTTTTTAATGCGTTTATTTAAGGTCGCCGCCGGAAAGCCCATATGGGCGACCGTACACAAGTCGGGCCATCCTAGAGCGTCCCGCCGAGAGTTTTGTCGTCGATTTTTTTCCAGCTTTTATTGGGTGAGGAAGACCCCAGGTGCCCCTCCGGGCATTATTTCAGACACGAGCGGGCACCTGGGTAGAACCACCGACCTTCCGTAAGCCAGCTGGATGGCTTCCTCACATGAAAGATTTCGACACGAGTGAGGATCGAACCTACAGCGGTGAGGGACCTGTGATCTCAAGTCAGCAACCTTAACCACTCGGCCACGAAGGCCCCCAAAAGGCAGGGTTACAGTGATTTTGTTTATATACTGTGTGTATGGTATCAAAATTTGAACTGCACCACACGGTCGCTAGAAAGGAGATACAATTATATCGATAATGAAAAGACCCTTTTTGAATAGTCATGCATAGATCCCTTACCTACTTAATTCTCATAATCAGATTAGTGGATACAATAACAATTTCACCACACAAAAGAGCACATGTCAATGTTTGTTTTAAATCTATTGTTATTCAAAGAAAAGGTCAGAGTAGGGATCTATCAATTGTCAGCGGACAATGTGGTATAAAGTAGATTAAATATTGAATCTTAAGAATTTTAAAAGTTTTAAACAAAAATTAAAAATTAAACTACTTGTATAAAGGTACGGTGTAAAGGCGTTTTGTGTTTATTTACTAAAAGTATAACCAGTGGGATATTTTATAAAGTGGACATTTGCAAAAGGAAGGTTTAAAACAGATTGTCGAATATAGGCGTGAATTCGTGTTATAATTATTGTCTCCTTTATTGATTCCTGATGGCTTAATTAAGCGTATTCAGTCGGCGAACGTGATTTTCGTATTATATCTGACCACTGCGGGTTGTGTTCGAATTAACAGTCTTAAAACTGTGTCCCTCAAGTTGAAAATGTTCAGCAACTGGGGATCTGTTAGATTTTCGTGTTCTCCAGGCAGAGTGTAGTAATTCAGTTCGTTCGTTACTTAATGGAAGACATATTGTTTGTTGCACACTTTGCAAGAAACAAGGTAAATAACATTTGCCGTTTTACAATTCATAGTGTCTTTGAGAAATGTTTTGGCACCTATTTTTGTTTGAGGAGAATGTATTTGTATATATGTAATCATATGAATTTCATTTACAATAACTATCATTCCATTTACGCAGTAAGTATATATACTGTTTGTCATACACTAATGATGACTAAATGGTGTCTTAATTAAAGGTTCATTGGGCCGGGTGCAAATTACATACATCATACATATATCATTGATTTTACAAATATATAGCTATAGTAAATGAATTTTCCGTTTTGCGATATAAGGCCTTTTATTTCACGTTATAACGCTATTTTTGTGTCATTACGCCTTTATTCGCGTTATTACGTCATTCGTTTTGCATCATTACGCCTTTTTCGCTTTTTACGCCTTTTTGAGCGTTTAAAGTCATATAAAGAATTTAATAAACGTACGATCAATGTTGAATAAACTGAGAAGTTGTTTATCAAATCGTTCATATAAGTTTAGTTTGTGTCCCCCCCCCCCCCCCGGCACTCGACGGCCGTGACCGTATCCTTTATAAATATCTTAAACGACAGAAAAATTGAAACAAAGTAACGACTAACAATAATTAAAAAAATCTGAAAATATATGCTTGAAGACTGTCTACCTTTTTTGAAAATGCATCCTTGAAAAGTGTCTACCTTTTTTGGAAATGTATGCTTGAAAAGTGTTTACCTGTTTTGAAAATGTGTGTTTGTATACAGACTCATCGTACACCCATTCTGAACATGTTATTTTTTCTGCAAAAGAGTCGGCTGTATGATTATGTATAAAAATATGACAGTTGTCATATTTATCACCATCCGACAAGGGAATCCAGCCTTGAATATACCTTTCGTGAGTTGGTCCTTGAATCTCAAAACTATCATTTGCATATTCAGGAAGTTTGCACCTGCAAGAAAAACACCATGCCACAAAATGTTTTATAATAACATAAAGAACTAACATTAGTTATAATTAAACTTTGTGCTTTGATATATGTTATGATTAACTATTATCAAATTGTCCATTACATATTTACCTGTGATTAGGAGTTCCTAAAAGAAACACCTGAACAACAAGGAGTGCGGACAAGATAAAGCTTGGTAAACACAACATGGCATACACGCGCTTTTGGTAAGGTCCGAATTCTCCTATTTCCTTTAGAATATCGTCAAAAGAAGTCATATTTCTAACTTGCTCCGATCATAGAAATAAAACAGAATGGTTTGCATTTTATTATCACTGTGGTTAATTAGGTCGCAGCTTTTACAAACACTCGTGATAACAGGCGTTGAAGTTAGTACAAGTAGATCAATAGAGACCTTGTTAAATGTAAAGAAACTTTGAAATTAGGTTAAGTTAAAAGCTAATGCAATACTTAATTGAAGTACAATGTTTTCTTCTGTTTTGCCTCTAAAAACAATTACTTTTAAGAAAGTTGGCTTATTATTTTTCACTGTAATCGGAAACGTCATCGTCGTCGTCATCATCATTATTATTCAGAACATCATAGCATATAGTGCTTGCTGAACATCATTTCAAACTTATTCCACCTTGTAATTGTCTGAATAGTCTAACATTTTACTAAAATTTTGTTTTAAAGGAACTTTCAAACAAAAATATCAGATATTCTTGAACTTCAAAGGAGACTAGAGCTTCATTAAATAAGGATGATTTTCTTAATTACTTCAATGTCTTAAACATGCATATTTATGTCTTTAAACTTCCCATACAAATCCGTTTTGTCTTTCCTAGGAGTATTTATGTCTGATTTACATGATTTTGCCATTCTATTTTCATGTACTGTGTAAATCTTCAATAAGTGGACGGAAATGATAATAAACAGTTGTATATCAAGGTAATATACATAAATGAATACAGAACGTTGTGTATCATATTGATATTTGTACAGGAGATAGAAATGTTTACTTTATCTCGTATCCAAGCTACAGTAACATTCATATAAAACATCGTTTGTTTGAAATCACAACAAGAGTTTACTTTGGGTATGTAAACAATAAAAAATGTTCCTATACAGAATTTCATGTATATGTTCATGATGATTTCTACAGAAATGTAACTCTATTAACCAAAAGGTTAATATGAAATATATGAAGGTTCGTTATTGATATGAGAGAGACAGAGTCGAACAAACTTGACAAATTATAACAAAATGATAATGATGTATGGCGTGTGGAGTGTTGCAAAATTATATATAAAAAAATTCAATAAATTATATTCATGCTCTAAAATATTTGAGAATAAAAAATGTATGTGGACAATAAAATAATACGCTCTTAGATAACATGTATGATGTAAATAAATAAAATTAAAATCATATTAGAATCAATAAAAATATGTATCTAACGAGTTGGAGAAAAATCCTTAGTTAACTGGGCGCCGCCATTTTGAAATCCTTTTGAGCTAAATATAGATATCAGGACGCTTTTGAGCGTCTATATAATTCAGACTATTAATAGAAGACGCTTGCCAAATAACACTTCCGGTAAAAGATTGATAAAATAAACATTCATTTCATTGATAAGAACTATAAAGTAACGATGAAAAATATAATAAGTTACTTTTACATACCATTTTTAATATGAAATTAGGTGCTACCTATGACGCGGAAAGCTCTTATGAATTATGATTTTCGCATAACATGTCTAGTGTACATGTAAACCAGATGCAGGTATTCTGTACCGTAAACAAAACGAATAAATTGGTGGTGTTCAACCTATCATCGGAGCGCTCGGAATATTCCGAAAATCTCCGAACGTAAAGGGGGCCACTGCGCATGCGTCGCCGTTTGGAAAATCCCGTCCTCCATTTTTGTTTATCTCAAATCACAGTTGTTGTTTTAACGTTATTTTTTAATGTTCTTATTTATCAAAAAAGATATGTTCAAGTAACTTTTTAAATTTATGAATTGATACGCGTCATACATGTTATCTAAGAGCGCTACAGCCCTCGCGGGGCCGAACGCTCGGACTTTCCGCGTATTGAAATCAGAGATTAACCAAAATGGCGGATGGGATTTTCCAAACTTTGACACAGTGGTCCCCCTTTGCTTCACTACACAGAACGTAGGCAATCAAATCACTGTGAGGCGTTCGGGGGTTTCCGGAAAAATTCGGAGCACTCCGATGATAGGTTGAACACCACTAATTTATCCGTTTCTGTTTACAGATTACTTATTCACGAAGTGCAAGAAAGATCTGGTTTACATGTACACTAAACATGTTATGCTTGAACCATTAATCTGCACAATTGGTAGCACCTAATTTCACATTATATATGGCCAATAATTAGGGAAAAATTGCACATATTTTTATATTATTAAAATATTTATGTGGTATGAAAATCATTATGGACTAAATAATACATATGGTCAATAATTAGAATTGTTGGACAGTATAATTAACTTTGTAACAACGAATTTCATTGGCTTGTACATATGGAGGCTATTCGTTGCCAAAAATCTAGCCTTGTTGACCGGAGTCGAACAGTTTACGGACAAAATACAATTGTATTTCTTTGTATGTAAACTCCAATGTTGCATTCTTGGATTGAGTTTGTCGATTTAACATTGTAAACATGTATTTCAACAAATACATTTTGTAAAACGACAAAACATTAACTGTTTTTCTGATAGTAGCAATACCAAGTGTTCATCATAACATGTGGAATACCCATTGTTCGTGTACTGGTGTATACGCCGACAAAACAGAAGTTACTTTGTAAGCTTTACATTGTCAAACCATCATGATTCAGATCAGCATAATCCAGCTTAACACGTTTTTTAATAGGAGATAAAATAAGCTGCGCCCATTTTCCCGCCCACTACATCATCGTAAATAAACGTATTTATCCGCTCATTTTCGGTATTTACCGTCAGCAACAAGAAGGAAACAAGAACACGCACCGGCATAGTTTCCGTTAACCACACCTTTAAGGTGTTTAGTTATTCATCAAACATAATTCACTTGCATGATTGCCATTCTATGCTTTTATTCAATCAACATCAGCGGACTTAAAATGATAATATTAGGCATATATGTTTTGAAACGTTGTAGATACCACATTTCCTAGAAAAAGAATCTAAAAAAGAATAAAATAAACAAAAAACTCACAAGGTTACTTACTGTCTGAGGTTAAATATTTTTCAAGGAAGTAAAAACTATTGATAAGACTATATTCAACGACAAATTAATTTTACCAAGGGTATTCCGATTTGCATAGGAATGAGTAACATTGACAGTTAAGCTGCTGCCTTACCACTTTCAAATTTTCAAGTCAACATCTGATAGAGATTTTGATACGACAAACCAAATTCTGGCTGTTGTCTTTCCTAGTAGTAGCATTTACTATTACATTAGTAACCCTAATTCTAGCGTATGACTTGACAAGAAAAACTTTTAACAATTGTAAAATTAAAACCAAAGTTGTATGCACCCTTTCGTTCTTTACCATACTGTATAGATATATTTTCCCATTTTTACCCTTTTTTCAATAATAGGCTGCTAACTTCACAAATTTCGAAGTGTCAAAATGATAAACATCTTAAAAAATAAAGATCGCGATATTGAAAAAAGGCGCGGAATGATCTAAAGAAGTGCCACTAATGTATTTCCGACTGTTTTAATGTTTGTACTATTCTAAGTCTTCTTTAGGCTGCTAGGCTGCCAACTTCAGGCTGTTAGGCTGCCAACTTCAGGCTGTTAGGCTGCCAACTTCAGGCTGCTAGGCTGCCAACTTCACGAACATGCCAACTTCACTAAAAATGATAAAATAAAATAATTATCAAAGTGATTTTTTCTTTTTACATAGCCTTTAAATACTAAGAAATGTCTTTAGAACTTCATTAAATGCCGTTTAATTGTTTAAATAACATTTCTGCAACATTAAAATGTTTGGCCGTCAGGCCGCTGGGCCGCCCGGCCGCAAACTTCATCCCGCCAGCCGCTGGGCCGCCGGCCGCCAACTTCACGCCGCCAGGCCGCTGGCCCGCCAACTTCACACATCTTTTCAATTAGGCATCTTGTTGCCATGTGCGCTTCATTAAAACGTCTCTCTTGTTAAGTCTGCACATTTTGTAGTGGTGTTATTAGCCATCTCTTCAATATGTAGCCCGAGTCCCCTAACAGCCATTGTATGTTGACTCAAATATGCCTTGCAGTGTTGAATTAGCTTATATAAATGAATCATGTGTACTGCGCATTTATGAACCATAAAACAATAATGAGTAACTGGTATTAAGTTAATCAAATAAATGTCATATGTGTGAGTTCATTGGCCTTTGAACAGCCATTTAAGAGCTGTACAAGTTAAAGGCATGCGCACTGATGCACTGTAGAAAAAAGAACTGCACAGTAGATATTTTTGAATTTTTAAGAATATGATAAAATTTGCATGATAGATTATACACTAGTAACAGCTTTACGAGACACATTATGTGTACAATGTTAGAAAGACCCAGTGAGACATTTTTTTAGTTTTATTTACCTCATATTTTCATCACATACTGCTTGCACATTTATTGCACGATATCCTTTGCGGCATACAAATAAGGGTTCTTCTGCCCTTGGTGGTGCCATAATAGGTAAAAGGGTGCCATCAATGCACCCTATTACATTGGGGAAGCAGGCAATTTGATAAACCTTTGTTTGCTTATTGCTGCTTGAGTGTGGTCTGGCATCGTAATGTTGTTAAGCTTATTGCAAATGGCCTCACATACTCTTCCAACTATTTGGCTACTGGATGACTTGGAAATGCCATGAAGATCACTAGTTTCGGATAAGTAATCCCATTTCGCCTGGCTACTGGATGACTTGGAAATGCCATGGAGATCACTAGTTTCGGATACGTAATCCCCTTTCGCCTGGCTATTGGATGACTTGGAAATGCCATGGAGATCACTAGTTTCGAATCGCTACTGGATGACTTGGAAATGCCATACATTAAAAAAAAAAAAAAAAAAAAAAAGGTATGCGCGCTCGCTTAGGAAGCGAGAGGTTTGGAGTTCAAATCCCAGTTAAGGCAACTCATTTTTTTTCAAACTTTTTAAGTCAAATAAACATTGGATTGAATATCAGTGTTGAAAGTAGTCTTATAGCCAATTTACTAAAATTAAAACGCTGGAAAGCATTGGTGGCACTATACAAAAACAAATTGGTTTATAATCTCACAACCTGCACCTTGACCCAAACAAATTCAGCGCCTTCTGTGCTCTGATTTTATCTGTAGCGACCTGTCAATTTAGTTTCCCATATTTCTCATACCTCGCGCTTGATTATAATCAGACGTTAATTCATATAGTTAATCGAGTTATTATAGTTTCCGATGTTGTAAGACTAAAGTATTTTGAATAAACGACAGCGTATTATTTTCTTAATTATATATGTCAAAAACTTACCAAGTAACAACTACCATTATGTTCCATTGTGTTATTTAAGGTATATTAACAAATTACGCGCTTGATTTATGTTCCATGTTTTATTCTATGTCATTCATTTGGTTAATCGAATCAATTTAATTTCCCATATTTCTTCCATAGCTTATATATTAAATGGCCTTTAAGTGACTTCGTGGATATCTTATTTACATTTTCTATTATCTATATTCTCGTCACACATGCGGGTTAAAGTAAAAAACTAACATAATAAAAGGGCACCGTAGATGTCATGCTAAACAGTGATTGAATAATATATAACATGTTATATAGGAAAATATTTAATACTAAATTGATCTGAATCTCTTTTTTGTAATACTAGATAAAGGAATATGCATTCATATAGTATTTATCGAAGAATACTTTCGATATATTGTCAGATAGGTCGGACATTTAACCGACAAAGAGTTATGTTATATATTCATTTCTTTAAGTTTATTAATACAGAGAAAATCATAACTCTCCGTCGGTAAAACCACCGAAATGACTGACAGCTCATATGGACCAAAATTACTGACTATCATGGACTGGGCTTTTTGAGACTTGTTTATATTTGAGTTAGACCAGTCTATCAGCCAGTCCGGTGGATATATATTCGTCTCGATTCTATGTAGTAATTTTGAACGAAAGCTATTGATTGAGAATTTGGATATTTTACAATGTAGTTTTATGTATTCCTTAACAAAGCCGAAGCGAAAGTAATTTAAGAAATAAAATTGCCATTATCATATATCCTTAACTGTGTAGGTTTTAATCAAACAATCATTAATTGTACATGAATATATTTTTTTTATTAGTTACTAGCAGCATCGTACATAAAAAAATAACAAATACATGTTTGTACCTGTAAAAACGTAAAATGATAAAGGGCTACCTTATTTTAATATATTCAGTACCGTGTAATTTTTGGTAAATATAACCCCTGAATAAGTATATATTATGTTCATAAATAATTACTAGTAGCATCGTAAACAAAAAAAATAACTAAATAATGTTCTATTCTGCAAAAAGTAAAATGGTTAAAGGCAACTAAACATATATACATGCATATACATTCACTATGGCATCATTTTATATTTTATTATATAACTATATACAACAATACATAAATCTGGTTTTAATAAACAAGTCCTACAAAGTTCATGTAGCAACTTTATGAATGAAACAACACAATCAGCCTTATTGTATGTCAAATTATATTATTAGGTTTATTAATAAATGGTTAATTTATATGTATATATTACGGAATACCGTTAGGGCCACGTTAAAGTACAGAGGGCGACAATGCGAGAGTGCGACAGTGCGATGACGAGAATGCGACAGTGCGATGACGAGAATGCGACAGTGTGATGGCGAGAGTGCGACAGTGCGATGACGAGAGTGCGACAATGCGAGAGTACGATGACGACAGAGCGATAGTGTTAACGCACTGTCGCCATCGCATTGTCGCACTCACGTCATCGCACTGTCGCATTGTCGCACTCTCGTCATCGCACTGTCGCACTCTCGCACTCTCGCCATTGCACTGTCACTTTCTCGCATTGTCGCACTCTCGTCATCGGCACTGTCGCACGCTCGTCATCGCAATGTGTCGCACTCCTCGCCATCTCATTGTCGCACTCTCGCCATACGCAAAAGTCGCATCGCAATTGTCGCACTCTCTCTCGCAGCTGTCGCATCGCAAAGTCCGTCGCACTCATTGCACTCGCATTGTGTCGCACTCTCGTCATCGCACTGTCGCACTCTCGTCATCGCATTGTCGCACTGTCGCATTGTCGCACTCTCGCCATTTGCACTGTCGCACTCTCGCATTGTCCGCGGTATAGAATATGGGATAATTATTCGTCAATTTAATTTCTATTTGGTCATCGCATTGTCGACTCTCACGTCAAATCGTCGCATTGTCAAAACTGAAAACCGTTTCCAGAGTTATAACTCTCGTCATGCGCACTGTACAAATGCTTCACTCTCGTCATCGCATTGTCCGCACTCTCGCCAGTGACCTCAAAACCATGCTTTTGATGCCCAAAAGTGAAAACCATGCCCTTTTTATCAGATACAACGGGGTGCAAAAGAGAGGGGGTACCTCTTCTGCGAGGGGGTTTGAAGGGTGACTGCCGCCCCACTCAACTCCAAGAAAAAATTGGACTTGTGAGAGGCTGAAAATGGCATCAGGTCGATCTTAAGGTAACGTATAACAACGCTGAAAGCCCTTCACTCTATCCCAACCCATCGGGAATTTGCAGCTTTGATGGAAAAATTAACAGCAACTAGTGATTTTGAAATGTCCCCTAGTTAACAGGAAATTAAGATACAAATGCTATGGCTTAGTAAACATTTGTGCCAAGTTTGATCAGTATTAAAGCCTTTTTTCTAGTTTCATTGTTGATTGATTGATTGATTGATTGATTGATTGGGTCTTACGTCGCACCGACACAGTATAGGTCATATGGCGACGTTCCAGCTTTACTGGTGGATGAAGACCTCGGGTACCCTTCTGTGCATTATTTTAGGCACAAATGGGTACCTGAGTAGAACCACTGACATTATAGTTTCATAGCAATTTGAACTTGTGTAACAGGGGGGTTTTCAATGAAAACAGCCATTTTTAAAAAAAATGCTTATGCGGGAATGGGTTAACTGGTCAGCAGATTCTAGTATACATGTGTACCTAAAGCACCGTATGTTAAGTCTGCTGGCCATATAGTATAAAAAGAAAATATGGCATAAACCATAAACCAATTTTTGCAATCTTTATTTACAATGTTAGTAATATAATAAATTATACATCTTACAAAACAATAAAACCACTGATGACGATCTATGAATATATTTCGTTTGTCTTTTTTATACAAGTAATAAACAATGATTTTTCTTTTTTTTTTCATCGCACTGTCGCACTCTCGCATTGTCGCACTCTCGTCATCGCACTGTCGCACTCTCGTCATCGCATTGTCGCACTCTCGTCATCGCACTGTCGCACTCTCGTCATCGCATTGTCGCGCTCTCGACTATCGCCTTCTGGTGGACGGTTCTAAACTGCTGGCGAATAAGCTGACGGTATAGAATATGGGATAATATGTCAATTTAATTTCTATTTGGCCCATAGTGTTCAAACTGGATGATTGCCCATATTGAGTAGAAGACCCCTATTGATTTTGGGGTCACAATTTCAAAGTTCAAGGTCGCTATTACCTCAAAACTGAAAACAGTTTCCAGAGTATAACTTAAGTTCCATTTGGCCCACAATATTCAAACTTTATTGGAGGATTGCTGTTTGAAGGAGGTAATATTTTATTTAATTTATGTAATGTCTTACAAATGCTTCATCCTTACTAAAAAAGCACTTTCGGGCATATAATGTTCCGCCTAGCGATGCTCTTGTTATATATGTTTTACCTTTTACCTCATATAAACGTGTTTTCACGCCTTTTCACCCTCCCTTTTGATGCCTCAAATAGTGAAAACCATGCCCTATTTATCAGATACAACGGGGTGCAAGAGAGGGGGTACCCTCTTCTGTGCGGGGGTTTGAAGGGTGACTGCCGCCCCACTCAACTCCAAGAAAAAATTGGACTTGTGAGAGGCTCAAAATGGCATCAGGTCGATCTTAAGGTAACGTGTAACCAACGCTGAAAGCCCTTCACTCTATCCCGACCCATCGGGAATTTGCAGCTTTGATGGAAAAATTAACACAACATAGTGATTTTGAAATGTCCCCTAGTTGTCATGGTAACAGGAAATTAAAATACAAATGCTATGGCTTAGTAAACATTTGTGCAAAGTTCGATCAGTATTAAAGCATTTTTTTTAAAGTTTCATATTTGATTGATTGATAGATTGGGTCTTACGTCGCACAGGCACAGTATAGGTCATATGGCGACGTTCCAGCTTTACTGGTGGATGAAGACCTCAGTGCCCTTCCGTGCATTATTTTAGGCACAAATGGGTACCTAAGTAGAACCACCGACATCATATTATTATTGGCTTTTCATGGAATGGCGCTACTGTGTCACATTGAAGGTTCCATGATTACCGCCGTATGAACACATCTGCGAATGTTTGTAAATTCAAAAATTTCACCATTTTCGTGTTAAATGTTGAATTCTGCTTAAGCCGGTGCTAGGGGGCGTGGACGGTAACTTGCACTTTCCAGTACCATCCATGAACAGGCTCAATCAAACCGAGCCTTCAACATTTTCAATTTTGTTGTGTTGGACTTTCTTTAGGGATTCTGTTTTTCTCTATATTATAGTTTCATAGCAATTTGAACTTGTGTAACAGGGGCGTTTTCCATGAAAACAGCCACTTTTTACAAAATGCTTATGCGGGAATGGGTTAACTGGTCAGCAAATTCTAGTATACATGTGTACCTAAAGCACCGTATGTTAAGTCTGCTGACCATATAGTATAAGAAGAAAATATGGCATAAACCAATTTTTACTAACATTGCAAAATAAATTAAAACTTCACTGTAAATATCATTTGCCTCTGTTCATAAGCAGTTTCTCAAGGTTGAGCTAAAATCACTTTGGCTATATATAGAACATGTGGACACAGAAATCTAGTATATCTTTTATATATTTTTTATTTTATTTTATCATATTTATTTACTATCTCTAAGAAATATAAAAGCGCTATGTTCACCAAGCACCAAAAATGGCTCGATCTTAGATATTGATAAAAATCTAAAGAAGCGTCAATTTGATAGGTAGTTGGTAGTTGGATATTCAAATAACCTACTACCTACTAGCTGGTAGTTGGTTATTCTTAATCCCCCACTACCTACCGGCAGGTAGTTGGTAATTCGAATTTTGCATGTTTCCCTTAAAAGACAACAACAACAAAAAACAACAAAACTAAACAGTAAGAATTTTTCCGGATTAAATATAATGGATAGATGTGTTTTTCAACATTGAAACATTGTCTCACTATGTCCGTTGGCTATAGTACAATATGTTGACCAATTAAACTTATACATTGTAGTAGGATCTGCTGTTAAGTTAATCTTAAAGTGACAATTGTTAACCACTTATGTTAGATATATAGAAAAAATTATGTGTTGACGTAAATTTCTAGTAGAATCCCCTACTAAAGACCACCTCGGATTTAAGACCACCCCGCTTTTAAGACCAGTTTTTAAAAGAACGGAATTTTCTGTTCTTTATGTCAATGGTTACATGATCCAGAATTAAGACCACCTCACTTATCCACTTTTAAGACCACCAAATTCAGTCCCAATTCTTTGTTTTGTTCTTTATTTGACCTCACTATTGAGACCACTGATATAGATCTTAAATGTGTTGTTATGTTGTTATTATCTGCTTGATTGCTCTTAGGCATGACACTTGATTACACAAGGTGTCAAAAGCTGTTATTTATTGGATATTTAATGAAAAAGGGTGATATGATATGTGAATTATGTACATCATACAATAATTATTATTGAAATCAGAACAAAGAAAATTTGATATCAAATTTCTTCAAAAATATGTTTTCTTCCCATCAGATGTTACATTATAAAATATATACTTTTATTTTGTATTTGCAGGTTAAGATACATATTGTTTGTTCATACAAAATGACTAAAATAGGCCCTGGTCATATCGTGTGTAAGCAATGATAAGAATATCCACAATTAAGACCACCCCGCAATTAAGACCACTTTGGTCCAGTCCCAATGGTGGTCTTAATTGAGGGTTTTTACTGTACATGTATCTTTATTTACAATGTTAGTAATATAATAAATTATACATCTTACAAAACAATGAAACCACTGATGACGATCTATGAATATATTTCGTTTGTCATTTTTATACAAGTAATAAACAATGATTTTATTTTTTTCATCATAAGATCATTTTCATCTGAAATATTTCTATTACATTGTATATTAAAGTTTCACACAATTTATTACATTTTCCGTCTATGTATAACTCTTTCAGTATTTATATACAAAATGATTCTTCTTATTAATTTATGATTTCATTTAAACATTATTAGTATACAAAAAAACAACAAACAAATAATAAAAAGAAAAAGAAAAAACAAGAAAAAAAATATTGACAAAAGTAAAATTATCCCAAATTCTATACCGTCAGCTTATTCGCCAGCAGTTTAGAACGCGAGAGTCGACAATGCGATAACGCGATGACGACAGTGCGATGGCGAGAGTGCGACAGTACGATGGCGACAGTGCGATAACACTATCGCTCTGTCGTCATCGTACTATCGCGTTATCGCACTCTCGTCATCGCATTGTCGCACTCTCGACATGGCATTGTCGCACTCTCGCCATCGCACTGTCGCACTCTCGCATTGTCGCACTCTCGTCATCGCACTGTCGCACTCTCGCCATCGCACTGTCGCATTCGCGTCATCGCATTGTCGCACTCTCGCATTGTCGCCCTCTGTATTTTAACGTATAACCACGATGGCCCTAACGGTATTCCGTACATATTCTTTACCGTCAGCTTATTCGCCAGCAGTTTAGAACCGTCCACCCGAAGGCGAGAGTCGACAATGCGATAACGCGATGACGACAGTGCGACAGTGCGATGGCGAGAGTGCGACAATGCGATGACGACAGTACGACAATGCGACAATGCGACAGTGCGATGACGACAATGCGACAGTGCGATGGCGACAGTGCGATAACACTATCGCTCTGTCGTCATCGTACTATCGCGTTATCGCACTCTCGTCATCGCATTGTCGCACTCTCGCCATCGCATTGTCGCACTGTCGCACTCTCGCATTGTCGCACTCTCGTCATCGCACTGTCGCACTATCGCCATCGCACTCTCGCATTGTCGTCATCGCACTGTCGCATAGTCGTCATCGCACTGTCGCTTTCTCGCATTGTCGCCCTCTGTATTTTAACGTATAACCACGATGGCCCTAACGGTATTCCGTAATATATGCTATTATTATTTGTTTGGGTCGTAGGACCAAACAAATAATGGTAGCGAAATTTCAGACTCTAATGCTGTTAATTGCAAATGCCGAAAGTAGTCCGCTTTTTCTTTTATATGTAACACTTAGGCCGAAAAATTTAGGGGAGATCACTGCATAAATATGGACACATGACAGGCGGATTAATTTTCAAGCAAAATAATTCCCGAATGGTCGAAGATTTCTAATGTTGTTTTATTCTTTATAAATATACATGTTTATAGTAAGCGCCATGATTATTTACACAAGTGTTAAACAACAGTTAGCGTCGTTACAAACCTTAAATAGAATAATATGGTTTTCTTCAGGCTGTTAACAAGTCAAATAAACATTGGATCGAATATCAGTGTTGCAATTAGTCTTATAGCCAATTTACTATAATTAAAATGCTGGAAAGCATTTGTGACACTATACAAAAACAAATTGTTTTATAATCTCACAACCTTCCCCTTTCTGACATTCTGAGACCCAAATAAATTCAGTGCATTCTGTGCTTTGATTTTTGATTCTGGTGTGTTTAGTATTTAGTGAAGTAGTCATTGCGCGACCAGAGCTATAGCCCTTGATGGGAAACTGCTGACTATTTATCATAATATGTATTACTTTTTCTCTGACGTGTTTAGTATTTGATTTTTTTTTAATGAAGTAGTCAGTGCGCGACATGCGCTGTAGCCCATTGCTGGGAAACTACGGACTAGCTATCATAATTGTATAATAGTTTACAGATTGTGCTTCTTCATTCATCAATATTCTGAGGGTATCCTTGTTTTTTCCGTCGCGAGCAGACTGGTTTTCTTCGTATTACGGCGCGATCAGACTATGATCCAAAGTTCATAAAGTTCCATAATTTAAGCAGACGATTTTTGTTTAAGTATACCGTTATCAGACGACATTTTACGACATCTTGTTTACGGTAACAGCACCTCCTTTTATCCATCAAGGCACCATTACACTTTATATACTTTTGTCAGACAAATTACAAATTTTGAAACAATTACTTTATGAACAATAGGCAGTGTCGTACCATCGTTTTGTATTCATTCTATGTTATTATATGTTAAAATCTTTATATTGCATTAAAGAAAACACATCAAACACTATCTTTTATTTGCCACTTTTGCCTATGTGAAAAACACCGTATTTAGTTGATTTAACATTTTTCCCGGAAAAGTACATTTTTCTATATGTTTATCATTTTACCAAAGCCCAACCCCCCCCCCCTTATATATTTATTGATATTTAATGGTTATATTTAATGCATCAGTGTCCCCCACCATACAGTGAAATTTGCATTCCGTTGTTCTTGATAACTAAAATGTTTTGAGCGATAAAACTCTGCCAAAAACGCTGATTTATTGGTATTTTCCCGTAGAGAGTACATGTTATTTATACATTTATATTAACTAGTCGTATATATATATAAATTTTGTATGGTTTTCCTTCAAAGCGACAATGTCCCCTATCAAAACAGTGAAATTTGGCATTTAGTTATCTTGATTTGTAATATTCTTATCGACGAATAGATGATGTCATAAAAAACTCTGAAAAAGTGCTGTTTTATTGCACTTTTCCCGAAAGGTACATGTAATTTATACGTTTATATTTACCAGTCCCCCCATTACTAGTATATACAATAAAATTTAAATGATTCTTCTCTTCAATGCAACATTTCCCCTATCAGATAGTGAATTTGTATCGTGATTTTAATATTTTTTTCTCCACGATGATGGTTCATTAAAAAACTCCTGAAAAAACTCTGGTTGATTGCATTTTCCCAAAGTAACATGCATTTATACATTATTATACCATTCCCCCATTATTATATTTAATAAAATGTTAATGTTCTTTTCTTCAATGGGCAAAAGGGTTTGTTCCCCTTTCAGACAGGAAATTGAAATTTAGTTATCTTGATTGATAATATATTTACACAAATGATGCTCCAATAAAACTTCTGAAAAAATGACTGATTTATTGCATTTTCCGAAAAGTTACATTGACTATGTATTTATTAATTATATTTACGCAGCCCCCATTATATTTTATTGTTTAAAATTTAATGTTCTTTCTTCAATGCAAAAGTGTCCCCTGTCAGCAGTGAAATTGAATTTAAATTATCTTGGATTGCTAAATATTTATCGACAAATGATGTTCATTAACAAACTCTGAAAAAACATCTGATATATTGTATTTTCCCGATAACGTTATTATGTATTTACACATGTTATTACCAATCCCCCCTTTTATATTATTCTACTATTTAATTTTTTTTCTTGTAATGCAACAGTCCCTTAAACATACAGACGTAGTTTGTAATGAGTTTCTTTTGATCAATAATTTTTTGATGCGACGAATGAATGTTTCGTTGAAAAACTCGAATTTGAAATTGTGGCCCGCGCGTTATTTAGCGGCGATTAGGTATGCGTGTTTTCTCCTTTATTGTCAATTTTATGTTATCAATGATTGTTATTTGTTGTCAATTTTGTATATTAATTGTTAATTATACGATACTATATTATAATGTTTTACATGATTTGTTGTAAGCAGTCGAGTGCGCAAAGCGCCGTATTCCCTTGTAGAGGTGTCTACCGACCAAGTTAGTATTTAAATATTATATTTTGGATCTGTCTTGTTTTTACTGTTTGAAGATTTTATCCTGTAAATTTGATTTAATCACTTGTTTATAATTCTTATTAGTTATTAATATCCTTATATATTGAAAAACTGCTGTGCTTATTTGGTTCTTGCATTTGGTTTTGGGGTGATCTTATAACGTCTGTTATGCCTAGACTCACTAATAACAAATAGACTATAACACGCACAGCATTATATGAAACTAACATTGATTCAGGGGCGGCGCTTTTATTGATAATTGGATAGGTTCGCGCATAGCGGAATAAAAGAGGTATAGGTATCAACGTTTATCTAAACTCAAAAATTAAATCCACTCATTCAGAGAAAGGTAAATAAATCTACTAGCAAAAAAAAATTCTCATTTTGTATTTTTTGTGATAATTTTACTCCGTTGTCACCTTAAGTACTATTACATTTGGCTGTCTTATGTATCTTTTTTTCTTATTTGACCTGTTTTGTTTCAAATAGTTACGAATGCATGAGATATTTTTTGGACACGGGTTGATATACTACACTTGTGTACATTTAGAGAAAACGCCCAAACATCAAGAGAAAGCATTATCAGAAATGTAAAAATATAATGAGGTAAAGTATGTTATATATTGATCCATATATTCAAATTATAAATATTTCGTAATCGTACTGCGTTTAAAATAGTTTGATTTTTAAAATGTTAAATTAAATTAATTAATTAATTAATCAGTTGACATGTAGTAGTTTGCTTTAAAACGAGGGGAACAAAAATTAAATAAAAAAAAATAGAAATAGAAATTTGGAAGAAAAAAATATTTTCAAATGATCATACAAAAGACAGACAAAAGTAAAAAGGGAAAAAAGCAAAATAGCATCATCATTATGTCATGTCTGAGCGTAGGGTTCGTACCTATGAGTGCAAATCATAAGAAGTTACAATGACTTTGATTTACCAACTGAACCACTACGATGGTACACATTCTTATTAGAAATTATACTACATGTATATATAGTTGTTGACACTTTCAATCTCCGATAATATGCAGACTTACCCTTTAATGGACTTTCCGTTAAGACCAAATTATCATCTCAGGATAATAGGTAAAAAACAGCTTTTTTTGAAGAAGAGAATATAATACAAGATAAGAAGTACCATTTGAAACAACTTTATGGCAAATTTGGTAAAGTTGTTGGTATACGATACGACTTAAAATTTTACCACGATTTCGAGCCTCAGAAATTGTCTAACATTTTCCTTTCCTTATTTTTTTCAATTTTATGATATAATTATGCAAATGAATTGGGATATCAAGGTAGTTTTGTTATAATATCTAATAATTTTAATATACCGATAATAATATTTTTAACTTGTGTCTTGATCAGTATGTAGTAGTCATAGTACTTGTGTAGTGCACGGGTGTTTCGTGCCAACAGAACTATATTTGAAACAATTTGTGTACTTGTATGCATTATAAGATTTTACCAACTTGCTAGATATGCCTACATTAAACAAAAGAAAAAGTGAAATGAGAAGTAAATAAAAAATAACACAACACAGTAAAAATATTCTTCATACAGAAATATTTTTTGCGAATCGAACCTGCCTTGCATTGATTGCTCCGCGCCCACAGGCGCGGAGCTATTTGTGTTTACTATTATTTATGTCCATGGGATCGGATTTGATCAATTAATCCCTTCGATTTACAGCTAAAAATAAATCCGCATTCAAGAACTCCTTTCGATTTCTATATTGGTTTCACCTTCGGTGATTCGCAGCAGGTCATATTAATGTATGAGAACTTTCGATTTCTATATTGGTTTCACCTTCGGTGATTCGCAGCAGGTCATATTAATGTATGAGAACCGGAAAGCAGTTCTGCTGTACATGAATTCGAAAGCTATAAATAGCTTTAAATTACTACCATGACGTCATTCCTTTGTTCTGACCGTACTGTATTTTTAATACAGTACAGGTAGATGTCCAATATTAATGTGTAAGCCCAATATTAATCGTGTAACACATTAATATTAGACAGCGTGTCGTCTCTTGAAAGAAGCTTGTATGACCACAGGATTTTGTGGAAAATTCTCCAAAATAAAAAAAAGGAAAAAAAAGAAGACCCCCCCCCCCCCCCCCGAAAAAAAAGAAGAAAAAAAAGATTAAGTAAAATGTAGCCTCTTATCTCAGAAGTTAACATGAAGAATGATGCAATGTCTTTCCTTCGCCCAAGCCCATTACGCAATTACATATTTTTAGGAAAAGAACAATAGAACAATACTAGTCTTGTTCTCTGGCTTATTTAACGACCTACTGATTTTCGATTTTCAAGCTCTTGACATCATATCACTGTTGAAAGATAGCGGAGCGTCGGTTAGGATAATTATGACTTTTATGGGATTAATTTCTTGTCTATTGTCCGTTTTTTCTGTTTTAAATAGAATCTACATGTATACGTTAAGTTGACAATCATACTTATGATTTGCTTTATTGTATGTACGTTATGTTTCAGTTAGGTCAACTTTTTAAATAAGGGTAATGGTCAGCTTTTCAAATAAATGCAATAGAAACAATAAATTCATCTATTTAAAACAAAAGCGGTTATGTTTGACTGCTTATATAAAGAAACGATTCCAGACTCCTGTGGTATGACAAATATCAATTCAAAAATAAGAAAATATCATTTTGTTGCGTTAATCAGTTAATATTCAAACTTTTACATCCGTGATAGTTGTAGTAAAGTAAAAATATCATTTTAACACTAAATGGTCGGTATAAATCCTTCTTAAAAGTCATAGATTGTTTCAGTCAATCATTTAAAATATCCGAGATTCAACACAAATTTGATAACATTTCATTTTTATTATTCCTTGTAAAAATCCCAAATGTAAATTGATGTATACTGTATGTGTGTAAGTCCAACATTTTGTGTAACTGGTATATTTTGTGTATATCATTGTGTTCATGTACATAATTGGTCATATTTCAAAACACGAAAATTTCATGCTACGGACATTTTGTTATTTAAGAGGCTACCTATAGGGTTTTGCAAGTAAGAAAAAGATAATTGCTAAAACATTAATATTGTACATTTCTAGCTCAAAAATACATTATTTCTAATTTTTCGATAGATAACATGATGTTTGATATATAGTGAAAGTAGTAATTTAAGTTAGATATAAGCCTCAAACTGACCAGTAAGTAAAATATTGAATTCCCTTCGGCGCTACGCGCCTCATGGTATTCAATATTTTACATATTGGACAGTTTTCGGCTTATTGTAGCAGGTTTACTAACCTTGCAAACCCGGGTTAACTATAAACTCTAAGGTTTCAATCAAACAAAGATCATTCACAATTTAGATGACTTTTATTAAGTTTACATTTCTCAAATATCGTTTATAACATTACAAAATCTACTACAATCTATACGTTGGCCATAATTTACAGTTTGATATGAAAGCAAAGTTAATTTAAGTTATTTAAGTTTCTTATGTAAGTAAATGGAAAACACTCCTAAGAAAATATAATAAAATAGATTTCTTATTCAAAAATGAAACAAACAAAAATAACCCTACATTGGTAAAAATTGTGGCTTATCTCGTTGACTAGGTATAAGCTACCTTGGCGTCCTTGAGGCAAAAGCAATTGAGAAGGTCAAAATCTTTCTTATATAGTCTAACAAAAAGTGAACTCACTAAAAATCTCATGCTAGAAAATAAATGAAATAGGGGTAGTTTCAAATTAAACAATTACTTAAGAAAACATTATCAATAAATAAGAAAAACCATAAGAGCGTAACATTAAATCATTAATCTTGAAATGACCAAAAATTAAAGAGGACCAATCTTACACTTGAAAAGTCATGAATTTAAGTGACTCTGAAATGCTTTACCGTAAACAGAAGAAATTTAGAGAGAAATTATTTTAATGAATAAAAGATAAATAAAATTGTTTTAGAAATAATCAAAATCTGCCACATTATATCTACTACATATCATGATAACAAAAGAAAACTTTGATCTGCAGTTTGAACATGAAATGTAATGTTTTTTTATGAATGGTTTTAAAGCAATTCAACAAAAAAGTATATTGATCTCCCAATAAATCAATTAACAATAGTTTTTTCTTATATATCACCAATGTCAAATAGATTTTATATCTTTGACTCGCACGGACATGATGTTAGTGAATTTCCTCATACCTGCCTAAAATTCAGGTAACAGTCTTCTATTATATTGATGAATACTGTATCACCATGTAACGCGTGTATAACAAACAAAAAAATCCTGAATTTGGTCTTTTTGAAATTCATCCAATTTTTTCATTCCAGAGTGTGTTCTACTTTCAGTATTGAAAGAAACCATTTTTTTAATTTGACATGAAAAAAATGCATGTAATATTACTATATTATAATATTAGTCCCTTTTGTTACTATTTGTATATTTGTTACAATTATAATAATAATAATAAAAACAGACTTTGATATTTTATCATCTTATGTTACTGACTACAGTAGTGACACAAACAAAACACAGTACAGTCATGTCACATAACATTTACAAGTCTTGTAAGTCTTGTTTGTATTCAATGGAATTACTTTCCTTACCAGGTAGGCATCAGTGAAAGCATTTTTTTATATTGAATATCTTTCCCCTCCTTTTAATTATGGACAGTGCATAAGATAAGTATAATTATGCAAAAAAATGGTTTACAAAACATTCGGAAAAAATCTACAATAGTACTTAATCTGAATATAACATGACCTGTGCGTAGGAATAATTTGGTAAGGTATCTGTAACGAGCGCATTTTTTGCGCGGAGCTTCTCAATTGCTGCATTGCAGCAACATTTGAACTTGTATTCAAATAGAAATTTAACTGACAGTCTTACCTACTGCGTTAAGTGGACAGTTGGCAAATTAGTAGTTTTTTATTTATATCGTTGAAAGATGATAAATACAATATGATAACTGTTTTACACCGTTATAGTGAACTTGACCATTACGTCACTAAATAATTATCTTAAATGTACTCAACACATTTACCTATGTATCTGATATAACTCATAAACACAAAAAATGCTGTTTGAAAATTTTCGTAATATTTGCGGGAAATCACTGACCAGCGAATTGCGTAGCTCATCTACACAAACTCTTTAAGCTACAACCGGTTTCAAACAACATTAGAACACAAAAGGCCCTTTATCGGAAATGATGAATGGGGTTTATTTAAGAAATAAAACATGGCCTTTCGGGCAATATGCAAGTTTACGGACTGGTTGGTCAGACTGAGGAAGGTATGCGCTGAGGGCCATATACCTTCCGAAGTCTGACCAACTAGTCCGTAAACTTGCATTTTGCCCGAAAGGCCATGTTTTATTTGTTATTTTATACCGAATCTAAATCCTTTCATCCTCTTGTTGTGTGCTGTCATTTTTACTATTATTTGTGTATTTGTTTATATTTCACACACTGAACAAGTAAAATTATTATTTGCTTTCAAATAATAATTTTACTTGTTCAGTGTGTGAAATATCTCAAACCCTAGACGGATTTTGTTTTATTATTTTCAAGCAATGCAGGTATGGTTATATAGTGGTTATGGTTAAGACGTGTTTTCTGTAACTCTCACAAAAAGTGATTTTTTGGATATTTCAAGTGAATCAAATTGATGGATTTTTATATCAAAAGGTAGAATATGTTTATCTACATATAAATATGTATCACTGATTGATATTGAGTGCTCATTAGAGAAGATAACAATATTTTTCTTAAGAACAATAGACTTTGACACCTTTGCTGAATTTCGCTCACTATCTGAAATATTATAAATATTTCAACTATACGTACATTGTGTTTACCCTGGAGACATTGACAGTCACCCTTATGGAGAATGTACAAGTAGAAAAAACATACACCGAATTAAAACCGGTAATGTTAAATGACCAAACTGAGATTAAAGTACCTGCTTCCATTCAATCACAACGTGACCACAACTTAACAACAGATGTCTTTGACTTAATGTATGCAAATGAATCCCAGAAAGAAGAAGAACATTATGAATTTTCAAGCACACAACCTGTATGTAATCAAGCCTTCTTTGAACTTCTTGATAGCAAATTATTACACTTATCAAAAGAGTTGTATATAGATAAGATTCTTGAATTGACCAAATCATCTGAAATCACACTTTCAACATATAGAGATGTCCTAGCAAAGCGTAGTAGCGATCTTAAAAAACTGTCCTGTTGGTGATCTTATACGAAGAAAGACAACGAACACGTCATCAAGTGCATTAAAATATGCAAGAGATTGTTACTTACTACAAGAGTTTATAGGTAATGGAGATCCAAAAGCAATATATGCGCTGTTTGTATTGAAAAAACAAAAACAAGAGGAAATAGACTTAAGTTCATCATTCGCAGCAGAATGTGACTCCTCCTTTTCCCTCGGTAGCACTTCCAAATCTTCACAGTTAATGCTTGCAGATTTGCAAGTAGAACTTAGGCATTTACGGTGTGAGATATTCAATATCAAGACTGAAAATATCAAATTAACAAAAACTATAACTACGTATGATGATCGAATCGGTTGTCTAGAGATGGAGCTCAACAAATGTAAAAAAGACATAGAAGTACAAGCACGTGTAAATACAGATTGAATCCGTAAAGTACATACTCTAGAAACCAAATTGTCATATGATGAAAAACATGAGTCCAAAAAGATTAACTCCAAAGCCAACCAAAGTACAATAATAATAACTTCACCAAGTAGCAATAAGCAAAAAGTAAAGTCATACTCAGCAGCTGTCAAAGAAAATATAAGCACGGTGACTCATCCTGATAGCAGCCCAAATGAAAATATTAGTCGAAAAGAAGAGACAAATATCAATCTACATACTATCATTAATTCAAACAGTCAATGTGCCACTGCTAACAACAACATGGGAAGTATTGAAGCACACAGTTCAAAATCACAAACAAATGAAAACATGAAAATTGAAACAATTATAAGAGAAAGATCAGAGCATAAATTCAACGGAACACAATATGCAAAAGCAGCCGTCTATCACCCAAAAGAAAATGTTCGAGAAAAATCGTGGAATGCATATGACAGCGAACCGAAATTCGAAAGCGTTGTTAAACGAAAAACATCAAGATATTATGTAGGTGGTATAAGTAGTGACTCTAACAGAGCTGGATTAGTAGAATATCTAACTGAACGAGGGATAACACCAGTTAGTGTTAATTTGTTTCAAAGCAAAC
The DNA here is from genome assembly GCF_026571515.1 of Ruditapes philippinarum. Classification (NCBI taxonomy): domain Eukaryota; kingdom Metazoa; phylum Mollusca; class Bivalvia; order Venerida; family Veneridae; genus Ruditapes; species Ruditapes philippinarum. The sequence goes on from NW_026858637.1 coordinate 89,861, forward strand.
GCAAATGTCTCAGTGCTAAAGTTACTGTATATAAAGAAGATGGTTATATAATTGAAAATAAAAGCTTTTGGCTGAAAAAAATGTACTGCCGTCGGTGGTATGGAATAAATGAATGGGCAAATTATTACAATGAAAATGTTTAAATTTGCATTCTATATCATTTGTGTACTGCTGTTAACACCTTTAAATGAAATGTGTTCAAGTACTGAACAATTAAATATAAACACGTTAACTTGGAATGTTCGAGGCGCTATGTCCTCTTCTGCTAGTTTAAGCAAATTGTTAGACATCTTTGATGTTGATATAGCCTTTATATCTGAACATAAATTAAAACCTCACTGTAAAGACTTTTTCAATAGCATTCATACAGACTATTTATCTGTTAGTAGATTTGATAACTCTACTATGAAAAGTACTAAATTGGGGAAAGGAGGCGTCTCTATTTTATATAGAAAACAGTTATCCTTTAATATTAAAGAAATAGAGCATAATTTTAGTGATCGCATTGTTGGTATTGAAATATGTCACTCAAATGAAATATCCTCATTCTTATTTTCTGTATACTTACCATCTGTAAATTATGATTTTGATGAATTCAAAGACTGTATTGACATTTTGGAAACTATTTCAGAAAAATATTCCAAAGAAGGAAATGTTATGTTTTTTGGAGATTTCAATGTTGATGTATTTATTGACAAGCCTGACAAAAGAGATAAATATTTCAAGCAGTTTCTTAACAGAAACAACATGTCTTATGCAAAGACTGCAGGTTGTAATCATACGTTTAGACCTACCTCAAAGACACTTGATTACGTTGTATTCAATCAGTATAATGACAATATGATAGCAAAGTGTGAAGTAATAGACAATGATCTTTGTCATGTTTCAGATCATAATCCTATACACGTTATATTAAACATCCAATTTTCTAAGTATAGCTTTCAAGAAAGTTCTTATCCGAATACAAACTGGTCCAAATGTTCGGAAAACGAAAAGCGGGAATTCGAAAATATAACAAATATTGATGTCAATGACTACCTTGAAAACGCCGTGAGAAGTGACCCTATAAATTTGATAGACAATATGTACCTTTATCTTGTTAATCTATTACTTTGTGCAGCTGATAAAACACTTCCAAAATTTAAATTTAACAAACACTCAAAGCCATATTGGACTAAGGAAGTTAAGTTTGCGCATAGTGAACAGAGACGTCTTAGACGTATTTGGATATCTGAGGGCAAACCACGTGGTAAATGCAGTGTTTCTTTTACAAAATAAAAAAATGCTAAAAGGAAATTTAAACAAGATCAAGTAAAAGCTATCTCAGACGTGAGTCGTCAATTTTATGAAAATCTCGAAGAACATGCTTTTTTGGCGCACTGTTAATCGAAGACGTAAAAAGAAGCAAAACATAGTTCGAGGAATTATATCCGATGACAATAGCGTTCAAGATAACCCTATTGATATCGCAGACTCCTTTAAAAAAACACTATCAACACATATTTCTTCCCGCAGAAAGTAATTCATTTGATGAGGATTTTAAAGATAAAGTGGATGCTGAAATGAGAGAATTCATTAATTCGAATAGTTTCTCTGAATTTGACAGTATATTTGGGAATTCTGTGCAAGAGAATGAACTTCAAACTGCGATAGATTCTTTGAAAATCAATAAAAGTGGAGGTCACGATAAAATTGTAAATGAACATATAAAATATGCAGGGAGTGGTGTATGCAAGCTATTATTGGAGTTCTTTAACCTAATAATACAGCACGAATACATACCGAGCGATCTTAAAAAAGGTATAATCATTCCTGTATTGAAAGAAGGAAAGTGCTCTAAGAAAGTTACGAGTTATAGACCAGTGTCACTTTTACCAGTTATTTATAAACTGTTTGAAAAAGTTAAAATGAACAGAATACAAAAATGGTTATGTGAGACACAAATGCAATTTCCGAAAAAATTACAAAATGGCTATCAAAAGTATCTTGGTTCATTAACAACTTCATTCGTCCTGAGAGAAACCGTGTCATATTATTGCGAAAATGGTTCAGAACCATATGTTGGTTTTTTAGACACCTCGTCAGCCTTTGACACAGTCTGGCACACATCTAAGCAAAACCTTGATAATTTTAAAGTCAAAGATACTGTACATTTCCGTATATACAAATGAATTGTTTAAATACATCAATAGCAAGAACGATATATTGGCAATCATGTGTTTCATGATAATAAATTAAACAACTACATTTGTATATACATTTACAAGCAAAATACAACATATACACATGTTAATACAAATCAATATTTAAAAACGTTTTGAACTTAAACAAATAATAGCGTTAAAATGACAACATGGAAACATTCAATACAACCTGACAACGATATTTCACCCGAATAACGACTTGTGCAATCGGCGGCAAGTCGATATTATCAAAAACATGAATAAGTATGAAATAACGCGTATTTTATGAATAAGCAAAATATATCAACGCCTGAATCCCAGGTGTACCATATATACGTCTAATATTCCATTTTAGGACGCTACCTTTACAAAAATGATAAATAGAAAAGTTCTCTGAAAGTTTTTTTTTTCTTTTTATATACCTTTTAAACATCAGGAATAGTCTTAAGAACTTCATAAAGTCCCGTATTTATATCATATTTATAACATTTCGATTTCCGGCTGCCAGGTCGCTAGGGAAAAAAAAAACACTTTCTAATTGTGATTTTTTCTTTATATAACTGTTAAATGAAAAGTTATGTATTTAAAAGTTAATTAAGAGTCGTTTTCCAATTCTTTTCCAAACTTTTACAACCTTAAATTTCTAGGCCGCTGGGCCGCCAGGCCCCCAACTTCACAAAAATGATAAAAGAAAAAAAGTTTTCTTAAAGTGATTTTTACTTTTTATATATCCTTTAAATAATAAGAATTGTCTTCAGAACTTCATTAAATGCCGTTTTATTGTTCAAATAACATTCCTGCAACATTAAAATCTTTGGCCGCCAGCCGCTGGCCGCCAACTTCACAAAAAATGATCAAATAAAAAGAAATTCTCAAAGTGATTTTTTCTTTTTATGTATCCTTTAAATAATAAGAAATGTCTTTAGAACTTCATTAAATGCCGTTTTATTGTTTAAATAACATTTCTGCAGCATTAAAATTTTTAGCCGCCAGCCACTGGGCCACCCTGCCGCCAACTTCACGCCGCCAGCCGCTGGGCCACCCGGCCGCCAACGTCACGCCGCCAGGCCGCTTACCGCCAACTTCACGCCGCCAGGCTGCTGGACCGTCAACTTCACACATCTTATATATATATTGGCCATATGTATATTTAATTATTTTAACCTCAAAAATACGATAATATTAGAAATATTATTTTATGAACGATTATTTGTTCTATTTATTGTCCTAAATATTAATAAATGATTGAGATATAAAACAAATTCGTCATAGAACCAACTGATAAAGTATGATATTGTAATAAATGATGTATAAAAAAATAACATATACTATTTTTTACATGTTTAGAAATTAGATTACCATTATTAATCGACACTCTAAGATCTGCTATAAAATAGTGAAGATTAAGATAATAAGAAGAGAGAAACTGTGGCACTACTAATAAAAAATGTGTTTGTTTTTTTCTAAATTAAAAATATTTCAACCCTAATCAGATCAAAAGTGAACTGATTAGCAATGATTATCTACAAGAAGATAGGTAAACTGAGTGGCAACTTGTAGACTCTGGATACCACAAGTAAAAGCATGAGTGGTTTTTAGAACAGTTGTTGGTCATAAGTGTACAATATTGCTGTGGATTAACTGTCATAGAATTAAGAGAGCACGAATTTGATGATAGACGTAGGCCACTTGTATTTTCAAACCATTATGTATATCGACCATTTATTCTAACACATGATAACACTATTTTGTATGAGGATCTGAAGGCATTAAACATGCTACCCTCAATGCCAATATCTAACAGTTTTTTCATGACAGACTATAATTAATAAAGTCATACGCTTTTCTAAAATCGATCAAGGCACAAAAACGTAGACTGTTGAAGCTTTTTTCTAGAATCAATAATATTACTTAGTGTTGAGTCATGATCTATGGTATTTCTATTCATTCTGAACCTATTTTGTGCATCAGCTAAGATGTTATTACTTTCAGTCCAACTTGAGAGCCTATTATTTAATATAGAACAATAAATCTTATACATGGAGCAAGATAGTGCTATACCCCTGTAACATGGATCAGCAGTACTAGACTTGGGTATAACAACTTTTCCCCTGTTAGAAGGTACAGTTCCTGTTGTTAAACACACATCAAATAAAATATGTAGAAATGAAACACAACTGTTATTTCTAAAAATATCTAGAAAAATGTTATCAAACCCACTGGTTTTACCTTGCATAGCTTTAAAAATGTTTTTTTTACTTCTTCAACAGTAATGCCACAATTTTAAAATCTTATTATCTGCATTTAAATCATTTTCTTGACCAGTAAAAGGAAATGAACTGAGCGAAGACTCATAATTCAAATTTAAAAGGTTACTAAAATCAGTTTTCCACCTCTTCAAAACCTGTGCTACAACCCTAGAAAATACTACCATCAGTTATTACTACTTCTATTGGTATCCCTGTGCAACACCTAACCTACCAATGTTTTAGCTCACCTGAGCTAGCTAAGGGTGAGCTTAAAGGATCGTTGAATGTCCGTCGTCCGTCCACACTTATTTGTTTACACTCTAGCGGACACATTTTTGCCTCAATCATCATCAAACTTTTTCAGGATGCTTATCTAGGTAATAGCTCTGGTGAGTTCGAACATGGGTTTTCTCGGATGAAAAACTAGGTCACAGGAGCTGAAAATAGAAAAGCCTTGTTAACACTCTAGCGGTCACATTTTTGTCTCAATCATCATCAATCTTGGTCAGGAGGCTTATCTAGGTATTAGCTCGGGCCAGTTTGAACATGGGTTTTCTCGGATGAAAAACTAGGTCACAGGAGCTGAAAATAGAAAAGCCTTGTTAACACTCTAGCGGTCACATTTTTGTCTCAATCATCATCAAACTTGGTCAGGATGCTTGTTTAGGTAATAGCTTAGAAATGTTTGAACATGGGTCATCTCGGATGAAAAACTAGGTCACAGGAGCTAAAAATAGAAAAGCCTTTTTAACCATCTAGTGGTCACATTTTTGGCTCGATCATCATCAAACTTTGTCAGGATGCATATCTAGATACATGTAGTTAAAATATTGATCATCTCGGATAAAAACTAGATCACAGGAGCTAAAAATAGTCAAATCTTGTTAACACTCTAGTGGATACTGTTATGATCCAAATATCCTCGAAATTGGTCTGAAGGTTTGTTTTGATAATTTCTATATCAAGTTCGAATATGGGTCACCTGAGTTCAAAAAATAGGTCACACCGCCCAAATATGGGAAAACCATGTTAACACTCTAGTGGACACATTTTTGACTCGTCTTTTATGTACTTATGTTTTACAAATATCCTAATTGGTAATGATATAATGGCATGGCGAGCATCTGTGGGGTCATTCAATAACATTCAACAGTTCATACGAAAACGTTCCGTCTATTCATACAGTAGAATTAGCCGTTTTTCTATTAATCATACAATTGTTTTACTTATACTTATAATGCCATTTTAAGCCTGTTTTTCATCACAAGCCTTAAAAGTCTTGAAATTCCAGGATATCAGCCTCAAACGACGCTTGCTCTTTTTAACCTGTGTCATCTTAACGCTTTTAAAACCTGTATTAGCCTTAAGGGTATAGTTACATTTATATACTTTGTGATTCTCATAGTTATATATTATTTTAATCCGGTAGTAAAAAAATCAACAGTCAAAAATGTAAAGTCATTTTGTTAAGTGAAAAAGGTAAAGAATACAGTGTGGTATGTTACAGTCCATTTACACTGTTGTGTAATCTATTATGTTTTATTCATTTTGGTTATTTTGCACAAATTTTAAAACTTTCTGGAAATGTAGAATCAAACCCAGGTCCAAATTTTAGCAAGGAAATTGTCCGTCAATTATTTACCAAAATATTAGAAGCATACGCCATAAATTTGAGTATATTAAGGAAATGTTTTTTAGAAACTGATGTGTTATGTTTTACTGAGACCAAATTAGATTCTAATATTGAAGATAAAGAATTACAATTATCAGGTTTTGATTTCATGTTTCGTAAAGATAAATCGTGTCGCTCGGGAGGGATTCTTGTTTACGTTTCATCTTTTCTTAGACCCAAACGCGTTGTCTCCTTTGAAAATAGAGTCCCTTATTCTATTTGGGTTGAAATAAAAGATAAAAATCGGACTTATTTATTATGTACATTATATAGACATCCTCACTATAGAGTTGACTTTTGGGAAAAATTAAACTCGTGCTTAGAAATTGCTCTGGAACACAAACAACACTTAATATTAGTAGGAGGTGTAAGTGAAGATCAGCGCAACATGCAAAATCATAAATTTAAAGATAGACTTTTGACAAATAACATGAAAAATATCATAAATAGTCCGACTAGGGTAACCCATAATTCGCAAACTCTTCTCGACCCTATCGCATTAACAAACAATATTCAAGTTTTTGATTCAGGAGTTTTTGAAACAGATAATGAAATAAGTGACCAATATGGAACATTTGCTTATTTCAAGGTTGATTTTGATTCAAATAAGCCATTTCAAAGGAAAATAATTTGAACCTATAAAAATGCAGATTTTGGCGTGTTATACTTTCTTTAGGGATTCTGTTCTTCTCTATATTATTTTGTTAAAGTCAATAATTTGATAAGAGATACTGACTGGACCTTTATTAATTATTTAAATATAAATGAAGCTTGCAATACTTTTATATTAAAATTCATGGATTTAGTAAATCAGTGCATCCCGTCGTATTTAGCATTAATTAGGCCAAAAAATAAGCCATTGTTTAACAGTTATATTCGTAAAAGTGTAAGGCAGACAGGAGACAGACATATTATTTCACAAAGCAATAAATAGTAATGAAACATCAGATTGGACTAAATATAAACAAATTCGAAACAAAGTAACAATATGAAGAAAAACGCGAACGAGTTATTTTACAATAGTTTAGAATTTTCCTTGCATGATCTTAATAGCTCAAACCCTCGACAATATTGGAAAATAGTTAAAATGTTAGTTAAGAATAATTCAGCTGAAAACGATTCTACACCACCTTTAAGAAATAATAATAACACATTCTCCTTATCAGACTTAGACAAAGCCAATACTTTAAACTCTTTCTTCAGTTCAATCTCTCAGTTGGATGATTCAAATACCCAACTTCCAGACTTTAGTTTTAAAACAAATTCAAGCCTAGAAGACTTTATTATATTTGTGAACAAGAAATAAAAGATGTATTAACAAATTTAGTTTTAAATAAAGCTTCTGGACCAGACGAAATAAGCCATAACAATGTTGAAAGAAACTTCCACTGTGTATACTTGTTAATCATTCGTTAAATGAAGGTTACTATCCTAGCAGCTGGAAACTTGAACATGTTATGCCTCTTTTTAAAAAGGGTAATAAAGATGAACCATCAAATTATAGACCAATTTCATTAATAAGCTGTGTTGGTAAAGTAATGGAACACATAACTTTTAAACATATGTATTATTATCTTCATACAAATTCTTTAATATATCAAAGTCAATCCGGGTTTTTGCCAGGTCATTCTACAAAGTATCAAGTTATTGATAATTATAACCAAATTTGCAAAGCATTTGACAGTAAAGAATCTACTTGTATTATTTTTTTTAGATGTGTGAAGTTGGCGGCCTAGTGGCCCAGCGGCATGGCGGCGTGAGGTTGGCGACCCAGCGGCCTGGCGGCGTGAAGTTGGCGGCCCAGCGGCCTTGCGGCGTGAAGTTTGCGGCCCAGAGGCCTGGCGGCGTGAAGTTGACGGCCAAGCGGCCCAGCGGCCAGGTGGCCAAATATTTTAATGTTGTAGAAATGTTATTTTAACAAATAAAAAGGCATTTAATGAAGTTTTAAAGATAATTCTTGTTATTTAAAGGATATATAAAAAAATCACTTTCAGAGAACTTTTTTATTTTGTCATTTTTGTGAAGTTGGCGGCCCAGCAGCCTGACGGCCAAAAATTTTAACGTTGTAGAAATGTTATTTCAACAACAAAACGGCATTTAATGAAGTTTTAAAGACAATTCTTGTTATTTAAAGGATATATAAAAAAATCACTTTCAGAGAACTTTTTTATTTTGTCATTTTTGTGAAGTTGGCGGCCCAGCGGCCTGACGGCCTGAACTTAAAAATTGATACAAGTTTGGCAAAGAAATTAAAACGACTCTTAATTGATTTTTATAGACATATCTTACCCTTTAAAGTTACATAAAAGAAAAAAAACACATTTAGACAGTTTTTTTTTTATCTCTAGCGACCTGTCAGCCGGAATTTCAATGTTGTAGAAATGTTATAAATATGAAAAAAAACGGTATAACAAGAATTGTCTTTAAAACTTCATTAAATGACGTTTTATTGTAGAAATAACATTTCTACAACATTAAAATTTTTGGCCGTCAGGCTGCTGGGCCGCTAGGCCGCCAACTTCACAAAAATGACAAAATAAAAAAGTTCTCTGAAAGTGATTTTTTCTTTTTATATATCCGTTAAATAACAAGAATTGTCTTTAAAACATCATTAAATGCCGTTTTATTTTTGAAATAACATTTCTATAACATTAAAATTTTTGGCCGTCAGGCCGCTGGGCCGCTAGGCTGCCAACTTCACAAAAATGACAAAATAAAAAAGTTCTCTGAAAGTGATTTTTTTTTCATATATACTTTAAATAACAATAATTGTCTTTAAAACTTCATTAAATGCCGTTTTATTGTTGAAATAACATTTCTACAACATTAAAATTTTTGGCCGTCAGGCCGCTGGGCCGCTAGGCCGCCAACTTCACAAAAATGACAAAATAAAAAGTTCTCTGAAAGTGATTTTTTCTTTTTATATATCCTTTAAATAACAAGAATTATCATTAAAACTTCATTAAATGCCGTTTTATTGTTGAATAACATTTTTACAACATTAAAATTTTTGGCCGTCAGGCCGCTGGGCCGCCAACTTCACGCCGCCAGGCCGCTGGGCCGCCAACTTCACGCCGCCATATCGCTGGGCCGCCAACTTCACGCCGCCAGGCCGCTGGACCGCTAGGCCGCCAACTTCACACATCTGTGACATTTCTTAAGCATTCGATAGAGTTTGGCATTCTGGTCTTATCTTCAAAGTAAAGCAATACGATATGCAAGGGAAACTAAATACATGGTTAAAAGACTATTCAAATAACAACCAAAATGTTTTCGTATCTTCGACATTTTCTTCTTTATCAACTTTAGAAGGGGGCGTTCTTCAACGCTCGGTACTTGGTCCTTTAATATTTTTAATATATGTCAATGTCATAGCAGACTCACTCTTAAGTTTTACTAGACTTTCGCAAACGACAGTTCTCTTTCTGTGTCCTAAAAAAAAACCTTTATGGAAGAAACGTTAAACAGGGATCTAGCGACACTATATACTTGGTCTAAGCAATGGTTAGTCAATTTCAATCCGGTAAAAACCGAAGAAATGTTTTTTCAATTTTGTCGAACATCATAAACCTCTTGGGGTCACATTTAGTCAAGATGGGTCTTGGCATCAACATATATCTAATATAGTATCTAAAGCCTCTAAAATACTCGGTTCCATGAAAATTTTCAAATTCAAAATTAAAAGAGAAGCACTTAATAATATATATGTATCATATTTACGTCATAATGTAGAATACGCGTCTTTAGTCTGGGATAACTGTGCTAAATACGAGAAAGAAACATTATAAACAATTCAATATGTAGCTGCTCGTGATGTTACAGGATTGACAAGATCCGTTACTATACAAAAATTATTAACAGAAATAGGTTGGGTTTCGCTTTCAGATAGGAGACATATTCAAAAATTAGTTTTAATATACAAAGGCAAAAACATTTTATTACCTCTTTATTTAATGCAATTATTTCCCCCATCTGTACAATATGCACATGAAAACCCATAAAGTCCGTTTTACCATCAGCGCTACAACTATGGAATAAACTTCCAATCAATATACGTGAATCAGAATCATCCATTCCTTTAAAGCAAACATTAAAAAATATTTAAATCGCTCCGTACATTTTTCATTAAAGGTGAACGCTTCTCTACTGTACATCATACTCTTTTAAGAAACAACTGCAGTAATCTTCGGATTTATATGATAATCACATTGTTTCAAGTCCATCTTGTATATGTGGAGCACACATTGAAAATTCAGAACACTATTTTTTTAAATGCAAATTATACAGTGAACTAAGACGAACGTTGTTTTTAAATACAAAACCTTTTTATATATATATTTATATATATATATATTTATTGTTCCTTTGATTTATTTATATTTACATATAAAACATTTGTTAAAATTAGTTCCTGAAAATTAGTTCCTGAAAATTACTTAAAACTGAAATTGATAAGTATTTGATATCACACAACTTCATTCAAATAGTATAAACTTATTTCTGACTAACCTCAGGGAAGTGCCCATGATAATGCTGTTAGAACTTTTGGTCCAACCCTTTTGTATGTACACTTGATTATGTCTGTAAAATTATGAAATTGTATATTGTGTGTACATTTATACAATAAAATATTATTAAACTAAACTACGCATACCAGAATCTAAGCAATCATTATCCCTCTCTGAAAAGTTCCTCTTTCGTTCACTAGGTGCAAATAGCACGGACTGTACTGGCTGAGTTGATGGAAGAATGTGCATAGTCTTTTGCTCCTTCCGGATCCATCATCAGTTATTATTTGATATCAAAAATCGATAAAATATAAAAAAAGTGTCCAAACTTTAGCAACAGCTAACTGGATCCAATTCATTGTCTTTCCGAATACACATACTCAATAACAGTCATAATTTACCGTTATACCGCCTGCAATAAAATTTCAAAATTTTACTATATTCCTCACGAAAGTCGATATTGAATATCGTATGGTTTATTCATATAATGTGTTTGCTCTTGTATATGTATATATGCAAACTGAGCTAATTTCAATAAACGTATCAAAATCAATATTGAGCGGACAAGTATTTTACACTTAGAGTCAATGTGATCTTCAACAATAACCTAACGACCTTATAATGATAGGAGAAATTTACCCATTGGTAATTTTCCTTAAAAGTTTGACAAACTTAAAGACACATATTTTACAATGTCTTTTCGACCTTGACCTGCAACTTTCTCACATAAAAGTATAGATTATGCTTTGATAAGTAATATTAAGATGCTTATAAAAAAGATTTTAACACATTAATTTAATGTGAAACTGAATCATTGCAAGTTATTATTCAAACTACTCACATAGCCACTACTTATTATTTGTTTAATTATTAAGAACATTTTTTTTTCTTCCCAGCAGTAAGATTGTAGTATGGTTCCATTTCAGAAAAAAAAACTATTCAAAGAAAATAAGAAACAATATAAACTGAAGCTGTGCAAAGGCTGTTAATTTGACAGAATTATTTCTGTCACGTCTGTGACAGGTTCCCCTGGGATTCTATAAAAATAGAAAGCTTAATAATGCTGGCGATAATACCCAGAATAAAGTGAATAAGGCCTAATTAACACTTTTAACAATTTTGATATATAACAAATCATGTTGCTTTAATGCTTTCATTTCAATGACGCAAATGAATATGTTTCCAGCAATCCCACCCACTGATCTACAAATCAGCGGAAGGAAATCTTGTGTTTCTAGTTTTCACAAACACTCGAAAATTCAATCGGCATTTTTCATTTGGACAATTATTTAACCGGTAACATTCGTGAAAAATTGTTGTCGATCAAACAATATCAAGATAGCAGAGAGAAAAGGGTCATAGATTTTTTTATTTGAAAATGTTTTGTTGATAACTCCCACGCAATAATCATGTTCGAGCTTTGCAAGTTATAGCCTAGATATTAATTTAATTAATACAAAAAAAAAAAAGAAATTCTATGACCATGCGTTTTGGACCTGATTTATTGGTAAATATCAACATCGTTCGTAACAAAAAGTATTCAATTTGCAGAAAAATGTAAATATTGCTCTAAAACCAAACATATCTAGATTCACAAAATTGTTTAGTTTGGAAAAAAAAACCGATTAAGTTATGATAGAGAAATAAGTTGAAACATTACCTTGGGTGAACTCGACGTTAACTGTTTTACTTTCTTTTCGGCGATTTGAGGGGCTCTTTTCGGTAAACGCTGTACAACTATTTACAGTGATAATTAATTATACATGTAGAAGAAACATGCATTTATTGGTGATAAAAAAGCGACTGATTGACTGACAACCACTAAACAAAGAAAGAAAACTAAAACAGTCATTTTTGGAATGGTCGGGTTTGATTTTCGTCTCCAACCAGTATGTTTTTCTGTCATGAAATTTCATGATTGTTAAAGTAGCATGCCTCCAGATTTATATTATTTTCATGAAAATTTTGAAAATGTAATTAAAAGTATAATGTGGTATAGTAACAAAAAAGAAATTTTCATATTATCAGTGACACTCACAACCCACGATTATTACAAACGTGCAGTATTATTGACAAGATTTGAACAGTTCTACCTGTACACCGCCTGCCTTTAACCAATCAAAGCGAATAATTCAGTATCACATGATAACAAAATGGACGTCAAAAACTCCAATGAGGGATGCTTAAATGGACTCGCCCAACCGCCATGTTTTGTCGCACAACTGAAAAATACCATTATCAATGTACGTCCTCAGTACCAGTCTTTTAGTCTCTTGCAGGATAAACATAGCAAATTATTTTTTTTTCTCTACATGTCATTTCTGATCAGAGAATGTAGTCTAAAAAAAGAGTATATTTTGTTTTCTTTAAAGAAAAACTCTTTATATGAGTGTTGCTATTGCATCATTATCGCATATAGCAGGTCAGTTATAGTCCGTTTCAGAAAAAAAATTCGCAAAGCAGTTAACGTAAATTCCATTAGACATCAATTTTAATGTTTAGCAAGAAAATGTTGTTAATTACGCAAGAAGCTAATTCTGTTTGCCAATTGATGCACGTACTTATTAAGTAGCGCATGAAGTCTTACTTATTGTACAGTAGAACTAATAGTACTACTACGAGTCAAGTTAATGTGATATTTTTCTCATGGGCAATACTGAGTATCTCATACATTCTGACCCTGCAGAATCTTATGGGGCACGTCAAAATAATTATATTGACAATAACGGAATGGTAGAGGAAATCAAGTATTTTTGTTGGCTTTATGTGTTGACCACATACAATAAAGTTTTAGGCAAGAAAGGTAATATTATTTCTATATTCATGGTTGAACGGCGATTCCAAGCATTTTTGGAAATGCTTATACTTGTAAAACATTCCTACACGACCCTTATGTTTCCCTATTGAACATAGAAGAACCGAAAGTGTGTGTTATTATGCAATAAAATAACTGCTTGCCGTTCTATATTTAGACATGTGACGTAATCATTTTACACGTGACGTTACCACTAAAAATGTGACGCGCATAAAATAAGTACAGAAACAAAATCAGGCAAAATTAGCTTGATATCAGGTAAGGCAGCGTTTATTTGATGATGTCGTGTTAGAATCGATATAATATATCCAAATCGGTGATTTTATCGCTTGATAAAAGCACTGTTTGTCGTTCGGATGCGCATCATTAAATCACTCGGGCTACGCCCTCGTGATATAATTCCTCGCATCCGAACTCCAAACAGTGATTTTATTGAGCGATAAAATCACAGTTTGGGATATATTATTTCTTAATTATAGAGATGTTTATTCTATTCGGATAGTAGTAATGTTCCCGATAAGACAGTTTTACAGCATTCATTAAAAGAATAACAATGATGTTAATAATTTCCCGATAACGTATTACATAGCTCCCTATGAGTATTTTCTTTCTTAATACTAAAATCATTCCGAACTGAACCTAAAACGATATATAGCCAGCTATATTTTTGTTTACGTTAGCGGTGACACTTTTTGCATTGAAAAATACACAGTGACGTTACTATTTACATATATCTACCATAAACTTGTTTAAATGTTTTCATGATTTATGCAAAGATAATTGGCAATTGATTCCCTACTGCTCTTATATACAGATTATATTATATATATATATATATATATATATATATATATATATATATATATATATATATATATATATATATATATATATATATTTTTTTATTTCCTCTAGTTTTGAAGAGTACATATACATATACAATACAGTTCTTACAAAAAGTACATAAATCATTACATGTACATCAATGTATGACTGACAAACATATGACAAACATATGAATACATGTATAATTATATTAATGTAACAAATATTGAATAAACACAGAATTGATAAATAATATAAATAAGGTAAATAATTATTTAACATAGAAACAATACAATGTATATACATATGAGGAAGCAGACGAAAATTTTGAAATATTGTATTCAGCAATATATCCTCTTGCTTAAGATTCTTATTGATAAAACGTATCTTGGGAGGATATACAATATAGATGTATCTGTAACAATGGTTAATGTAACAAATATTGAATAAATACAGAATTGATAAATAATATAAATAAGTAAAACAATATATACACATGAGGAAGCAAACGAAAATTTTGAAATAGTGTATTCAGCAATATATCCTCTTGCTTAAGATTCTTATCGAAACGAAACAAAAGTATCTTGGGAGGATATACAATATAGATGTACCTGTAACAACGGTTAATACATGTATTTACAACGAAATTAAACAAATACATATATATTTCACATTCACGGCCAGTTCATCGAATATACACATTTGATGAAAGCTATGAAACTATACACTCTAGTCTCGTCGCTTAGATAGGTAAAACCACAAAACATTTCAATGATCTGCAGGTCAGGAGAAAGTGCAATTAGGTTTTGAAAAGTTTCTATGCCCATAAGTTTTGATAACGTAACCCATAACTTTGCCCTCTTTGACTCATTTGAGGGACAAAACAATAGAATATGTTTACATATATCATTTGTCATTAGGTTACAACTTTTGCATCTCATATCATATTTCCTAGAAAAATATCGGCACATTAGAATAAACGTTGATGTACACTCTGCCTGTAGGTTTCTATAACTGCGACTGAAGTGCCAAAGAATACATGGTTCAAAAACAGGATGAACAAGGAGGAATTGTTTCAAACTTTGATCGCATAGTGCACGGTTTTTCCAATCCAACTCTATAGAGCTATTGGTTGTCGATTTGACCATTCTTTTCCAGGTACTAAGATTTGGGAAAACCCCTGTATTATAAAAAGTTATAAGGAAGCTTGTAAGGTTGTATTTACCTATGATCATGTAAATATCTGGTAAAAATCCCTTTGTTTTTCTTGGGAAGAGCATAAATGACGTTAACCTATGTACAAAAACTTCTTTTATTCGAAATTTAGTGTCTAACTGGCAGAGTTGGCCAAATAATAACAGTTTTCGTTTTTCTATCAAATTGGCCATTGGTTGTATACTGATACAGCTCAGGGCTATATCCGTCCATGTATTTACTGGTATTGACTGAATGAGTTTTATACATTGGTTATGTAGTTTTATAAGGGACTGTAACTGTGTCTCAGTAACTCCCGACCATAGCTCGCTTCCATAAGCCTTTGGTAGCACAACTGACACATTGAATGTTTGCATGTAAGAGGATGGAGGCCATTTCTGTAAATACCACAATCCACGATACTAAAAAACGTTTTTCGAAGTTTATCGCAGCTTATAGAGGTATTCACATCTATATCTAGAGTGTTGTTACATTGGACGCCTAAATGAAGGTAGCTATCCGTTTCGTTTATGGTTTTGTCTCCTAAAGTCCAGGTGTTAACATCGTTGAACACTATTGTGTTACATTTTTGGGCATAATATAGATATCTTTCATTTATGGAGTTCCTATAACATATGTCCATCAGAGTATTTAGACCGCGCTTTGTATTTGAAATAATAACCATGTCATCGGCGGAAGTTGGGCATCCACATTTTAAAGTACCTAATTTGAAGCAATGTTGACTACTGTCCACTTCTTCCATTAAGCTATTTATGAATATGAGATAGAGGAAAGTACTGAGACATTGGCCTTGACGGGTTTCTTGCAAAATGGGAAACCAGTCTGGCGTGTAACCTTGTGATTTCACGCAGCTATAGCAGTTTTCGAAAAATGACAAAATCTCTTTAAATAGTGAAATATCAATACCCATTTTAAACAATTTAACCAGAAGTAATGATACCCAAGTGCGGCCGAATGCCTGCTTAGCATCGAGAAAACAAGCATATAATGGGGAATGGTTTTCAAGACCATATTATACACATTCTCTTAGCATAAAAGATGTCATTATACAACTTACATGTTTTTGAAAGCCACCTTGTGATGCATTTAAATTGACATTCCCATCCTTTTCAAGAAGTTCTAATATAACCTTATATCACCGAGCATAAAGAGATTGCTCGGTAGTTATTTGGATCTGATTTCTGATTACTCCCACCCTTGAAAAGGGTGAAAATTATACCTTTTTTTATTTCTAACGGAGTATGTGAAAACCTAAGCATGCTCATGATTAATTTTGCGATTACGTCAATTAGAGGTGAACCGCCGTGCATGATATTTTCATAATGAATTGAATCATTGCCACAAGCTTTGCGTTTTTTGCATGTTTGCAAAGCTTTCCTTATCATTTCTGAAGTAATGTTGAAAGTATTGTCATTTGAGCTTTCACAAAGCTTTTTTATATCGATAAGCTCATTTTCAACTTTTGACAAATAGCTTTTATTAAAGCTTGAGTTTTCGTCAGGTGATTATAGCTCACTAAAATAAGTTCTCCACCCAGTGTTTATTTTTTGCGGATCGCTGTATATCGTACCGTTAAAGCACATTTCAAATCCAGGGTTTAAGGGGTTTTATTTGTTTGGATCGTCAGACCAAACAAATAATGGTAGCGAAATTTCAGACTCTAATGCTGTTAATTGCAAGTGCCGAAAGTAGGCCGCTTTTAAGCGGTTACTTCCCTTTTTATGTAACACTTAGGCCGAAAAATTTAGGGGAGATCACTGCGTAAATATGGTCACATGACAGGCGGATTAATTTTCAAGCAAAATAATTCCCGAATAGTCGAAGATTTCTAATATTGTTTTATTCTTTATAGATATACATGCTTATAGTAAGCGCCATGATTATTTACACAAGTGTTAAACAACAGTTAGCGTCGTAACCCTAACTAGAATAATATGGTTTTCTTCAGGCCGTTAACATGTTAATTCACCGTGCCCGAATGGTATGCGCGCTCGCTTAGGAGGCGAGAGGTCCGGAGTTCAAATCCCAGTTAAGGCAACTAATTTTTTTTTCAAATTGTTTAAGTCAAATGAACATTGGATCGAATATCAGTGTTGCAATTAGTCTTATAGCCGATCTACTATTATTAAAACGCTGGAAAGCATTGGTGGCACTATACAAAAACAATTGTTTTATAATCTCACAACCTTCACCTTTCTGACATTCTGAGACCCAAACAAATTCAGCGCCTTCTGTGCTTTGATTTATTTCGCCGGCGATTAATAAGACGCCAAAACTCGTTGTTATCGTACTCTGCGGCCGTATCAATTTCCGCTTCCTGCTCCTGCAAAAATGACGTTGCAGCGTCACGATGTGCGCATCTAAACTTAGTTTTGAGCGCTTTGTATTCTTTAAAAGATATTGATTTTTCCGTTCTAGGTTTTCCCGTACGAATCCAGTTATTGCGCTTTAATTTCATATCTTTGTGTAATGATAATAGCGTATGGTAGGGTGACAATCAGGACCTAGAAAATGATGAACCTGGACAGTCATTGCAACAATGAATGTTATAAACCAAAATGTTCATTAATGTCTGTAGTATATGAAACCACCGGCATAAATTAACAAAAATGATGGCAATAAAAGAAATCCAAGATGGCCGCCAAGATGGCCGCCATCATGGAAAAATTTCAAGAAATATTCTTTAAGCTATACTTTCATTGCAAATTTTGAATTTTAACAAATAGTAACAGCCCTTTAACATTATTTTAAGGGAGGTTGCATAATTTAAAACTTATTTTGCTAGTTTTCTGAACAAGGTGCCGTCAAATTTAAGGATAAAGTGAAAAATGATAGAAGATACAGTTCAAAAAATGTATAAATTGACACCAATTTTATTTATTATTTTAATTAAAAGAGATGCTTTACTATGAATCTTTATCTTATTTCAAAACCTATAAAAAATTATGAGGGTTCAAACATTTACATGCATATAAGAGTGTAGAAACAAGTAGTAACATTATTTGTTTACTAAGTTCTTTTACGTGTATGTTGTACATAAACATTGATACATTTGTTTATACAAATGTAAAAATTCACCAAAAAATTCACCAAAACCAAAACAAAAATCAGTGGTTCAATATGATAAAATTTAAGGGGTTTTCAATGTTATTTTCCTCAGTAACTTTCTATACGTATTGACAGTGATTTAAAGAAGATATTGTAATTATTGTCAAACCACAGTCAATGTAACACTTAGTGTTTTTTTTTTCAATTTCACTATGGACAACCATCATCACGATTATCATTTGTCTCAACATTTGCCAACATGGTAAATGGATTTGCCCTTGTAAAACCCCTTTGCAAGAACAGACTTTTATGGTACATGGCTGTTCATTGCCCAAACAAACACAATCATCACTGCAAAGGTTAGAACAAGTATATACATGGTCACTCAAAAGTTCCGGTACGGCTGAAGGTTGTGTCTTAAGCTGTGGATTGTACATTCCTAACTATATCAAAAGTTGATGAAGTAGAGGAATTATTGTTTTCAAAAATGAACGCCATACGAATAACTGAAGTAAACATCGCAGTAAATGAAGAACAAAGCTATCATTTGTTGAAGGTCATTTCCTTGATATGACCCCCTTTTTGCAAAGAACCCGGGATGATCAAAGAACATTGAGGGAGGTGCAATGATGTCTATACAAGAGACCAACAAACTTAAATGTAGCAGTGTTAGCATGAATTGGAAGTACCAGATATTTCCCTAGGTCAATAAGATTTTTTAAGATCATTAACAGCCTTACACATTACCTGAAAAGCCTTCCTTTTTCCTTTGCCACAGAATGATGAACCGGTATCACAACCATTAAGATAATACACAGAAAGTATGATATACTTCACTTCTGTGAAGGCAGAACACTGAACTTTTACTGTATGTACTGGGATATATCTTGTCAGGTCTCTGTGCATACTTTTTCTAGCAGTTAAAGTACAGTAAAAACTCGCTAATGAGACCAATGAAGGGACTTTACAAATCTGGTCTTAATAGCGGGTTGGTCTCATTAATGAGTTTGGCCAAACAGAAAACTAGGCAATATATTAAGGGATACCATGTACTGTACACATGTTTAATTCTGGGCTAACCTATTTCAAATGAGAAGATATAAAGCATACACTATTATTTTTTTATTTTCATTTATTTTCTTTTACTTTTTAACATTATAAAAATTTTAAACTTCTTTAGAGGTACAAAATGTATTATGAATGTCTTTAAACACAAACATATTTTTACATTCTTGTTATAAGAATGACACGACTTACTCTATTAAATCACCATTTTACTACAAAGCACATCAAACAATTAACCTTTAATTATTTTCACAGTTTTCATCGCCGATAACAACTTCAAAAACCTAATCGTATTTGTTTAAAATTATGGAACGAAAGAGATAATGATAGCAGCAACACCTCTAAAAAACTTATTGAAAGTTTTCTGTTCAATACTTTGTTGTTTTAATCCCCCAGTTATGACATTAAAGGTGTGAAATTAAGAAATTATCGACAATATTATTGATCATTTCCGGGTTTGATACAAAGTAACCTTGACCTCTGCCGTAAACTGGATGTCGTTAAATGTCGTAAAACTAGGACAACTTTTGTTTACATCACGTGTCAAAAAGATTTCAGCAATATACACGCATGTCAATATCAAGGTGAGAAAGTGCCCGCGGTCGTATTTATGGGTTTCCAAATGTACAGAATTTACGAAATGGGACTGAATTTACTGGTCGCATTACGGAATAACGGGGTGGTCTCAAAATCGGGATTAGCGACCATTAAAATAAAGAATAAAAGATTCGGGTCTTTAAAAAATCGTTCGTATTAGCGGGTTGGTCTCGAAAACGGGGTGGTCGTAAAGCGGGTTTTTACTGTAAATACTTTTCATATTAAGCTCCGAGAAATGATTTATAAGAAGTACAAATAAGTCAGTATCAGGATTAAAAACAACAGCTTGCTGAACACCTAATGATAAAGCAAAAACAACATGAAGGATTATCCTGCTATCAGCTTCTTCATGATTTGAATCTCATATTGGAACATACCTCACACATGAAGGAGTGATTTTTAAAACTGTTCATCTAATCTTCCTGCTGTATAATTAGTGGTTCTCTCATCAGGACAAGAAACGCATGACAGTTTTCAGCGAGATATCTAGTAAAGAACTTTGTTGGTGCATTTTTTTCGAAGAAAAAAGAGTGATACAGAAATAACCTCCGTCCGTCTGTCCGTCCGTCCTTCACACTGTCGTGTCCGGTCCATTACTTTGTAATTTGAAATAGCTTGGCACAAATGATTGTTATAATAAGACGATGTGTCATGCGCAACAACCAGACCCCTATCTCCAGAGTCAAGGTCGCACTTGCTCATTCAAGATCAACATTGTCTATTTGAAGGTATATGTCGTGTTCGGTCCATAACTTTCTTATCTTTGAAGGGATTTTGTAAATACTTGCTACAATTGTTCACAATAATGAGACAATGTGTTATGCGCAAACACCAGTCACCTACCTTCAAGGTCAAAATCACACTTGAAGGTCAAAGATTAACATACCGGGGGTAGTCTGTTATAGGGTATTTTTTGTGTCCGGTTCATAACTTTGCATAAAACAAAAGATTTTGAAAATACTTGGCACAAATAGTCACTATAATGAAACAATATGTCAGGCGCAAAACATGGGTCCCTAACTCCTAGGTCACACTAAGAGGTCAAAGATAAACATAGTCTGTTATAGGGTATATTTTGTGTCCGATCTATAACATCTTCATAGTTCAAGGGATTTTGAAAATACTTGGCACAAATAGTTACAATATTGAATGATAAAACGATATGCACAACACCTGCACCCCTACCTCCAAGGTCAATGTCACACTTAGAGGTCAAAGCTTGACATGATAGATTATTAAATTCTGTGTTTCATTTTATTTCTATAATAAATTTATTGTTGCATTTGCAGATCTGGCATTGATCATAATTTTGGACTGAAAGTCCTGAGATCCATACCTCATTTTTTGAAATAGCACAATTTTATGCTTCATATAAAACTTCCCAGAGGCGGGGGACAAGGTAACTCTGTTACAAATTCTTGTTACTTTTTGTACTGGATATTTGGCTGAATTACAACTGGCTGGAAAGCGGAAATATTGTCACCTCGATTTATGCGCGTTTGGTTTTAAGGCTATCTAAAATATACCTGTCAATAACTCAGTGCACTTTGACTATGTGACAAAATGTCTACAATTTGCCACAACGATAAAGTCTATATCTGGTATGTTGCCTTTATCCTAGACTGAGGCTGCAGCATCTAAACAACGACCATACTTCAATAGCATCAAAAATAAAAAAAGTCGGCTATACTCGAAGCATGCACATTAAACTCAACATTGTTAAATGTTATTAGATTTTCAAGTTTTTCAAGGAAATCAGATTTCTGTGTTGACATCATCTGTGAACAAACTCAAAGGAACGGGGGTATTCCCTAAGGATAGAACCCTTTCAAAATTAAAAAAGGCACTTTCTTAAATGAATTTATTGCGACAAGTCTTAAATTCATCTCTTTACCATGAATAGGGATAGTGTTCAATCTAAACCTGTCTTTGGACTTTACTGATCTCCTTTAAAGGACTTAAATTGTTGGCATAGGTTCAAAGAATCTCTGTGTGGGAGGTTTACAATTATCTACAACAAACCACATACACATGTGGTGTGGAGCTCAAAATGCGTTAAAATATAAAAAAGTATAAATGTCAATCCTAGCACATATACTTGTCATATGTATCTATAAAACTTAAAGGAACTCCACTGAGGTTTATAAGCCTATAAACATAAAAATTTAATTTTTCACATAGATTAGCATGAGCACTTTAAAAAACAGAAATATAGATAAATTATAATTAAGAAATACATTGAAAATCATATGTTTGTACTATTCTCAGTTCGATTTGACTGAAAAGCGTTTAAACGCTTTTCAATTTTGGGTCATTTTTCACTATTTTAATAATTATTCTGGAAAAACAGAGCGAGCTAATGATGTGAAATTTTGTTCATAGGTTTTTAGTATAGGTCTACATCAAATGGAGTAATAATCCGAAAAAATTATTTCCAGTCCCGTCATGTCAAAAACCTTAGTGGATTCCCTTTAAGCTGTTTTGAACAAAATTCATATTTAAACGTCTATAATAATAGACGTTGAAATATGATTTTCTTTTACAAAACAGCTTTAATTAAGTTTTATTGATACAGATAGCAAGAATATGCGCTGTGATTGACAACTATACAATTTATTTCAATTTTAACGCATTTTGAGCTCAACACCCAAAGTTTCTGAACATCAAAACTGTCTTACACAAAAACTAACAATATTTTGCTCGCCTGTTTTTAGACAATTTAGTAGGTTCCTTTCAACATCTAATGGAAGTTCAACTGACAACACCATTTGCAATGCTTAATAGTTGAGAAGGAGGATAAAGATAAAGAACAGGGATCGATAAAGGTGTCACTTTCGAATACGCTAAACATCTTTTTGACTGTCTATGGAAAGGTGTATCTGTGAGCAAGAATTATTGTCAGACGTGTAAGCCATGGCATACTTAGCATTTAATGGCCTTGCAAGAAACCAGCGAGAGAGAACACAGTCATTATGGATTAGACCTATAATGCCTCTAGAGGATTCCAGTGCTTTATTTTCCATGACTTCAAGGATATTGTCAAACTATAAAGAATAAAAACACCCAGGTTCTTTTTAACATATAAAAGACTATATTATACGTTTAGTGTACCTGTGATTAGCCAAGCTCAATTTTATTGGGGACACGGGTTCACATACAATACAACTGCTTAAAAATAAAAAAGAGGTCAAGATAGAAAAGAGTTTCTTTTCCTAAATTATGCATTCTAAAATAATCCAAAAGAATTTTAATAAACTTTTCTTTATTTAACTGGAAAAAAATTGCCAACAAGCGTTTTTTTATATTCTATCATGTTCCACGAAAGAAAAAACAACGTTAAAAGTCAATTATAACAATGAATATCAAAGGTGAGCTTCATTTCATATCCAAAAATCTTCAATTGGTAGGATAACATGGAATTCCTGCAGAAAATTTATTGTTAACCCACTGCTTAAAGCAACTGTCTTGCGAAACTTCTTTTTTATCAACAAAATTTTATAAGAAAAAAATAATCAAGCATTTACATTTGTTTTAAATGATATGTTTAACTTTTTGCAGTCACTGTAGTGACTAGAATATGTGATAAATATTAAAACTGTATCCGATTATATGCAAAATTTTAGCCATGCAAAGTTAAGAGTGAAGTTCAGTATCAAAAGCGGCCATCTTGGCGGCCATCTTGGATTTCTTTGAATGCCATCATTTATGCCAATTTATGCCGGTGGTTTCATAAACTACAAACTTTAACGAACATTTTGGTATATAACATTGCTTGTTGCAATGACTGTCCCACCTACCCTATTTTTTATATGACTTTTCAGGTCATTGTCACTCTACCAGTAGTATTCCAGTATGGTTTTATGTATGACTTAAATTTAACCTTTGGTATAAACAAATCTGTTGCAAGATTCACAATTGTAACGATACCAGCGTAAAGATCATCTATATCATTTTTATTAGTTATAGGAAAATCTTGTGCATAACGCAGAACGTCGCAATTTTCTAAAAAAATGTATATACTGGTTAACCTTGTCTTGTTTAACATTGTGCCAGTTTATGATTTTACGGTCGCATGTTTGAGCATCCGAGAAGTTTGGCCTACCATCGTACTCAATGTTAAGTGTGCAAATGATTGGACGGTGTGTCGATACGTTAAGCGCGTTGTCGTCAACAATGTGACAGTCTTTGACATATTGTACGTATGAATCCGGTAAGACTACATAATCTATCAAAGTTTCTCTGTTACTGTTATATGGAATGTTG
Source organism: Ruditapes philippinarum (assembly GCF_026571515.1). Classification (NCBI taxonomy): domain Eukaryota; kingdom Metazoa; phylum Mollusca; class Bivalvia; order Venerida; family Veneridae; genus Ruditapes; species Ruditapes philippinarum. The sequence continues at coordinate 114,301 of NW_026858637.1, forward strand.
CTGTACCTTGCTCCGCGGCAAGATTTTAAGGTATTTATGGTTTGAAGGTTATATTTCCTAAGTAAAGCGAGCAAAAGCGCACTTCTAGGGCTTTGTGGAATTGTGCTTGTTATTCGATCTGACTTGAGTTCTGTATTATAATACCCCATTACTATTAATGTGCCTTTGTCTATATACATGCAAATTATATTTTCTAGTTCTTCAAGACAATTTCTGTTTACATGCATGGGGTGATTTCCGCATGGCGTATAAATCTGAAGAAGGAAAATGTATGTTTCCGGTTTTATCATAATTTGGATGCCAATAAAGTATTTTGAAACAATATCTAATGGTATAATATATGAATTCCATTTCGTATGCCATAACATTGCCAGACCTCCTTTCCCCACCATTCTCAAAGATGGCATATCAAGGTCAGGGTCCGAAACAGAGAATCTTATATAGTTGTTATTGATACTGTCTAAAAAATGGAGGTCTTTTCTGTATAACCAGTGTTCTAATATACCAAAAATATCTATATTATCTTTTATTTATAAGTCACACAAATAACTTGCGCCTGAGATGATTCCAGTTAAATTCCAGGTCGCAATTTTCAAATTGTCTTTAAACTTGTCAAGACACATGTTAGTCTACAACATGCTCTAACACGGAGTATGTGTTGTATTGATTATAATTGTATTTGTTTCCCTCCCAGTAGGCGTCATCATTGCAGTTTTGGTTTGTGCTAGCATTGCTTTTTGACCCATTACCAAAGGTATAAGATAATATCTTTATCGTTATAACAGGACTTATTATATGCACTAAGAGACATCCATGGTCTGCAAGTAATGCCCCGTGGCCAGAAGTACGGATCATTGATTAGGAGATAGCCTTACCGTTCTCTTCAACGTTAATTCTTACTACAACTGTTTTATACTTTCGGTTTCTAAAGATACATACTTTTGTAACATGTGGCCCCTTTCCCTGAACATATTTTTTAAGTTTTTGTTCGGTAATTGATTGTTGTTATAAAGATTTTTGACAGGTTATATGGCCCTATATAAACGACTATTTGTAAATATAACCCGAGCCATATAACCTGTCAACAATCTTTACAACGAATTAATAAGTAAGATTTCTTCATAAATCGACAGCGGCCGTGTATATAAAACTATATAAACGTCACGATTATCCAATGACAAGCGACGTTACAAACGTGCAGTATTTTCTACAAAACAGCTTTAATTACGTTTTATTGATACAGATGGCAAGAATATGCGCTGTGATTGACAACTATACAATTTATTTCAATTTTAACGCATTTTGAGCTCAACACCCAAAGTTTCTGAACATCAAAACTGTCTTACACAAAAACTAACAATATTTTGCTCGCCTGTTTTTAGACAATTTAGTAGGTTCCTTTCAACATCTAATGGAAGTTCAACTGACAACACCATTTGCAATGCTTAATAGTTGAGAAGGAGGATAAAGATAAAGAACAGGGATCGATAAAGGTGTCACTTTCGAATACGCTAAACATCTTTTTGACTGTCTATGGAAAGGTGTATCTGTGAGCAAGAATTATTGTCAGACGTGTAAGCCATGGCATACTTAGCATTTAATGGCCTTGCAAGAAACCAGCGAGAGAGAACACAGTCATTATGGATTAGACCTATAATGCCCTCTAGAGGATTCCAGTGCTTTATTTTCCATGACTTCAAGGATATTGTCAAACTATAAAGAATAAAAACACCCAGGTTCTTTTTTAACATATAAAAGACTATATTATACGTTTAGTGTACCTGTGATTAGCCAAGCTCAATTTTATTGGGGACACGGGTTCACATACAATACAACTGCTTAAAAATAAAAAAGAGGTCAAGATAGAAAAGAGTTTCTTTTCCTAAATTATGCATTCTAAAATAATCCAAAAGAATTTTAATAAACTTTTCTTTATTTAACTGGAAAAAAATTGCCAACAAGCGTTTTTTTATATTCTATCATGTTCCACGAAAGAAAAAACAACGTTAAAAGTCAATTTATAACAATGAATATCAAAGGTGAGCTTCATTTCAATATCCAAAAATCTTCAATTGTAGGATAACATGGAATTCCTGCAGAAAATTTATTGTTAACCCACTGCTTAAAGCAACTGTCTTGCGAAACTTCTTTTTTATCAACAAAATTTTATAAGAAAAAAATAATCAAGCATTTACATTTGTTTTAAATGATATGTTTAACTTTTTGCAGTCACTGTAGTGACTAGAATATGTGATAAATATTAAAACTGTATCCGATTATATGCAAAATTTTAGCCATGCAAAGTTAAGAGTGAAGTTCAGTATCAAAAGCGGCCATCTTGGCGGCCATCTTGGATTTCTTTGAATGCCATCATTTATGCCAATTTATGCCGGTGGTTTCATAAACTACAAACTTAAACGAACATTTTGGTATATAACATTGCTTGTTGCAATGACTGTCCCACCTACCCTATTTTTTATATGACTTTTCAGGTCATTGTCACTCTACCAGTAGTATTCCAGTATGGTTTTATGTATGACTTAAATTTAACCTTTGGTATAAACAAATCTGTTGCAAGATTCAACAATTGTAACGATACCAGCGTAAAGATCATCTATATCATTTTTATTAGTTATAGGAAAATCTTGTGCATAACGCAGAACGTCGCAATTTTCTAAAAAAATGTATATACTGGTTAACCTTGTCTTGTTTAACATTGTGCCAGTTTATGATTTTACGGTCGGCATGTTTGAGCATCCGAGAAGTTTGGCCTACCATCGTACTCAATGTTAAGTGTGCAAATGATTGGACGGTGTGTCGATACGTTAAGCGCGTTGTCGTCAACAATGTGACAGTCTTGACATATTGTACGTATGAATCCGGTAAGACTACATAATCTATCAAAGTTTCTCTGTTACTGTTATATGGAATGTTGCTGTACCTTGCTCCGCGGCAAGATTTAAGGTATTTATGGTTTGAAGGTTATATTTCCTAAGTAAAGCGAGCAAAAGCGCACTTCTAGGCTTTGTGGTGAATTGTGCTTGTTATTCGATCTGACTTGAGTTCTGTATTATAATACCCCATTACTATTAATGTGCCTTTGTCTATATACATGCAAATTATATTTTCTAGTTCTTCAAGACAATTTCTGTTTACATGCATGGGGTGATTTCCGCATGGCGTATAAATCTGAAGAAGGAAAATGTATGTTTCCGGTTTATCATAATTTGGATGCCAATAAAGTATTTTGAAACAATATCTAATGGTATAATATATGAATTCCATTTCGTATGCCATAACATTGCCAGAACCTCCTTTCCCCACCATTCTCAAAAGATGGCATATCAAGGTCAGGGTCCGAAACAGAGAATCTTATATAGTTGTTATTGATACTGTCTAAAAAAATGGAGGTCTTTTCTGTATAACCAGTGTTCTAATATACCAAAAATATCTATATTATCTTTTATTTATAAGTCACACAAATAACTTGCGCCTGAGATGATTCCAGTTAAATTCCAGGTCGCAATTTTCAAATTGTCTTTAAACTTGTCAAGACACATGTTAGTCTACAACATGCTCTAACACGGAGTATGTGTTGTATTGATTATAATTGTATTTGTTTCCCTCCCAGTAGGCGTCATCATTGCAGTTTTGGTTTGTGCTAGCATTGCTTTTTGACCCATTACCAAAAGTATAAGATAATATCTTTATCGTTATAACAGGACTTATTATATGCACTAAGAGACATCCATGGCCTGCAAGTAATGCCCCGTGGCCAGAAGTGCGGATCATTAATTAGGAGATAGCCTTACCGTTCTCTTCAACGTTAATTCTTACTACAACTGTTTTATACTTTCGGTTTATAAAGATACATACTTTTGTAACATGTGGCCCCTTTCCCTGAACATATTTTTTAAGTTTTTGTTCGGTAATTGATTGTTGTTATAAAGATTTTTGACAGGTTATATGGCCCTATATAAACGACTATTTGTAAATATAACCCGAGCCATATAACCTGTCAACAATCTTTACAACGAATTAATAAGTAAGATTTCTTCATAAATCGACAGCGGCCGTGTATATAAAACTATATAAACGTCACGATTATCCAATGACAAGCGACGTTACAAACGTGCAGTATTTTAAAATTTTATATACACGGCTGCTGTTGATTCACGAAGAAATCTTACTTTTTTCTCTAAAAATGATGCTTGCTGTATTATAAATTCGTTATAAAGATTCTTGACATGTTATATGGCCGTATATAACGGCTGTTTGCAATATAACCCTCGCCTAACTGCTCGGTTTATATTTACAAACAACCGTTTATATAGGACAATATAACGTGTCAAAAATCTTTCTAACTAATAATATAAACATCACGATTATCCAATGGTAACGACGTTACAAACGTGCAGTGTTATTGACAAGATTTGAACAGTTCTACCTGTACACCGCCTGCCTTTAACCAACCAAAGCGAATAATTCAGTATCACATGATAACAAAATGGACATCAAAAACTCCAATGAGGGATGCTTAAATGGACTCGCCCAACCGCCATGTTTTGTCGGACAACTGAAAAATACCATTATCAATGTACGTCCTCAGTACCAGTCTTTTAGCATCTTGCAGGATAAACACAGCAAATTATTTGTTTTTCTCTACATGTCATTTCTGATCAGAGAATGTAGTCTAAAAAAAGAGTATATTTTGTTTTCTTTAAAGAAAAACTCTTTATATGAGTGTTGCTATTGCATCATTATCGCATATAGCAGGTCAGTTATAGTCCGTTTCAGAAAAAAAATTCGCAAAGCAGTTAACGTAAATTCCATTAGACATCAATTTTAATGTTTAGCAAGAAAATGTTGTTAATTACGCAAGAAGCTAATTCTGTTTGCCAATTGATGCACGTACTTATTAAGTAGCGCATGAAAGTCTTACTTATTGTACAGTAGAACTAATAGTACTACTACGAGTCAAGTTAATGTAATATTTTTCTCATTGGCAATACTGAGTATCTCCTACATTCTGACCCTGCAGAATCTTACTGAGCACGTCAAAATAATTATATTGACAATAACGGAATGGTAGAGTAAATCAAGTATTTGTGTTGGCTTTATGTGCTGACCACATACAATAAAGTTTTAGGCAAGAAAGGTAATATTATTTCTATATTCATGGTTGAACGGCGATTCCAAGCATTTTTGGAAATGCTTATACTTGTAAAACATTCTAACACGACTCTTATGTTTCCCTATTGAACATAGAAGAACCGAAAGTGTGTGTTATTATGCAATAAAATAACTGCTTGCCGTTCTATATTTAGACATGTGACGTAATCATTTTACACGTGACGTTACCACTAAAAATGTGACGCGCATAAAATAAGTACAGAAACAAAATCAGGCAAAATTAGCTTGATATCAGGTAAGGCAGCGTTTATTTGATGATGTCGTGTTAGAATCGATATAATATATCCAAATCGGTGATTTTATCGCTTGATAAAAGCACTGTTTGTCGTTCGGATGCGCATCATTAAATCACTCGGGCTACGCCCTCGTGATATAATTCCTCGCATCCGAACTCCAAACAGTGATTTTATTGAGCGATAAAATCACAGTTTGGGATATATTATTTCTTAATTATAGAGATGTTTATTCTATTCGGATAGTAGTAATGTTCCCGATAAGACAGTTTTACAGCATTCATTCATAAAATAACAAAGATGTTAATAATTTCCCGATAACGTATTACATAGCTCCCTATGAGTATTTTCCTTCTTAATACTAAAATCATTGCGAACTGAACCTAAAACGATATATAGCCAGCTATATTTTTGTTTACGTTAGCGGTGACACTTTTTGCATTGAAAAATACACAGTTACGTTACTATTTACATATATCTACCATAAACTTGTTTAAATGTTTTCATGATTTATGCAAAGATAATTGGCAATTGATTCCCTACTGCTCTTATATACAGATTTCTTCGGCATATGTGACATATATACGGTAAAACAAATACGTAATAGTTAAAGTATATGAAACGAGTTAGTAACCAGGATATAGCACTGGCTGGCGCGTCATCAAGGGGTGTTTCTGCTAAAAATGTCGAGGTCGTTAGGCCGAGACAATTTTTTGCAAGACAATCCCGAGATGCCGCCCCAGCCAGTGTTATACCGCCGTAACTAACGATTTTCATATACTATAACTGTTCTTTTTTTTTTATCTCATTTTCCTTTTTTAAAAATAGAAATCAGAAAAAAAAAAAAAAACGTGCATTTCTCTCTCTTGTGCCCTTTCACTATTTCACCTTCTCACTTCCAGATAAAATGAACCAATACCAGCTAATGATGTCGTATGCTACCTTACAGCAAAATAATATTGAAAACTTAAAACAACGTCCATTGTAAACTGATAGTTTACGGAGAAAAGTAATTCGGATTCAAGATTAAGTTAGTTTAAACATATTTATTCCCGAAAGTATATATAATGTACATACAAATATATAACAAACAAAACATTTTTACACAATGGAAAAGGATGAGAATGAAAGACAAGTCTTATAGAATTCTTCTCCTTTGGCGAACTATATGGTTTGTCTTAAATAAGTTTATAATTACTAATTAGTATATACTAGACAAGGGAATAAGTATTAATTATACACACATAAAAATATATATTTATATATAAACTTATATAGAATAGATTTACTACAAGTAGATGTCTAAAATGTAAGAATATATATAAAAGAAGAAAACAAAATAATGGGAAAGAGAAGAAAGAGGGTGAGAGAGGATTATAGTCTCAATTAGAATGGATCTAAGTAAATCTTTTCGTTTTTGGGGAGGCATAGGCCTCCCCAATGTTAATACCGTCCGTCAAATCTTACTGCCGCGGTAATCAGGTCAATAAATAGTACCTTGATTTTTTCTAAGCTGAGTCATCACTCATCACAGACATTTACAATATGAAAATATTTTCATTCTTTAATTTCATATCTGCAATTTGTAAAGATAATAATTCTCTGAAAAATTCTTGATTTTTGTTTGTTATTTTTTCAAAATCACTACTCCGTGACGTCATACTGCCGCGGTAATCAGGTTTAGGCATACGTACGTCTGTAATAAATAGTTCTGGTATGAAAACCCTTCTACATAATAACTTTATCAATAATTTTTTAACAAAAAGCATAAATGAAAATTTATAAGTAAATACTTTAATTAGGTGGCAAATATTCTTTATTATTTTGATAACAATTTTCCAATTACTACGCAGCGACAAACTGTTTATGACGGGTCATTAACTAAGAACGTTGCAACACCGTAGTCTCAATATCATGCATGTTCTTTTGTTGATATAAACCATTAATAGTCCTTAATATTTTTTAAAGACAAATAATGGTAAATTGTCGCTTACATCAGAGACATGGATCGTGCTTGCGTGATAACTAAGGAAAACTAACTTATTAGTACACCCTAGGAGGCTGTACGCGGAAAACGCTCATAAACCGCTATATCATATAGCTGTAAAGTGAACAGTTAAATGACAGAAATATGCGGTCAAATATGTTTTAACAAGGAAATAATTATTTCAGAGAAAGACGCAAAGATCAGTCTTCAGTCAAATGAATGACCCCGTTTTGTGTAATTAGAAAGTTTATTCAATTCTAGGGCAACGCATCATAATTTGATAGTCCATGTGTAATAAAATTCAAATTTTCAATCCAGATTATGAGATACATAAAAAATATTAAAGAATAAGAAGCTTAAAAAAAAAAACAACAAAAAACGCATATATATACGAATGACTTACAGTCGAGCATCGGGAATTCATCAACATATCTTACGAAACTTTAATTTGAAAACGATATTTGCGCGCGCTGAAGTGATTAATGTTTATTTGAATAAATCAAATAAAAAAAAACTTATATGTTTGTGTTCTAAAAATAATCGGCGGCATAAGAGGAATTTCGTATTCATTTTACAACACTTGAAAAAATACTACAGAAAATGTGTTGTTGTTTTTTTGTTTGTTTTTTTTTTCTCCAACAAAAGTGTGTGTGTTTTAAGTTTATTTATACTCGGGCCGGAATAACCATATGTCCGAGATTATAGCATTTGGGACGTCTTTTTCAAGCCAAATCTTCCTGGTAGCCCATTCTTCGTTCGTTGGTGGTAAAGGAGACGACAATACTGTCAAGGCATCAACTTCCTGACTGACGACAACAAAAACGGCATTCATTAGCGCCAAACCTCCAGAGTAAGTCACGACAGGTCAACCAATCACCTCTGGTACTTGAGATGACTTGACCTTGACCTGCCGTGTGCCTTCTCCGCGACGTGCACGCCTCTGGAGGGATTTGGAGAAGTTTCAACAAAAACTTCCAAAACACGCTATTTATAACACCATTCATAGCACTGACGCTTCGATGTTCTCATCTATTTGCGGGAAATGGTCGCCAGGGAAAACCCTACGTAATAACCACACACCCTGTTAACAATAGATTTTCCGCAGTTATATTTCAAGCTAGTGAGGTTTAAAAATACATGTAGAACCTATCTATTAACTACCATAAGTTGGTTGAGTGTTGGCGGTAAAAAAAGAAGATATAACTTCCTGATCAATTTTCACTTAGGTTGATTCAATTTTTGAATAAGCTTTGCAGATATGTATTTTTTCAAGAAATATTTAGTTTTAATAAATATCCGAAACCGTCAAAGTCAGCGACGAGTAATGAAATGGGAATAATTTTCCGAAACGTGATTTTATTCGAGATTTGCTTCGGGAGAATGTTCAATAAAAATGTTGCATAACTTGCAGTTGTTATTATCATTCAATGATAATAAAATGACATAAAGTATTTATGATGAGCAGTCCTAGAATATTTTGATAAGGAACAGTCAGTTGTAAAATGTTATTGTTATCTTATAATGAACAGTCGTCATACTTTCTGGTATGTCATTTATTATTGACAGTTTAGGTTTTTCAAAATTTGCAGGATTAGCAGTCCGAATGTAGACCTCAATGAAATGTTCTGGAATATTAACAAGATGAATAGTCAACCATATTAACCATATATATGAATGGTTGAACACAACAGTAAGGATAAATGACACAATGTGCATATCTTCTTAGTTTGGTAATAATTGAAATAACAGCACATTTTAAGCAAAAAGAAAAGAAATTATAAGTCTGAAACATTCTGTCATAGCCTCCCCATCAGTACATTCAGTGCTTTGATTTCTATATAATTTTGTACATTTGTAAATATAATAACGTTGTCCTGGTATGTAAGGGAGGGTCACCATAGAGAAGTTTATGAAGGTTTATGCTGAAGTCTTGCAAGTTAAGGAGGAGTGTTCTGCGGACGGCATCGTAAGCACAGCACTCGAAAAAGAAATGTTGGGTAGTTTCAATTTGCCCACAATTACACAAAGGGGTAAGAGAAATGTTTTTCAAAAACAGGTGGTGATTTAATGCGCTGCAGTTCGTTCGAAGCCGAGTGTGAAGGACCTGCAGTTTGCGACTACCTGTATAAAAGTATGTTGGTGTATATTTTCTGTCCTTGTTTAAGAAAGTTTTAAATGAAGATATTGTAGGGCTGTTTCGTATTATAACAGGCAAGTTGTTCCAATCACGAATAACTGATGGCAAGAAAGAATTGTGGTACAGAGTAGTCCTTGATGTAATTCCTCTGATATCTTCAGAGTTTCGTAAGCTGTATCGGGATTGATCTGGATTTGGTATTAATGATGAGAGATAATCTGGAGTTTTGTTCGACTGCATATTGTGAAACATAATTAGTTTGTGTTTATATCTTCTTTCGGATAACGATTCCCAGTTAATTTCTTTCTGCAGAGTTTCTAGTGAGATAAGCTTGGTTGCACCAGTTGCAATACGTGCACATTCATTTTGAATCTTATTAAGCTGTTCGAGTTCATATTGGGTACAATTACACCAAATTACATCACCGTATTCCAAAATAGGTCTAATGAATACTGTATAGATAATTTCCAAAGATTTACGATCCAGAGAGAATTTCAGTTTACGCATTATATTAACCCTTTTCCAAGCTTTATCAGTTATGTATTCAATATGTTTGTGCCATGTGCAGTCAGAAGAAAGAAAGATGCCTAAATGTTTGTGTTCAGAAACTTCTGGAATTTGTTGGTTAAACATATGCAATGAAGGGTGATGCTGACGATTTCGCTTTCTAGTTACAAGTAGGGATTCCGATTTTGAAGGATGGAAGGTGACTAACCACCTTTCTGCCCATAAAGAGATTTTTTGGATGTCAGACTGAAGAAGTGTGGCTGCTGTGTTAGGATGTTCAACTATAACATAAAGACTGGTATCATCAGCAAAAAGGTTTATGAAAGATTCAATTTCATTAACAATCTCATTTATAAAGATCAAAAATAATAGGGGACCAAGTATAGAGCCTTGAGGGACTCCTGCTTTGACAAAAGCCCATGATGAGTAGGCGCCAGGTAGTATGACCCTTTGTTTTCTATCAGTAAGGTAACTTTTGAACCAAGATAACAAAGATCCAGATATACCTGCGTGCTTTAGTTTCGAAAGTAGGCCTTTATGCCAAACCTTGTCAAACGCTTTACTGATATCAAAGAAAACCACACGAACTTCAAGGCCATTGTCAAGTGATCTACAAAGGGTATCATAAATGAAGGCAAGCTGATTAACTGTAGAATCACCCGGGATAAAACCAGACTGAGCAGTAGACAGAAAATTATTTACTTTGAGAAAGTTAAAGATGTGTTTAAATACAAGACGTTCAAATACTTTTTCTGTAGTGTTCAAAAGTGATATGGGTCTATAGTTATTTGGGAGAGATGTATCGCCCTTTTTGTGAACTGCAGTGACATTCGCCTCTTTCCATGTGATTGGAACTTTACAAGATCGTAGAGAAGCATTGAATAAGTCACACAAGGGGGAAGATAGTTCATGAGAAGCCTCGCTTAAAATTCTATTACTTAAACCATCTGGGCCTACTGCTTTGTCAACTTGTAACGAAAGAAGAACATCTTTTACTTCATGAGGGCTAAGCACAATATCGTTGAGACAGGAATGTGGTGAACTAAGGTAAGGTGGATCTCTGTTCTCATCGTTAATAGACATTTGTTCTACGAAGAAGTTATTCAGAAGATTTGCCTTATCGTTATTTGAGTAAACAATATTTCTGTTTAAGGGATCTGTCAGTGGTGGAATGCTACTATTATTTGTTGATGAAATAAAAGATTTCAGAGTCTTCCACCAGTCTTTAGACGAAAGTGATTCATTTTTCAATTTATTAGAGAGTTTACAAAAATAGTTTGACTTGGCTTCCTGTATCAATAATATTGTTTCATTACGAATGGATTTGAATCTTTGCCAGTAATATTGTGAATTTGTCATTCTAGCTTTTTTATACAGACGTTTTCGTTTACGGATATTAACTCTGATTGAATTTGTCATCCATGGAACATCTAATGGTCTTACTTTAATCAATTTGTTAGGGATGTTATTTTTAGCATTTGTTTGTATCTGATTGATTACGTTATTCGCATATATGTTAACATCTGCATCAAAGCAGTTTTCCCATGTATAGGTATTTATATCTTCACGTAATGCTTCGTAGTCAGCATGTTCATATTCCCAAACAATGCGGTCAAAACACATTTGTCGCGGTTTACGGAATTTCAGAAAACCAAATATAGGAACGTGATACCTTAGTTCTTGTTCTAGAAAGTGATCACCAACACCAGAATGAATAACATTGTTTTTGTTTGAAACTAATATAAGGTCGATCAAAGAATTTGAATGTTCAGTGTAATGTGTTGGTTCATCAATTAGTTGTTCTAGATTGAACTGTTGAGTGATGGATGTAATTTTGCGGTTAGATGAATAACAGTTTACATTTATTTGAGATTGAAATCACCCGTAATGATGATGTCAAGTATATTAGTGTCAATGGCTAGACCAATAGAATCGTCAATTAGATTGTTGTAGATGACATCTGAGTTAGGCGGGCGATAGAAAATACTAAATAGAATATGACGATTGTTACAAAGAATCAACTCGATCCAAATACATTCTAACCTGTTTAATTCTAGATCTATTCTACGTTTGTAGTGTATATTATCTTTAATGTACAAAATAACACAACCGTGAGCATCCCCAATGCGATCTTTGCGTTCAGGGGAATGATACGAGGAAAGTAATAAGTCTTCTGTTGATATAGAACTTTTTAGCCAAGTTTCGGAAAAAGCAAGACTATCAAAATCGCAGAGTTCTGAAAAAAGGATATCGAGTTTATGTTCAATACTCTGAACGTTTAAATGTACGAAAGAAAGATGATTTTGAATATGATTAATTTCCGATGGAGTAGAGGTCATGGATGAGACTGAGGAAGTAGCTGAGATTGGACCAGGATTCGGATGAATGTCTCCAGATACATGCAAGAGTACTGCTAGCCAGGAATAGAACACCAATACAAATAGCAAAGTTAAAGTATTACTGGTAAATTGTATGTTATTATAAACTCTTGTGGTGAATGTCATTACCTTTTTTGAAGAGAATCTGACGATTAACAGTTTATTTGAGGATAGCCAATAATGCATCGAAAACACAAACAATGGGATACTACAAATAAATACCAAAAGCAAAATATGAAAAGTGATTGGAAAATGAAGTGACTTATATATTTTGTATGATTTAATGAAGGCTTCGCAAGTGTTTCGTTTCATATAAGACTTATGAGATATCTATTATGGCGAGTAAGAACTTTTGCAAAGCCAACATTGACAACTTGTATGTACAAAGGACAGAAAAGCATACGTATGCAGAGTGATGGACAACTAAAAAGAAATGTGGATATGAGACTGATAAGAAACATAGAGTTAGGAAAACAAAAGAAAAAGAAAGTACTAGTATCATTAGTAAGTAATTAGTAGGAGGGATTTTAAGGGACATTTAAAAAGTAGATAGGAAGTTATGTGTTGTTTGAAACGGAAGTCCGATAGGACAAGTCTGTAAAATATTGAGCTGGATAGATTTAGGTAAGTATAAATGTATTTTTTATTTTGATCTAAAACGAGGATTGGATGAGGTAGGTTTGATGAGATAAGTGTGTAAGTTTATTAGGATGGTCTATTCTAGGTAAGTATAAAATTAGGTTGAAGCTGATTCGGAATAAGGTCGTTGAAGTATGTATGCAAGACAAGAATGATAATAGACTATTATTTAATCAAGTCTATCTTAGTCTAAAATGATAATCTAATGAGGTGAGTATATATGTTTGTCATTATTTGGGAATGTCTGTAGTTATGATGATCGTATATAATAAGTTATATCAAATATATTGAGGTAGTTTTTATAAGAAATTTTGATTCATAAAAAGATTAAGTTCTTTACAGCTGTCCCATTGGAGCCTCAGTGAAAAAACTATACTAAAATATACAAGGTACGAAGAAAAACTCAGCTGTTATATAGCAGTTGAGTTTTTTTTCCTATATGAATCAATGAAAAAACTGAACACAGTTTTCAAATGCTCATTGAAAGTGTACTGAGTATAATGGGTTAGTCAGAACAAAGAAAAACTTTTTTATCTTCCTCAATATTTATATATATTATTAATATGTTATGTATTCATATATCAAAATAAAAATAACCTTTGCCTACCCGACAAGTTCTGTTTTCATTTTCTGTGACTCAACTCAACAAGTACATTACCTGACCTTATTACATAATGAACACGAGAATATTCAAATAACACTTGATTGTGAACGAATGAATTACAAGAGCGTAGCGGATGGTATCTTTGCATGGCTTTGGAATGCTTTCTTAAACATGATAACGTACATAAATAATGTGTTTCTTGTGAGTAATATTAATAAAAATACTGAGTTTAAAACTGATGTATGGATAGTAAAACAAAAGAGCATGTAGGTAAGATAGTTACCGCACTCAAAATAGGTCTGCATGGTATTTACAGACCCGGTGGCCTTTTAAAAACCTCGATCGCTACGCTCTCTCGGTCTTCAAATCGCCACCCAGGTCTTTAAATACTATGCAGACCTATTCCTCGTACGGTAACTATTACTTATCTACCTACTAATTTTGAAAAAGAAATAAAAAATTTAACGATGCAAACCGGTCGGTTACCCAAAGCTGAATGAACTTACACAAACAGAAATACTGCACGAAAATATCGTGCACTAATGTCATGCTTTACTAAATATCCAGATGGTGACTACGTTACCTTAAGGGAAATTTCCTCATATATAACCTCGGAGTGTGTGCGGGAGGGGGGTATTCATTGATTTATGTTTTTAAACATACTTGTAGATAAAAGTACTAAAACCGTTATGATAATGTGTAATGTTTGTGTACACAAAATTTTACAATCTTTGTCTGAATAGGTAAAACAGCTTTTTTTTAAAGAAGAGATAAGAAGTACAATTTGAAACGTCTTCATTGCAAAGTTGGTAAAGTTGTTTGCATGTGATACGACTTAAAATTTTATCATGAGTTCGAGCCGCAGAAGTTGTCTAACTTTTTTCTTTAGTTTTATGATATATGCAAATGAATTGGAATATCAAGGTAGTTTTGTTATAATATCTAATAATTTTAATATACCGAGAATAATATTTTTATGCCCTTTCGAAGAAGAGAGGATATATTGTTTTGCAAATGTCGGTCTGTCTGTCGGTCCGTCGGTCTCTCGGTCTGTCCGTTGGTAGACCACATGGTTTCCGCTGATTATCTTGAAAACTCTTTTTCACAAAGTCTTCATATTTCACATAGTGATTTGCCATAACGAGTAGATGACCCCTATTGATTTTGGGGTCACAAGGTCAAAGGTCAAGGTCACAGGGGCCTTAAATGTCAAAATTGTTCCCGCTGATTATCTTGAAAAGTATTCATCACAAAGTCTTCATATTTCACATAGTTATTGACGATAACTAATAAATAACCCTTTTGATTTTGGGGTCACTAGGTCAAAGGTCAAGGTCACAGGGGTCTTAAATGTCAGAACGGTTTCCGCTGATTATCTTGAAAAGTATTCATCACAAAGTCTTCATATTTCCCATATTGATTAATCATAACTAGTGAATGACCTTTATTGATTTTGGGGTCACAAGGTCAAAGGTCAAGGTCACAGGGGCTTTAAATGTCAAAATGGTTTCCGCTGATTATCTTAAAAGTATTCATCACAAAGTCTTCATATTTCACATAGTTATTTGTCACGTCTAGTAGATGACCCCTCTTGATTTTGGGGTCACTAGGTCAAAGTCTTCATATTTCACATGTTGATTGTTCATAAGTAGTAGATGACTCCTATTGATTTTTGGGTCATAAGGTTTAAGGTCAAGGTCACAGGATCCTTGAATTGAAATATGATTTCCGCTTATTATCTTGTTACCATTATCACAAAGTCTTCGTATTACACATATTGATTGGTCAGAACTAGAAGATGACCCCTATTGATTTTGGGGTCACAAAATCAAAGGTCAAGGTCACAGGGGCCTCAAATGTCAGAATAGTGTCAGCTTATTAACTTGGTTACAATTCATCGCAAAGTCTTCATATTTCACATATTGATTGGTCAAAGGTTAATATCACTGGGGCCTTGAATAGTAATATGATTCACAAAGTCTAATATTTCACATATTGATTGGTCATAACTAGTAGATGACCACTATTGATTTTGGGGTCACCAGGTCAAAGGTCAAGGTCACAGGGTCTTTGAATGGTAGAATGGTTTCAGCTCACTATCTTGAAAGATAATTATCACAAAATCTTCATATTTCACATATTGATTGGTCAAAAGGTTAATATCACTGGGGCCTTATAAATAGATTTTTTGACATTCATAATGTTTAGCTAGGTCATCTATATTTAGCTTTCGAATTCATGTACATACATAATCCACTGTGTTCTACAGAATAATTAGTAATTTCCTGTAAAGATACAAATGTAAGAGATTAAATTACCGAATTTAAGTTTATTCTTTGTTTTGTCTTTTATACTGCCTTCCCAGCTGTTGAGGCGTGAAATTTGTTCCCGTTCTTATTCATTTGTATGACATGCTGCGAATCACCGGAAGAAATTCTTGCCTCCGAATTTATTTTTTGCTGTAAATCGAAGGGATTAAATGATAAAAATCGGGTCCATGGACAAAAAAATAGTCAACACAAATAGTTCCGCGCCTGTGGGCGCGGAGCTATAATGAGCTTATATCCGGCAAGCTGGGTACCTGACTTATATGCAAGAATGAAATCGTTTTTGAATAGCTAAAAAGGTATGTGTTTAAGTCTGACACTTAACTATGCAGAAGGAACGAAAAATCATAAAATTTACAGTTGATCAATGTTTTCGATACATTATAATAAATGGTTAGTATTGGCTTGTTAGAATTAAAAAGCAGTTGGAAACACAACTCATGTTAATATTGAATTTTGATTATCAAGCCCGCTGGAAGTTTAACAACAGCTTAAATCTGATATTCGAGCCATCTAGAGATTCATCTGGAGCCGAAACTCAGCTTATGTAAATTTTGAATTGCGATCTTCGGGCAGACTCTTTTTAAAATGTTGAACTTTGATCTTCAAGCCGGCTAGAATTTCATCTTCAGCTCTAAATTCAAAGCTTTTTCGATTTTAGATCTTCCGTTTCAGCGCCAACTTCTCGTTTCTGATAAAATAAACTTTTTTCATTATGAAAGTTGATATAGTACTTTGTCGCAAAGACACTTTATGCAAAGATATGTTACATTATTAATAACTATAAGGTGAAGAATCATAATTAATTTTAAACACAATGTTATATATATGTACATAAGAATGTACTTTTAACACTTGTGCTCTGATATTGTAACTGTAGATACAGGAAAAATCACGATTTATTAGGTTTCAAGACAAACTTCATTAATTTCCATTACAACAGTTAGGATGATCTTATTGTGTACGTCTTGTAATTTTAATGATGATCGGAAAGGTTGTAATTATATTTGAAAGATGTCATTATGTTCCAGGGGAAAGTATCCGGAAAGTAATTATGAAATAGCTGAATGTCACGGAATATTCGTTATAAACTTTGTCATTTTATAATTGAAAAAAAAAATCCCTCTCTTCTCTGATCAGTGCTAGAATTGATTTAGAGCTTTACTACAGCAAGAAATTCATATAAATACGTGTCTGATAACGTTTTTAATTTCTTATACATTGATTACATTTCGAAACATTTAAGAATTATTGGTTATATTATCCCACAGTTATATTTTTTCACTTTTTGTTTTATGAACTTAAAGAATATTATATACATGTACTTAACAAAAGTACCAATTTTACTCAAATAATCAGGATATTTGTTGTGGTATCAATTTATATTAATACAATCGTCATGAAAGAGAAATAAATTTGGCATTCAATGGTGTGAAAGTTATAATTGTACATTCTCCTACAACACCAAGTACTATCTTGAGTATCATGCTGGTGTTTCTGTAAGTTTTACCCATGCCGGAAATTTCATCTGGCATGGGGGTGCCTGATGAGTCGCGTGCTATACAATAACATGATTATGATGACGTAATTTCGCCATTATGAATGAAGTTGTAATTTCACACGCTTTTGTAAGTTAATAGTTACGGGTGTAATGACATAAATTTTCATAGAAAATTGTTTTATTCAGGTAAAGAATTTAAAATATTGATGAATATGGTAGAATATGCAAGAAAAAATAACTATTTTTTAGAAATTGCGTCAATGTTTCTATTTTTACAAATTGCTTCATGTTGCTATTTTTAGAAATTGCGTCATGTTGCTATTTTTAGAAATTGCGTAATGTTGCTATTTTTAGAAATTGCGTAATGTTTCTATTCATATATATATACAAAATATATAAACAAAACTAATGTGACAAGACAGACCAACTAAATTTATAAAAAGGAAACGTTAAGATATGTTCAAACCTATGTTTGCGTTTAGAAAAAGTAAAAAGTCGAGCGTTGCCCCCGCCCGGCCATGGCTCTTGTTTTATAGAACATGTTAAATTGGCACCAGGACGCTTCCGTAATAATTTGATAGTCCGTGTGTAATAAAATTCAAATTTTCAATACAGATTATGAGATACATAAATAATATTAAAGAATAAGAAGCTTTAAAAAAACAAAAAAAAAAAAACGCATATATATATATACGAATGACTTACAGTCGAGCATCGGGAATTCATCAACATATCTTACGAAACTTTAATTTGAAAACGATATTTGCGCGCGCTGAAGTGATTAATGTTTATTTGAATAAATCAAATAAAAAGAACTTATATGTTTGTGTTCTAAAAATAATCGGCGGCATAAGAGGAATTTCGTATTCATTTTACAACACAAATTACTACAGAAAATGTGTTGTTTTTTTGTTTGTTTTGTTTTCAACAAAAGTGTGTGTGTTTAAGTTTATTTATACTCGGCGCCGGAATAACCAATGTCCGAGATTATAGTATCGGGGACGTCTTTTTCAAGCAGAATCTTCCTGGTAGCCCATTCTTCGTTCGTTGGTGGTAAAGGAGACGACAATACTGTCAAGGCATCAACTTCCTGACTGACGACAACAAAAACGGCATTCATTAACGCCAAACCTCCAGAGTAAGTCACGACACGTCAATCAATCACTTCTGGTACTTGAGATGACTTGACCTTGACCTGCCGTGTGCCTTCTCCGCGACGTGCACGCCTCTGGAGTGATTTGGAGAAGTTTCATCAAAAACTTCCAAAACACGCTATTTATAACACCATTCATAGCACTGACGCTTCGATGTTCTCATCTATTTGCGGGAAATGGTCGACAGGGAAAACCCTACGTAATAACCGCACACCCTGTAAACAACAGATTTTCCGCAGTATATATTTCAAGCTAGTGAGGTTTAAAAATACATATAGAATCTATCGATTAACTACCATAAGTTGGTTGAGTGTTGGCGGTAAAAAAAGAAGATATAACTTCTTGATCAATTTTCACTTAGGTTGATTCAATTTTGAATAAGCTTTGCAGATATGTATTTTTTCAAGAAATATTTAGCTTTAATATTATCCGAAGCCGTCAAAGTCAGCGACGAGTAATGAAATGGGAATAATTTTCTGAAACATGATTTTATTCGAGATTTGCTTCGGGAGAAGACAACTTTCTGTCCGTAGAGCATGAGTATTAATACTCATCACAAGACAGTATCTTATTGATCTCAATTATGGTACATGTAAATATGTATAATTTTTATGTTCAATAAAAATGTTGCATAACTTGCAGTTGTTATTATCATTCAATGATTGGCGTCCGCGCCGAAGCGCGGCGCCTCTTATGGAATGAAATCAGATTTTGTGAAAGGGCGACAGCAACTTTTCGAGCCTTTTAGTCGGACATAATAAAAGCCGATCATTCCGATCAGTATGAGGGTGCTTGATTGTATGAAATGTCGCGATATATACAATGAATAGCGAACTGGAGAATTTCGCAATGAGAACATTTTCAAATGAAATAACCTTTTCCGTCAATAAATCGCGCTCTTCGGGGTATTTTTATTCATCATTTTGTAGTACTCAGTGGGTTATTATGGTACATGTATCCGAAAGCTGAATAGATTGATGAGTTGATGACCTAAAATCTATTTATAGAGGGATTTACTCCTATCGGTAATTCCCGGTCTCTCCTGGTCTATTTTGACCGGGATTTACTAGTGACCGGCGAATAGTACCACACGTTTATTGTCCGGTCTCTCCCGGTTTTGGAGTAGATGTTTGATTTCGTTACAGAACAGAACAAATATTTAACAGTTATATAAGTTTTTTTTCAAAATGAATGTTTGTCACTTAGTTTGGTAACAATAATTAGTAAACACAGATCAACTCTCAAATTTATTGATTATTATACAATTCGAAAAAAAACCAACAACAACAATAGCATGTTTTATTTGATCTATATAAGATAAAAACAATAAATATGTACAATAATTGAGAAAAAAAGGTACATTTTTATGGTATTAATATCACACTATCAACTTTGAAACATTTTATTTAATTTGTTATTCGTGTTTAGTAAAGATGTCGAGGAATTATTCAAAGTTATGAATTATTCAATTGATTGATAATTTAAAAAATGATAAAGAAAAATACAAATGTACATGTATATGGTTTAAGAATAAACAATATTATATATTGAAAGATTAACCATAATTTACTGACTTTTTCCAGTTAAGTTTTTACTGATCATCGTCGGTCAATTTAATATGACAATTGAATTCTTAAAATAGTAGTAAAGGTAAAAACTCAGTATTAAAATAGCACATAAAACACAAAAAAGAAAAGAAAACAATATTAATAAAATCTGTATTTTTTTTTTATTAAAATAGATATTACAATTATTGTATAATAAACAATTATTCTCAACATGATCAATATGGCAATGTAACCAGTGTCATATTGTTAGTAAGTGTGAACAGATACCTTTAGAGGGGGTCTTCGCTAATAGCGATAACATAATAAGGGACAATTACACAAGTGTGGTGTTGATCATGCATTACACATATGGATTATAAATGATTGTATACATGTATATCCGTTGCTATTAATAACCACGATCATAAAGAAATAACAAGTAATATTCTAATCTCTAGCATGCCAATCAAAGTGAATAATGAACAATGTCTTTCGTCCGTTCATTCATAAGTGATATACAATTCTGGTAAAAACCAATTAACCATTGAAAAGTTTATAATCATATATCTACTAGTTCATCTTCACCTGCTGCATTTCTTGCTTGGACGCCCTTTGATGCTTTGCATCAATGCTTTTCTTGTATTAAAATGACATAAAGTATTTATGATGAACAGTCCTAGAATATTTTGATAAAGAACCGTCAGTTGTAAAATGTTATTGTTATCTTACAATGAACAGTCGTCATACTTGCTGGTATGTCATTTATTATTGACAGTTTAGGTTTTTCAAAATTTGCATGATTAACAGTCCGAATGTAGACCTCAATGAAATGTTCTGGAATATTAACAAAATGAATAGTCAACCATATTAACCATATATATGAATGGTTGAACACAACAGTAAGGATAAATGGCGCAATGTACATATCTTCTTATTATGGTAATAATTGAAATAACAGCACATTTTAAGCAAAAAGAAAAGAAACTATAAGTCTGAAACATTCTGTCATAGCCTCCCCATCAGTACATTCAGTGCTTTGATGGCTACATATCATTTCTGATTAGAAAATGTAGTTTAAATAAGAGTATATTTTGTTTGGCGAGTTTATTCCCTGCGGTCTGGAGACCGCAGGGTATTGATACGCGTTTAACTTTTGAGGCATGGAGGAGCACGTGACCTGATTTCGGTACATGGAGGAGCATGTGATCTGTAAACCGTACATGATTGGTTAATTGACCTTTTCGAAAACCTAGCTAAATAACGTTTGCCGGTACGTTACGGATTTACCTGTAGGGAATTAGTCCGAATTACACCTATAATTAAGAACAAAAAACTATTACGTGATATTTTTAATTTTCTATAATTATTTTACCGTTTAAGGTGGAAAAACTTGAATGATGTGTTTGAAAATTATCAATGTGTCTTTAATATGTATCTCAAATTTTACTAACAATAAATTGTTTATACTGAAAATCTACAAAATTAAAATATTCGTAGTGGCATCGAGATATTTTCTGCGTAAACTTGTGTGTTTACTTTATTTTTTTTGGCTCGGAATAATTCATAAAATGGTAGGCCTATCTAATCATTTTCATAAAAAGAAATAATTGTTTTATGATCGACCTTCTCCGGTCTTCAACGGTCACCAGTTTCCAAAGACCTTCTTCTATTTTGATCGTTTATTTAATTGTCAACGATATTTCTGATACAAGCGTTTATTTATCCCCCCAACAAACAATGTTGAAAATAGTTAAATGAAATATCCTTATATCATTAAAATGTTCACCGCAGGAAACCATTTTACATGTTTCTATATGAGAGTCTTTATTGCATCATACCTATAATATAGCAGGGTCAGTATCGTTAGCATAACGACTGTCGTAAGCCTCTCGTTAAGGTTTACACTGGTATCTCGAAACTCTCGTAATTAACGAGATGTGTGAAGTTGCGGCCCAGCAGAAATGTTGTAGAAATGTTATTCTAACAATAAAACGGCATTTAATGAAGTTTTAGAGATAATTATTGTTATTTAAAGGATATATCAAAAGAAAAAATCACTTTCAGAGAACTTTTTTATTTTGTCATTTTTGTGAAGTTCCTGGCGGCCAAAAATTGTTATGTTGTAGAAATGTTATTTTAACAATAAAACGGCATTTAATGAAGTTTTAAAGATAATTATTGTTATTTAAAGGATATATCAAAAGAAAAAATCACTTTCAGAGAACTTTTTTATTTTGTCATTTTTGTGAAGTTGGCGGCCTGACGGCCAAAAATTTTTATGTTGTAGAAATGTTATTTTAACAATAAAACGGCATTTAATGAAGTTTTAAAGATAATTATTGTTATTTAAAGGATATATCAAAAGAAAAAATCACTTTCAGAGAACTTTTTTTATTTTGTCATTTTTGTGAAGTTGGCGGCCTGGCGGCCAAAAGTTTTAATGTTGTAGAAATGTTATTTTAACAATAAAACGGCATTTAATGAAGTTTTAAAGATAATTATTGTTATTTAAAGGATATATCAAAAGAAAAAATCACTTTATAGATAGTTTTATTCTGGTAAAAAATACATGTCATAAAACAACTACAAATTCAATGACAACATCAAGAGATACATGTGAACATGAAAGTGCATGTGTTGATGCCATATATTCAATACCAAGGATGACACAAAAAGAAGGCATAAGCCGACTTATTTCCATTGTGGTCCTTAGAATTGATCATATGATACCAGAAAGGCAAAATATTTACTAATTATTAAGTATTGCACATAAACTATTCAATTACAATTTCTTATATCAATTATTGCACATAAGTATTTCCATCACAAAATTTATCACACATGTATTATAATCATAATTATTATGACAGATATGTTTGACAATGAATAGGTACTACTAAAATATGCACTAAACATAAAAAATATATAAATAAAAGCTAGGTAAGATGACTAGATTAAAATGACTAAACAGATTTTGATTGCATAAAATGTTCCTTGAGAGATTTTTTAAAATTATCACGACTTGCTATGAACCTAAGATGTGTTGGTAACCTGTTCCATTCCTGACAACCATTAAATACACATGTTTTCTTACCGAAACCCTTAACTCTTGGAATAGAATAACTGTTACTATCTCTAAATCGAGTGGAGTAAGAGTGTACCTCATTTGCAATTTGAAAATGCTAATTTAAATAACTAGGCGCACTATTGTTATGTATCTTATGTACATGACCAAGAATAAGGAAATTAACCCTCAGATGTACTGGTAACCAACCAACTTCCTCAAAATGAGCCCTCCCTATATGAGTACGGGGACCGAGATTAAGTATAAATCTCACCAACTTATTCTGTGTGGCCTGAAGTCTATTTTTTAGATTTTGACTCAACCCTAAATACCAGGAGGCACACGCATAATCAAAATGACATTGTATTAATGAAGAAACTAAAAGCTGTTTAGTATACCTATTTAAAAATGAACTTTTTCTATATAAAAACTTAAGTTTTGCATTAGCCTTTTTAATTACCTGGTTGGCTATAGACACACCAGATAGACATTGATCTAGGTCAGCACCTAAGTATTTAACAGATTTGGTGGATGTTATTGTAGTACCATTACATACAATATTTAGTTGATCACATGACCCAAGTCTTGGTTTAGACGCAAATAAAATAGACTCTGTCTTTCCAAGATGTAAGGAAAGTTTATTATCAGTGAGCCACTTACTCACACTGCTGAGATCATCAGTAAGCTGAGAGGTAATATACTGGATATCTTTACCTGATACTAAAATACCTGAGTCATCAGCATACAGAAGCAATTTATTACGAACCACAGCCTCCATATCATTAACATAAATCAAGAATAGGAGAGGGCCAAGGATCGAACCTTGGGGTACCCCACAAGTTACATTGGCGCTAGATGAAAGTACACCGGAGACATTGACCATTTGTGTACGGCTAGATAAGTAAGACCTAAACCAGTGAATAACATCACTAGAAAACCCCATAGCATCAAGTTTCATGAGTAAAATATTATGATCGACAGTGTCGAACGCCTTTTGTAAATCTAAAAGGACCATACCAACATAATTACCTTTATCCATTTCAAATTTAATGAAATCTGTAAGGTGTAAAAGGCAAGTGTCAGTAGAATATCTATGTCTAAAACCAGACTGATGGGTATAAAGTAGGTTATTCTCTGATAAGTAACTCTCTACTTGGTCATAAATAATTCTCTCAAGGACCTTGGACACTACACTTAAAATAGACACTCGTCGATAATTACCAGGTTCAGTCTTATTATTTTTTTATACAATGGAACAACACGGGCAGACTTGAGATCATCTGGAACAATACCAGTAACAAGTAAAATGGTTTCCTGCGGTGAACATTTTAATGATATTAAGATATTTCATTTAACTATTTTCAACATTATTTGGGGGGAGGGGGGGGGGGGTTGATAAACGTTTGTATCAGAAATATAGTTGACAATTGAATAAACGATCAATATAGAAGAGGCTAGGTCTTGGGAAACTGGTGACCGTTGAAGATCGGAGAAGGTCGAACATAAAACAATCATTCCTTTTTAAGAAAATGATTAAATAGGCCTACCATTTTATAAATAATTCCGAGCAAAAAATAAATAAAGTAAACACACAAGTTTACGCAGAAAATATCTCTATTTATTATGGCAGATGCCACTACGAATATTTTAATTTTGTAGAATTTCAGTATAAACAATGCATTGTTTGTAAAATTTGAGATAGATATTAAAGAAACAACACATCATTCAAGTTTTTCCACCTTAAACGGTAAAATAATTATATAAAATTAGAAATATCACGTGTAGTTTTTTGTTCTTAATTATGTGTAATTCGGACTAATTCCCTACAGGTAAATCCGTAACGTACCGGCAAACGGTATTTAGCTAGGTTTTCGAAAAGGTCAATTAACCAATCATGTACGGTTTACAGATCACATGCTCCTCCATGCACCGAAACAGGTCACGTGCTCCTCCATGCCTCAAAAGTTATACGCGTACCAATACCCTTTTTAACTCCTACGTAGGACTTAGTAACTCCTACGTAGGACTTTATAACTCCTACGTAGGACTTTTTAACTCCTACGTAGGACTTTGTAAGTCCTACGTAGGACTTTGTTACTCCTACGTAGGAGATAAAAAAAAGCCTAATTAGGAGTTTATAACTCCTACGTAGGACTTTATAACTCCTACGTAGAAGAACACTTATAAAGTCCTACGTAGGAGTTTATATAGGACTTTTAAATTCCTACGTAGGACTTTAAAACTCCTAATTAGGTTTTTTATCACCTACGTAGGAGTTATAAATTCCTACGTAGGACTTATAAAGTCCTACGTAGGAGTTATAAAGTCCTACGTAGGACTTATAAAGTCCTACGTAGGAGTTATAAACTCCTAATTAGGCTTTTTTATAAAGAGTTATAAAGTCCTACGTAGGAGTTTGTAAGTCCTACGTAGAACTTTGAAACTCCTAATTAGGTTTTCATATCTCCTACGTAGGAGTTATAAAGTCCTACGTAGAACTAATAAAGTCCTACATAGGACTTACAAAGTCCTACGTAGGAGTTATTAACGCCTAATTAGGCTTTTTATCTCCTACGTAGGAGTTATAAAGTCCTACGTAGGAGTTATCTTTTTAGCTCGACTTTTTTTTTTTGAAAAAAAAAGTAGAGGTATTGTTATAGTCGGGTCAGCGTTGCCGTTGCCGTTGCCGTCCGCAAACTTGTACCTGGATCAAAACTTTTTTATTTCTTGGTGTATTGTCTTCATACTTGGCCACAGCAACCCTTGGGACAAGACCTTTCAGTAGACCACACTAACCTTGACCTTCATCCATAAATGACCTTGACCTTCAAGGTTAAAAGTCCAATTTTTGCTTGTTCATACTGTTATTGGCTGTAACTTTGTTATTTTTGAATGGATTGTCTTCAAACTTGAACATAATAATCTTCAAGGATATCCCTTAAAAATAACCCGCCAGACCTTGACCTTCACTCATAAATGACCTTGACTTTGAAGGTCAAATTATTGAAATTTTCATTTTTTTGGCTATTATTGGCTGTAACTTTGTTATTTTTGAATGGATTGTCTTCAAACTTGAACATAATTATCTTCAGGGATATCCCTTAAAAATAACCAGACAGACATTGACCTTCACTCATAAATGACCTTGACTTTGAAGGTCAAATTATTGAAATTTTCATTTTTTGGCTATTATTGGCTGTAACTTTGTTATTTTTGAATGGATTGTCTTGAAACTTGAACATAATAATCTTCAAAGATAACTGTTAAAAATATACCGAAAGACCTTGACCTTCACTCATTAATGACATTGTCTTTGAAGGTCAAATTATTGAAATTTTAATTGTTTTGGCGGTAACTGACTGTAACTTTGCTATTATTGAAGGGATCAACTTCATATTATAACAGAACATTCTTAAGGACCAGACATTGTTGCTTATCAAACCCAAATTTGCTTGGGCTCTTTAATGACCTTGACCTTGAAGGTTAAATTACTGAATTTTCTCAGATTTGTGCATTAAATGACCATAATTATATATTTATGTGTGTGTGTGTGTGTGTGCGTGTGCGTGTGCGTGTGCGTGTGTGTGTGTGTGTGTGTGTGTGTATATATTTACAACAACAACAACAACAAGAATTGCGTAATGTTTTTTATTTATTTATTTATTTATTTTTATTGCGTCATTGTTTCTATTTATAGAATTGCGTCATTGTTTCTATTTTTAGAAATTGGGTCATTGTTTGTAATTTTTAGAAATTGCGTCATTGTTTCTATTTTTAGAAATTGCGTCATTGTTTCTATTTATAGAAATTGCGTCATTGTTGCTATTTTTAGAAATTGCGTCATTGTTTCTTTT
Source organism: Ruditapes philippinarum (assembly GCF_026571515.1). Classification (NCBI taxonomy): domain Eukaryota; kingdom Metazoa; phylum Mollusca; class Bivalvia; order Venerida; family Veneridae; genus Ruditapes; species Ruditapes philippinarum. Next base: position 141,426 of record NW_026858637.1, read on the forward strand.
TTTAGAAATCGCGTCATTGTTGCTATTTTTAGAAATTGCGTCATTGTTTCTATTTTTTAGAAATTGTGTCAATGTTTCTATTTTTACAAATTGCCTCATGTTGCTATTTTTAGAAATTGCGTCATGTTGCTATTTTTAGAAATTGCGTAACGTTGCTATTTTTAGAAATTGCGTAATGTTGCTATTTTTAGAAATCGCGTAATGTTTCTATTCATATATATATATACAAAATATATAAACAAAACTAATGTGACAAGATAGACCAACTAAATTTATAAAAAGGAAACGTTAAGATATGTTCAAACCTTTCTATGTTTGCGTTTAGAAAAAGTAAAAAGTCGAGCGTTGCCCCCGCCCGGCCATGGCTCTTGTTTTATAGAACATGTTAAATTGGCACCAGGACGCTTCCGTAATAATTTGATAGTCCGTGTGTAATAAAATTCAAATTTTCAATACAGAGTATGAGATACATAAATAATATTAAAGAATAAGAAGCTTTAAAAAAACAAAAAAAAAAACGCATATATATACGAATGACTTACAGTCGAGCATCGGGAATTCATCAACATATCTTACGAAACTTTAATTTGAAAACGATATTTGCGCGCGCTGAAGTGATTAATGTTTATTTGAATAAATCAAATAAAAAGAACTTATATGTTTGTGTTCTAAAAATAATCGGCGGCATAAGAGGAATTTCGTATTCATTTTACAACACAAATTACTACAGAAAATGTGTTGTTTTTTTTTGTTTTGTTTTCAACAAAAGTGTGTGTGTTTTAAGTTTATTTATACTCGGCGCCGGAATAACCAATGTCCGAGATTATAGCATCGGGGACGTCTTTTTCAAGCAGAATCTTCCTGGTAGCCCATTCTTCGTTCGTTGGTGGTAAAGGAGACGACAATACTGTCAAGGCATCAACTTCCTGACTGACGACAACAAAAACGGCATTCATTAACGCCAAACCTCCAGAGTAAGTCACGACACGTCAATCAATCACTTCTGGTACTTGAGATGACTTGACATTGACCTGCCGTGTGCCTTCTCCGCGACGTGCACGCCTCTGGAGTGATTTGGAGAAGTTTCATCAAAAACTTCCAAAACACGCTATTTATAACACCATTCATAGCACTGACGCTTCGATGTTCTCATCTATTTGCGGGAAATGGTCGACAGGGAAAACCCTACGTAATAACCGCACACCCTGTAAACAACAGATTTTCCGCAGTATATATTTCAAGCTAGTGAGGTTTAAAATACATGTAGAATCTATCGATTAACTACCATAAGTTGGTTGAGTGTTGGCGGTAAAAAAAGAAGATATAACTTCTTGATAAATTTTCACTTAGGTTGATTCAATTTTGAATAAGCTTTGCAGATATGTATTTTTTCAAGAAATATTTAGCTTTAATAATTATCTGAAGCCGTCAAAGTCAGCGACGAGTAATGAAATCGGAATAATTTTCTTTTGAAATATGAATATTTCCATGATTTTAATTGAGGTTTGGTTGAGAGGAGACAACTGTCTGTCCATTGAGCATGAATATTAATACTCATCACAAGACAGTATCTTATTGATCTCAATTATGGTACATGTAAATATGTATAATTTTTATGTTCAATAAAAATGTTGCATAACTTGCAGTTGTTATTATCATTCAATGATTGGCGTCCGCGCCGAAGCGCGGCGCCTCTTATGGAATGAAATCAGATTTTGTGAAAGGGCGACAGCAACTTCTCGAGCCTTTTAGTCGGACATAATAAAAGCCGATCATTCCGATCAGTATGAGGGTGCTTGATTATATGAAATGTCGCGATATATACAATGAATAGCGAACTGGAGAATTTCGCAATGAAAACATTTTCAAATGAAATAACCTTTTCCGTCAATAAATCGCGCTCTTCGGGGTATGTTTATTCATCATTTTGTAGTACACAGTGGGTTATTATGGTACATGTATCCGAAAGCTGAATAGAATGATGAGTTGATGACCTAAATATTCCGAAAATCTATTTATAGAGGGATGTACTCCTATCGGTAATTCCCGGTCTCTCCTGGTCTATTTTGACCGGGATTTATTAGTGACCGGCGAATAGTACCACACGTTTATTGTCCGGTCTCTCCCGGTTTTGGAGTAGATGTTTGATTTCGTTACAGAACAGAACAAATATTTTACAGTTATATAAGTTTTTTTTCAAAATGAATGTTTGTCACTTAGTTTGGTTACAATAATTAGTAAACACAGATGAACTCTCAAATTTATTGATTATTATACAATTCGAAAAAAAAAACCAACAACAACAATAGCATGTTTTATTTTATCTATATAAGATAAAAACAATAAATATGTACAATAATTGAGAATAAAAGTACATTTTTATGGTATTAATATGACACTATCAACTTTGAAACATTTTATTTAATTTGTTATTCGTGTTTAGTAAAGATGTCGAGGAATTATTCAAAGTTATGAATTATTCAATTGATTGATAATTTAAAAAATGATAAAGAAAAATACAAATGTACATGTATATGGTTTAAGAATAAACAATATTATATATTGAAAGATTAACCATAATTTACTGACTTTTTCCAGTTAAGTTTTTACTGATCATCGTCGGTCAATATGACAATTGAATTCTTAAAATAGTAGTAAAGGTAAAAACTCAGTATTAAAATAGCACATAAAACACAAAAAAGAAAAGAAAACAATATTAATAAAATCTGTATTTTTTTATTAAAATAGATATTACAATTATTGTATAATAAACAATTATTCTCAACATGATCAATATGGCAATGTAACCAGTGTCATATTGTTAGTAAGTGTGAACAGATACCTTTAGAGGGGGTCTTCGCTAATAGCGATAACATAATAAGGGACAATTACACAAGTGTGGTGTTGATCATGCATTACACATATGGATTATAAATGATTGTATACATGTATATCCGTTGCTATTAATAACCACGATCATAAAGAAATAACAAGTAATATTCTAATCTCTAGCATGCCAATCAAAGTGAATAATGAACAATGTCTTTCGTCCGTTCATTCATAAGTGATATACAATTCTGGTAAAAACCAATTAACCATTGAAAAGTTTATAATCATATATCTACTAGTTCATCTTCACCTGCTGCATTTCTTGCTTGGACGCCCTTTGATGCTTTGCATCAATGCTTTTCTTGTATTAAAATGACATAAAGTATTTATGATGAACAGTCCTAGAATATTTTGATAAAGAACCGTCAGTTGTAAAATGTTATTGTTATCTTACAATGAACAGTCGTCATACTTGCTGGTATGTCATTTATTATTGACAGTTAAGGTTTTTCAAAATTTGCATGATTAACAGTCCGAATGTAGTAGACCTCAATGAAATGTTCTGGAATATTAACAAATGAATAGTCAACCATATTAACCATATATATGAATGGTTGAACACAACAGTAAGGATAAATGGCGCAATGTACATATCTTCTTATTATGGTAATAATTGAAATAACAGCACATTTTAAGCAAAAAGAAAAGAAACTATAAGTCTGAAACATTCTGTCATAGCCTCCCCATCAGTACATTCAGTACTTTGATTGCTACATGTCATTTCTGATTAAATAAGAGTATATTTTGTTTGGCGAGTTTATTTCTATATGAGAGTCTTTATTGCATCATACCTATAATATAGCAGGGGTCAGTATCGTTAGCATAACGACTGTCGTAAGCCTCTCGTTAAGGTTTACACTGGTATCTCGAAACTCTCGTAATTAACGAGATGTGTGAAGTTTGCGGCCCAGCGGCCTGGCGGCGTGAAGTTGGCGGCCAAGCGGCCTGGCGGCCAAAATTTTTAATCTTGTAGAAATGTTATTTTAACAATAAAACGGCATTTAATGAAGTTTTAAAGATAATCATTGTTATTTAAAGGATATATCAAAAGAAAAAATCACTTCAGAGAACTTTTTTTATTTTGTCATTTTTGTGAAGTTGGCGGCCTGGCGGCCAAAAATTGTTATGTTGTAGAAATGTTATTTGAACAATATAACGGCATTTAATGAAGTTTTAAAGATAATTATTGTTATTTAAAGGATATATCAAAAGAAAAAATCACTTCAGAGAACTTTTTTTATTTTGTCATTTTTGTGAAGTTGGCGGCTTGGCGGCCAAAAGTTTTAATGTCGTAGAAATGTTATTTTAACAATAAAACGGCATTTAATGAAGTTTTAAAGATAATTATTGTTATTTAAAGGATATATCAAAAGAAAAAATAACTTTCAGAGAACTTTTTTTTTTGTCATTTTTGTGAAGTTGGCGGCCTGGCGGCCAAAAATTTTAATGTTGTAGAAATGTTATTTTAACAATAAAACGGCATTTAATGAAGTTTTAAAGATAATTATTGTTATTTAAAGGATATATAAAAAGAAAAAATCACTTTCAGATAACTTTTTTATTTTGTCATTTTTGTGAAGCTGGCGGCACAAGCGGCCTGGCGGCCAAAAATTTTAATGTTGTAGAAATGTTATTTTAACAATAAAACGGCATTTAATCAAGTTTTAAAGCCAATTCTTGTTATTTAAAGGATATTTAAAAAGAAAAAATCACTTTCAGAGAACTTTTTTATTTTCTCATTTTCCATAGGGAACTAGCCTTGGCGTTGGGATTTCCCTATCCTCTATCTAACCCAATGATTGATTATTTTTCTCTCTAACCTGGACACACAAGAAATCAGTGAAACTAATTGCTACGTGCATTACAACGCACCTAGTTTTGAAAAGCGGGGGCTTAGGATCCTGATTTTCTATGATTAAAAAGCGTTATGTACGTCCGCAGAAATTAATGAAGTTTTAACGATAATTATTGTTATTTAAAGGATATATTAAAAGAAAACATCACTTTCAGAGAACTTTTTTTATTTTGTCATTTTTGTGAAGTTGGCGGCCTAGCGGCCAAAAATTTTTATGTTGTAGAAATGTTATTTTAACAATAAAACAGCATTTAATGAAGTTTTAAAGATAATTATTGTTATTTAAAGGATATAGCAAAAGAAAACATCACTTTCAGAGATGGCTACGCGCATTACAACGCACCTAGTTTGGAAAAGCGGGGGCTTAGGCGCCTGACTTTCTATGATTAAAATACATTATGTACGTCTGCAGAAATTCTACTGACCAAGTTTATGTGTGATCCCTCATCAAAAAGCAAGGTTATTATGATAAAACACATCAATATTAAAGTCGGAAAGTGTCATAATATATGTGTTTATAAGGAATTCAGTCGGTTGACAAAAAGCGTTTACCGTTTACAAAGCTTTTTCTACTTATTTGGTTACTTTGGCCGAATATTCAATTAGAATATATCAAAATGAGATTCGTCATCAAGAAGCATCTATTATTGAGAGATAATAAATTATAAACCCCCTTCATCATTTCCGATAGAGGACCTTTTCTGTTCTAATGTTGTTTAAAACCGGTTTGTTGTAGATGAGCTACGCAATTCGCGGGTCAGTGATTTCCCACAAATATTACGAAAATTTTCAAACAATATTTTTGTGTTTATTATTTATATCAGATACATAGGTAAATGTGTTGAGTACGTTTAAGATAATTATTTAGTGACGCAGTGGTCAAGTCCACATAAGGGTGTAAAACACTTATTATATTGTATTTATCATCTTTTAACGATATAAATAAACAATCAAAGCACAGAAGGCGCTGAATTTGTTTGGGTCTCAGAATGTAAGAAAGGTACAGGTTGTGAGATTATATGTATAGTGCCACCAATGCTTTCCAGCGTTTTAGTTGTAGTAAATTGGCTATAAGACTAATTGCAACACTGATATTCAATCCAATGTTTATTTGACTTAAACAATTTGAAAAAAAAATGAGTTGCCTTTACTGGGATTTGAACTCAAGACCTCTCGCTTCCTAAGCGAGCGCGAAAACCCTTCAGCCACGGTGAATTTATATGTGAACGGTCTGAAGAAAACCATATTGTCCTAAATTAGGGCTTGTAACTACTTTAACTGTTGTTAAACACAGATGTAAATAATCCTGGAGCTTACTATAAGCATGTATATTTATAAAGAATCAAAGGGCTGCAAGTTCTGTGGTATTTTCTGATCTTTGAAATCTAAATCGTACTGTATATCTGTATGTATTTTCCTGTATAAGTTTATTTTTATGTATTATAATTCATTTTGCAAGGCACCAGAGTTTGATACATACGGAATTCTGCATAACTAGAGTTGCATCAAAAAATCATTTATGTTCATTTTTTACGACAGCCACACTTTATCCTTGCATATCATGGCTACTTCCTTAACAAAGACACTTAAAAAAGAATTAAAAAAAAAAGTTTCCTCGACTGGGATTTGAACTCCAGACCTCTCACTCACTAAGCGAGCGCGTTACCCCTGCACCACGGAGAAGTTATAAATACAATGTCTGAATAACATCAACTCATTCTATATTTAGAACTTCCATTGCATTTCGGGTTTGTACCTTATTAATGTTCAGGATAAACCTGTTGTTTAAAATTGAAGTAAATAATTAAGCGAAAATCTTCTCGCCCAAACAGTCCGACATGTAGAATCTATGTATTCCACTACTCGGTTTGTGTAGTATTCGGTAATCGACATCGCTAAAAATAGTATTTTCATTGATAAAATCATATTCATCCGCGTAATTTGTGATTGTGCATTTATTGACAATTCTATAAGCCAACGCTATTTTTAAACTTTGAATGTGTTGTAATTTGTTGGATACTTGTAACAAAATAAAAATATTTCTTTCTTTTAAATCGCTAGTTTTAAGCTGTTTTGAGAACTACTTGTTGTTAGGTTTGTCGTAAACTTCTGTGTCAGAAATTGAAAGTCCGCTTTGTATTTACTTATTTTCGATCAGAAAATACAATAAAACAATATTAGAAATCTTCGACCATTCGGGAATTATTTTGCTTGAAAATTAATGCGCCTGTCTTTGACCATCTTTACGCAGTGATCTCCCCTGAATTTTTCGGCATTAGTGTACATATAAAGGGAAGTAACCGCTTCAAAAAAGTAGACAACTTTCGGCATTTGCAATTAACAGCATTAGACTCTGAAATTTCGCTACCATTATTTGTTTGGTCTGACGACCCAAACAAATAAAAACTACAAAAACTACCAATTTGCCAACTGTCCACTTAACGCAGTAGGTAAGACTGTCAGTTAAATTTCTAGTTGAATATCAATGCAATGCAGGTTCGATTCGCAAAACTTATTTCTGTATGAAGAATATTTAAACGCACTACGATTACATAATATTTATAATTTGAGTATATGGATCAATATATAACATTATATTTCTACTTTTCTGATAATGCTTTCTCCTGATGTGTGGCGTTTTCTCTAACTGTACACAAGTTCATATCAACCCGTGTCCAAAAAATATCTGATGCATTTGTAACTATTTGAAACAAAACCGGCCAAATAAGAAAAAGATACATAAGACAGCCAAAAGTAATTTTACTTATAATATATAACCATGATTCGATCATGAATATAACACTGAAACGGTCGCTCTGTCTACTGCGCTATCAAGGCACATAAAAATCTGACGTTTTACTTTGTGTTTTATTCATAAGGCATCAGCTTGCCTTACCTTTTTTATGGAAAGCCATGGCTGTCTTAAATTGTTATTTTTCAATTTATTTAACCATTTGGATAATATATAAGTTCGCTTCGACTATATATGAATTGAAAACACCTTCTAATTTAACCGGAATCCATTATGTTAATCCACAGCTACAATATATGAAACCATACCGTCAGTGTATGAAACCAGGTATACATATTAATAATGATGAAACAGGGTTAGCAATGTATAAGTTGATTTTCTCGATATATGATTCCAGTTCTTCCATTTATGGTACCAAAGTAGCCATGTATGGAATGAGATATCCTTATATGAAACCGAATTTTCAATATATTAATTCATTTTTTCAATATATGTAACCAACTATCAATTTATAAAACCAAAGTAGAAATATATAAGTTGGTTATCACATTATATGATACCAATTCTTCAATATATGGTACCAAAATAACCAGATATCCTGATATTAAACCGAATTTTCAATATATTAATTCATTTTTCAATATATGAAACCAATGTATCAATTTATGAAACCAAAGCAGAAATATATAAGTTGGTTATCACATTATTATGATACCAATTCTTCAATATATTGTACCAAAGTAGCCATATATGGAACTAGATGTCCTGATATGAAACCGAATTTTCAATATATTAATTCATTTTTACAATTTATCAATGTACGGAACCAAAGTAGCAATATATGACTTGATTATCACTTTATATGGTACCAAAGTAGTCATATATGGAACCAGATGCCCTTATATGAAACCGAATTATTTTTACCATTTTATTAATGTTTGGAACCAAAGAAGCAGTATATAAGTTGATGTTACATTCTATGATAGCAATTTCCATTATATGGAACCAAAATAGCCTATTTTCAAGTCAACAAGTCAAAGGCCGAGGTCACTGGGTTCTGTTATTACAAGGCATACACTTTTTCATGAAATCAATTATTTGACTGGTTATTTTTACAACTTTGTGAGTAGATTAACCTTGATGTGTCCTACTGGCCATGCCCATTTTTGATCAAAGGTAAAGGTCGAGATAAACTTATGTTTAAATATGTTCTTGTTTATGGTCAGTACGACTCAGTAGCTTAAATTATGACTTTGAAATTTTACATACACCTCGTACATATATAACGATAAGTTTTGCCTGCCCAGCCCATTTTAAGGCCAAAGTAATTGAATGTGACGTTAAATTCAAATATTTCCTTATTTAGAAAATGTGCAGTTTGCCATTAGTGAAGCACGCTGGTCTTTTGACAGTTCAACAAGGAATATTGGCGCGAAACTGTAATACCGGTGCGAGGATAGAATACAGCCTTTAAAAAGGTCCCGTCAGTATAATGACATTTTGGTTCCACGCATTGCTCATTTGGTTACATATATTGGAAAAGTGGATTCATATACTAGCAACCTATGACAATATATTGAGGAATTGGTGCCATATAATATAAAAATCAACATATATATGGGAACTTCAGTCCAATACATTGATAAAATGGTTGGATATATATTGTAAAAACGATTTAATATATTGATAATTCGGTTTTATATAAGGATCTTTGATTCCATACATGGCTACTTTGGTACCATATATTAAGGAACTGGAATCATATATTAAGAAAATCAACTTATATATTGCTAACTCGGTTTCATACACTGACGGTATGGTTTCATATATTGTAACTGTGGATTATCATAATGGATTCCGGTTAAAGACATTTTCTAGTTTTATGAAAAATTAATCCTTTCATAGAATTTTCTAAATTTTTTGTATGATGAGTAAAATTTAATGACGAATTTAAAAATAAAAAGAAAAATATATGTTGACGTGTTGGATTTCTTGTAAAATGGAAGTTTCCATGGTAACCGTATATCTAAAAACTGTCAAAATAGCCTAACTGTGTTATAAGACTTATAACGAATAGAAAATGTATAAGATAGCTTACAACACACAACGAGCATTGTTTTATGCAAAGATAACCTTATCTAATGATTCTGTATGAAACAAATGATAATCTGAACATATTTCTTTAAAAAATGAGTTTTCCATGTTCCTCAACCGAACAAAAAATGAGAAAAATAAACATGAATTCTGAGAATAATTAGAGATATTGAAAAAAGTGTTTCATAGGATTTTCTATTTTTTTGTATGTTGTGTAAAATTTAATGACAAATTCAAAAAGAAAAAGAAAAATATATGTTGGCGTGTTGGATTTTTTGAAAAATGGCAGTTTCCATGGTAACCGTATATCTCAAAATTGTCAAAATAGCCAAACTGTGTTATAATAATGTATAAAATAGCTTATTACACTCACAATAAACATAATTTTATACAAAGCTTGCTTTATCTTAGGGTTCTGTGTAAAACAAACGATAATTGGAACAAATTTCTTTAAAATTTGAGTTTTTATGCTTTTTAACTAAACAAAAAAAATGAGAAAAATAAACATGAATTCTGTAAAAAATTAAAGCTATCAAGAAATTTCTTCCATAGAATTTTCTACATTATTGAGATATCAAGTAACATTTGATAGTGGATTCAAAAATAGAAATAAAGTATATATGTTGACGTGTTAGTTTTTTGTAAACGGGCAGTTTCCATGGTTACCACATATGCCAACTGTCAAAATTACCACGCTTTCTTAAGAAATATCAGTGTTATACTAAATGTATTGTCAAATATACAACAAAAACATGTTGTAATAAAAATTTCTTTTTCTTTTGATGTTATATTAAGTAAATGATACTGAATATCTTTTTTAAACATATCTTCTGTAGGGCCATATTATTTTTTTCACTCGACTAACATACCCAACAGTAAAAAGTATTCAGAAATTTTACAAGAAAATAATAAATTTCAAAATTTTTAGATATTAAAATTAACTTTTAATATATCTTTTTTAAATTCTTTGCCCATTGTCTCCCAGAATCAAGTCGCGACGCATTTTCGTCACTAAACAAGGGGGTGGGGTAACGCTGCAAAATTACTCAATGTGTGTACAAATGCTTGAAAAACCTTTATGTGATGTTGACCCTTATTCTTTGAACGATCTCCTTTTAACTTTTTGAAATATCTATTCGTTTTATTTATCATTATTTGCTTATAGCCGAATTTTAAACACTTTCGAATACTATTAAAACTTGACCTTTTTTTGAAGATAATTATCCGGTTATCTTTTTTGGAAGGGGCCATAACACGCACAGAAAACTCCCAAAAACGTTTTTAAAATGAGAAGGTTTTAAATTCATATATAGTCGAAGTGAACTTATATAATCCAAATGGTTAAATAAATTCGAAAAGAACAATATAAGACAGCCATGGCATTCCATATTTTTTTCGCTCTGTTATTTAAACAAAGGTTCAAGTCGAACTCGATAACGTTTACATTAACGGGTCATACCATTATGATATAATGGGTTTTGCAAGTTATTCAGTTATTTCACTTTGCATTTTTATTGATATATAGAAGAATGAAAGTGGATATGGATAACGTACAACTGAGCAGCGTAGTGGTTAGAGAGTTCTGATTATGAGGAGAAAGTTGGATGATATATTCCATTCTTCATTTAGTGTTAAGTGTCTTGCTCAAGAAAATAACGGCTTGCCCCTAACTGGCTTTGTGCCAACACGGCGAGCGATACATAGATGGCTAACCACTCGCCATTATAATACTTTAATTTATTTATTATAAATATACATGCATAATAAGTACTATAATATAGTAATGATATGGTTATAAAGATATTTATTACGTGTACAAGTTAATATGTTTTTATTTTTAAAATATGTTAGAGAATAATATGACCGTTATAAAACTAGATTCTATTCCAAATATTGGCATCATTGTAACAAAATGTGTTTTTACCATAATTCATGCGGTGTTGAGGTATAACTATTATGCGATGCAGATCGAAAATAGGTGCAAAACCTTAATAATTTTAATAAGAAAGCAAAGGTACTGTACATTTATTCTGGGAATATCCGTATATACAACACCATAAGAATGAAGTGTTGAAGTACAGCAATAGCAAGAACGATATATTGATAAACATGTGATGCATGATAATAATTTAAACAATTACATACATTTACAAGCAACATACAACATATACAAATGTTAAAACAAATCAATGTTTAAAAATTACAAGTTAACGTTTTGAACTTTAACAAAAAATAGCGGTTAAATGACAACATGGAAACACAGTCAATACATTTTTTACCCGAATAACGACTTATTTACACTTGTGCTAGCAATCAGAATCCCAACCATTCAACCTTTCAGTTTCATCCAATAACAAGAAGGTAATCATTTAGGGTATGACCATAACCCCATCTATAATCATGAGTTATTGTTAATAAATGTGTAAGCAAAAGTTATTTTGTATAGTCAGTAAAGGATGACTTATACTCATGGATTGGACGGGGATAATAATTTGGATGGGACCCGAAAAAAAATGTTTTAAAACTTCATAAAGGACCATTCATATTTGTTACCGAAATTTATACACCATATATTAGCCTGCGTTCCAGTCTGTCATTTTTATGTGCTTCTGTTCGGCTGATCGATATTATCAAAAACACGACCAAGTATGAAATAACGCGTATGTATGTAAATATCAACGCCTGAATCCCAGGCGTACCTTATATATGACAAGTTTAGGCCGCTACCTTCACAAAAATGATAAAAGATCTCTCAAAGTGATCCTTTGCTTATAAATCTTTTAAATCACAAAAAAATCATTAAATACCATTTCTTTTTAAATCATTTCAATAACTGTAAAATTTTAAAAGGCCACAAACAAAGTTATAAAATAAAGAAAAAAAAACCTTTTTTTTTTCATCTTATATATCCTTTAAATAACAAGAATTGTCTTTATAACTTGACAAAATGCTGTTTTATTGTTAAAATAACATTTCTACAACATTAAAATTTTTGGCCGTCAAGCTGCTGGGCCGCTGGGCCGCCAACTTCACAAAAATGACAAAATAAAAAAATTCTCTGAAAGTGATTTTTTCTTTTTATATATCCTTTAAATAACAATAATTATCTTTAAAACTTCATTAAATGCCCTTTTATTGTTAAAATAACATTTCTACAACATTAAAATTTTTGGCCGCCAGGCCGCCAACTTCACAAAAATGACAAAATAAAAAAAATCTCTGAAAGTGATTTTTTTCTTTTTATATATCCTTTAAATAACAATAATTATCTTTAAAACTTCATTAAATGCCGTTTTATTGTTAAAATAACATTTCTACAACATTAAAATTTTTGGCCGCCAGGAACTTCACAAAAATGACAAAATAAAAAAGTTCTCTGAAAGTGATTTTTTCTTTTGATATATCCTTTAAATAACAATAATTATCTTTAAAACTTCATTAAATGCCCTTTTATTGTTAAAATAACATTTCTACAACATTAAAATTTTTGGCCGCCAGGCCGCCAACTTCACAAAAATGACAAAATGAAAAAAATCTCTGAAAGTGATTTTTTCTTTTTATATATCCTTTAAATAAATATAATTATCTTTAAAACTTCATTAAATGCCGTTTTATTGTTAAAATAACATTTCTACAACATTAAAATTTTTGGCCGCCAGGAACTTCACAAAAATGACAAAATAAAAAAGTTCTCTGAAAGTGATTTTTTCTTTTGATATATCCTTTAAATAACAATAATTATCTTTAAAACTTCATTAAATGCCCTTTTATTGTTAAAATAACATTTCTACAACATTAAAATTTTTGGCCGCCAGGCCGCCAACTTCACAAAAATGACAAAATAAAAAAGTTCTCTGAAAGTGATTTTTTCTTTTGATATATCCTTTAAATAACAATAATTATCTTTAAAACTTCATTAAATGCCGTTTTATTGTAAAAATAACATTTTTACAACATTAAGATTTTTGGCCGCCAGGCTGCCAGGCCGCTGGGCCGCCAACTTCACGCCGCCAGGCCGCTGGGCCGCCAACTTCACGCCGCCAGGCCGCTGGGTCGCCAACTTCACGCCGCCATGCCGCTGGGCCGCCAACTTCACACATCTTAATATTTCTTTAAAGCTAAACCCATCGTCGCTGTCGTCGTTGTATCATCATCATTATCATAGTTATAATCATTGTCACTGGTATATCGTTTTTTTTAACTTACATCAGAAAAAAAAAGAATTCTAGATTATTTATGGTGAGACCATTTGCATATACGTACGGTGGCACAAAGGTTACATGTGTGTGTTTTTATTTATCTCGTGCGCACGAGATACTATGTCGTGGCCACGAGTTACTAAGTCGTGGCCACGAGATAGCTAAGTCGTGGCCACGAGATACTATGTCGTGTCCACGAGTTACCAAGTCGTGGCCACGAGATAGCTTATTCGTGGCCACGAGATGAATAACCAATCAGATAACACCATTTATATGAATTTTCCTAATTAACTAGACATGTGCTATACATTGTAGTACAAGGATGCCCCTACTTCACCAGCATGTAAAAGTGTCATTTATACAACTTATTGACTGGTCAATAATTTTACATTTAGCGTCACTGTGACCCTGATTTTTGACCCAATGACCTCGAAATTACTAGATGTCATCTACTGATTAGGTGCAATGATCTTTCTGGGTTATATAAACCATGGCTTATCCCTTCTTAATTATTCATCAGACAAGGATTTTACCTTAAAGGCTATCTACTGTCCATGGGCAATGTCCCTTCCAAATAAAATAAACCAGGACTTATTCCTTCTCATGTTATCGTATAAACAAGGTTTACAGGCCGTAGGACATACAAACTGACCAATTTGATCACAAAACTGTCCCCACAAAAGGCTATAACTTAGTCAAAATCAATGTCTGATGGGCCTTGGAAGGTGACTTTCTAATATGATCCTAAAGACAAGTTCAAAGTGAATATCTTCAGTATTTTCAAAAATTAATGTTGCATGTAAAAGTAAGTTATTAAGTTTAAAATATTCATAATATATATAGTGTATTCTGATTGGTTAATTATCTCGTGGCCACGACCTAGCTATCTCGTGGCCACTACTTAGTAACTCGTGGCCACGACATAGTATCTCGTGGCCACAACTTAGCTATCTCGTGGCCACGACTTAGTAACTCGTGGCCACGACATAGTATCTCGTGGCCACGAGATAAATAAAAATACACACATGTCACCTTTGTGCCACCGTATATACGAGTATATAATCCATTTATTAAGCGTTTACTTTGTAAGCAAAGTTATGGACTAACTTGAATCTTAATTCATTGTCCTTATATGTGTTTATATATAAACAGACTACTAGTATTAAAACAAGATACTATGACGACTGAATGTTCGCTATTTACATTCATTATATATTTGCAATTTCAATATTTCATCCATGAAAGCAACATTTTCAAGTTTGAATCTTGAGAGTATATTTACACCCTGAAACAACCACGTTGCTTTAGCCTGAAAAAATGAAGGAGGGTATTGAGAAGAAGTTCGGCCAGTTTATTTGCTTTGACTTAGTAAAGTGTTTAAAATATCTGATTTCCACTTGCAACCTTTGCTGCACAATCGTCAGTCTCTGCTGTTCTATATACAGTCGTTTTCCCTCAGTTAATAGTCTTGCAGTTTCTATTTTAAGTTTTTACCTTTCAATATTAATCACGTCAGTTTCATAGGAACTTTCAGCATTTGCAATTCTTCTTGGTTTACGTTTTGTTACGATCATTTCTTCCTGCTTTAACACACTGTTCGCGGTATTCAAATGATTACATAATTCAATCGTTAATAACTAACGAGTAAGGAACGAACGATTGCTTAAATATCGCTTTTCTCGTTCACCAACCTTCCGCCAATCGTTAGCACGTTCGTAAACGCAAATATAACGATAGCTTCGAGATACTAACCCCAGGGGTTAGTATCTCGAAGCTATCGTTATATTTGCGTTTACGAACGTGCTAACGATTGACGGAGGGTTGGTTAACGAGAGACTAGCGCGGGTATCTCGAAAGCAGTAGTTAAGCAATCGTTCTTTGCTTACTCGTTAGTTATTAACGATTGCGTTGTGTTATCATTTGAATGCATGTACCCGAAAATTGTGCACAGCTCTTGTTTATATTCACCGAATCATTATTTTGCGTAGACGAAGGTGAATATAAGGTTACGATCATGCTAAACCGGAACACAATCACACGACACGTGCAGGATCCGCCGGTCTGTCGTCTAGCAATATAGACTTGTTTTGCGATGAAAATCCCGATTGCCTTGATAATATCAATTGTGATAGTGGTAAACCTACGAAAACGGTTCCTTTCAAAAAAGAGAACAGTCATTGGAACTGCCCCTGTTGAAAGTTCCAATGAAACAGGTGTGATTTCTAATTGAGGGGCGGGGCGGGAACTTAACATAGAAACTGAAAAAAAAAACGACTGTATATAGAACCGCAGAGACTGAAGATTTAGCAGCAGAGGCTGCCAGTGTAGTCAGATATTTTAAACTCTTTACATAGTTAAAGCCAATATTCTGGCGGAGCTTCTTCTCAATACCAGTCAAAAAATCTGGGAACAGATAACCATCCCTCATTCTTCAGGCTATAGCAACATGTTGTTTTAGGGTGTAAGTATACTGTCAATATTCAAATTTGAAAATGTTGCTTTCATTGTTGCTTTCCGTTTGAGTGAAATATGGACTATATTTTCACGAAACATAATGAAATTTTACCCTTTAGACAAGCATATGTACAGCAACTCTTTCTAAAATCCCACTTGCTACACAGCTGCAAAGACGTCATGCGCCTAACAATGACGCCATGAGTAAAACAATTACTTCATAAGCATAAATATATATTAAATATGTAAAGTCGATTTTCATTGGATACTCATGACGTTTATATTATTAGTTTATTAAGATTTTTGACAGGTAATATTGCCCTACATAAACGACTGTTTGGAAATATAACCCGAGCCGCTAGGCGATGGTTATATTGCCTACAACCATTTAACATGTCAGGAATATTTATAACGAATTTTATAAAAACCGCGAACTTCCCTTTTTTTTTGAGAAAAAAAAGGTGAGATTTCTTTGAAAATTGCCAGAAACAGTGTATATAAAACTATAAAAATGTCACGATTCTCCAATGAAAAGTGACGTGACAAACGTGCAGTATTATAAAATCTTTTATAATACTGCACGTTTGTTACTGCAAGTTTGGTACGTCAATTTTAATTGGTGTTTATATAGTTTATATACACAGCTGCTGTCAATTTATCAAGAAATCTCTCTTTTTTCTGCAGTATTGTAAATTCGTTATAAAGATTTTTAACAGGATATATGGCCGATATAATTTTGTTTGCAATATAACTCTCACGTGGCGGCTCGGGTTATCGTTTATATACGGCCATATAACCTGTCAAAAATCTGTATTACTAAATATATACATGGCTGCTGTTAATTAATATGGATAAATTTTCATTTTGCAATTCAGTTCCATATGATATTTTCATAAATAATGTATAATGTACGCAATAAGATTAATAAGTTCTTCATCAAGATATATTTTAGTTGTACCAGTTTGAACAGTTTATTGAAAATGCTGGGCCTCATAGAGGCATCAGTCACATATACAATAATATATACATATAGTATGACATATAAAGAGATATCCACGAAATATGCTGATGTATTACATGGCAAATATAAATCAAAAATGAAAGTGTTACATTATGAAAATAAGCTTAGTTATCAGTTACTTAAATGCTGAAATAATTTTTTTACAGAATTCTGCAAGTTTTAACAATATACTCCTATCTGTGCTATTCATTAACATAGAAAACTTGATTGAATTAACATTAGTACTATACTCTCTAGTAATATATTTTTTTCTATCAGTATTAAAGAATTGACAATTAAATAAATAATGATATTCATCACCAAGTGAGCTATTATTGCATAAATTACACACTCTTAATTCTCTTGGTATATTACAAATCTACCAGACTCAATAGGCATCTTATGGTTCATACATCTAAAGCGCAATAGTACCAAAGCTAAATGAGATGGTAAAATATCTAAAAACTTTTCAAATCTGAATTCACTTTTGTACATTCTATAATTCAGACATTTACTTGATTGTGACATTTCACTATGCCAATTTTGAATGAACTGATCTTTCAGTCTATTTTTAACAATTTTCTTAAACAATGGAAGAGAAGTGGCAACATTATTAATCCAAAAATTTGATAAACCCAGTGAATCTAGTAATTTACAAACACTATTCATCCATGGGAGTTTCAACACATTTCTACAAAACAAAGAGTGTGACATATCATACAATATATGGCTTATTGATTCTTGTTTGCTACTTAAAATCTTATTCCAAAAGCACAAAACTCTACTTTTTATATGAATAGATAAAGGTAATATCCCTAAATCTCCATAAAGCATACAATTTGGAGTACTTTGTTTCAAATTTAATATGAGTTTATAAAATCTTAATTGAAATCTATCAATGATATTCACATTTTCAATTCCCCACACTTCGCTACCATATAACAATATAGGTGCTACCATGCTATCAAATAAATGAATTTGCATACTGATAGGCAAATCCAATTTTCTAGCCTTAAACTATAATTGAAAACATAGCCTTTCTTGCCTGTTCCAATAAATGATTCTTTGTTTTAGCAAATTTACCATTATAAGAGAACTTAACACCCAGATATGAAAAATCATCAACAATTTCTAGCAAATTACCTTCAAAACTAAAGGTTGGAATATTACATAAACCTCTTTTACTTTTACAAAAAAACAACAATTTTAGTTTTACTAGGATTAATTTGTAAATGCAATAATTGACAATAATTTGACATTGCATCTAGTGCTTTTTGCAG
The DNA here is from genome assembly GCF_026571515.1 of Ruditapes philippinarum. Taxonomy (NCBI): domain Eukaryota; kingdom Metazoa; phylum Mollusca; class Bivalvia; order Venerida; family Veneridae; genus Ruditapes; species Ruditapes philippinarum. The sequence goes on from NW_026858637.1 coordinate 159,949, forward strand.
TTCTTCAGCATATTCAGCAAATATAACTGTGCCTTCAGCATATAAAAGAATATACAATTTAAAATACATTTCAACATCAGAATCACTCAGGGTATCATTTACAATGTTTGATAGTAGATTCAGACCATTAAAATGTTGTGACAGGAAATAGTTTAAATCATTTAAAAATAATGAAAACAATATGGGAGACAAATTTTCACCCTGACGAAACGCCTGTATGACTTGTAAAAAATTCCGACATATGACTAAAAGAATTAATTTTAACACAAGATTTAGCTTGTAAATACATGTTATAAATGATCTTTATACATTTACATCAACATTATTGCTAATTAATTTCTGCCAAAGTGCAGTTCTATTTATGCTATCAAAAGCCTTTCTATAATCAATAAAAGAACAATATAACTTTTTACCTTTAGACAGATATAAATCAATCAAAGTTTTCAGAGAAAACATATGATCAGTAGTGCCCAGTGTGTATACCTATACCGGAAGTGGGTATAATACGTCACAATCTCGGTCTCGTCTGTCTCGCGAGAATGACAGAACGCCAAAATGGCGGCGCCCATGTACTTATTTCTCAAGTAAAAAATAGTGTCTTAAAACACGAATTTCTCACTTATAGGATTGATGTCAACAGAAAAACTGTCATGGTACCTCTTTTTAAATGATGAATATTTATATTAGACAGACATCAATCCATCCATTCCTATTCCTTTAAACAAAGGATGCTTGCTGTATTATAAATTAAAATATAACGAGTTAAATTATAACAACTGTTGTTCGCGAGTGAAATATATGTTAATATAAAATGATAAACAAACAACATTTCTATATATTACATCCCTTTTTGTGGTACCGATTTTTGCAGCTGACGTAATGCACTTTTCTTCATGATGTAATTAATACGTCACAGTTTACTTTTCGAAATATAATTTTGTAACTAGTTTGAATTTTGTTGAATTTTCAGCATGATGTATGCATATATTTATTTATGTTTTCTTGTGCAAAATTACACATTACGGAGATTATTCCTTTCGCTGTTTAAGTTATGATATGTTTTTTTTTCATCCGCATTCAAATATAAGTCTTAAATTAAAATGTAAAGAACCTTTACATATGTTTGATATGTGAGAAAAATTTTGTTTGTTTGGATTTTTACGGGTCGTCAACACATAACTGGCCATATCGTGTCGAATGCTATAATAGGCTTAAAATGTTATGTAAAACTTTGTAAATGACAATAAAAATGAGCCAATTAGATCCAAGAATACAAGTTTATCTCTTTCAAATAATCAATGATATTTTTTATGGAATTGTATTAAAGAGTTCTTTGAGTGAATTTACACAATAAAATCTATTACAGGGCCTGTGAAAATTCATGAGAAAAAGAAATACAATAGATCACGGATTTATATTACAATATAAATCCGTGAATAGATCTACTATATTTTTTATCAATAAAATGATATAATTCTTATTTTTTATGTACTTTAAAATCGCACCTTTCTTATTTTTGTGTCAAAATGATAGTAACGAGAGCCTTACGACACCCTCTAGGCATCCGTTAATAATTGGGCATGTTAACGATTATTCGTTAATTACGAGAGCGTCGAGATAGCGGTGATAACCTTAACGAGAGGTATACGATAGTCGTTATGCTAACGATAGCTTCGAGATACTAACCCCTGGTCCGTTATAGTCCGTTTCAAATGGAGTATAGAACGTTAAATCCATGCATTTATAGAATGCATGAATCCATCAATTTTAATGTGTAGCAAGTAACTAATTAAGTAGCGCATCTAGTCAAACTAATTTTAATACGCGTAAAGTGATTGTGATATTATTCTTATGGACAATCTTTCCAAGATTCTGGCCCAGATCAAAAATATCTCAGAATCTAGCTTAGTATAATAATTTGACTAGAACGGAATGGTAGAGTAAATCAAGTATTTTTGTTTGCTGTGTTGACCACATACAATAAAGGTATTAGGCAAGCAATAATGAAACATTTTTTCTATAGTCATGGCTGAACGGCGATTCCAAGCATTTTTGGAGTTGTATATATCCCTGTCCAGGAACGGCGATAATGAGATACATTAAACTTTATTTGAAACGCAAAAATGGATGCCGCCAGCAATAAACCTCAACACTCTAATAACCCACTGTGTACTACAAAATGATAAATTAATAAAAGTGCTGAAGGCACTGCAGTCGGGATCAAAATTATCATTTTAGCTCACCTGAGCATATGAGTATCATGAAATAATATAAACGGAGATAATTAAAAAACTAAGTAATGTAGAATTTTGGTTATTTGACACAGCACTTCTGCTCTATAGTCTCTACAACTGTGTTTAGTTTGATTGAGATATCATTGAAAATGTATACTCCAGACCACCAATATTTTAAATTTTGATTTATAAGAGATGATAATTGTAAAATTAAGCTAGGAAAAATTATGGTTCTTTGAAACTACACTTGAATGTTTTCGCTGTGTAAAATTTTAATCAAATTCTATCAACTCTTTTCAAGTATTTCGCTGGTTTTGTTTGTTGTTTGTTTCATTTTACGCCTTTTTCCAACAGAATTTCAGTCATATAGGCGGGTAGTTTCCTAACCATCGTTCCTGGAGAGTTACACCAGTACTAGACTACCTTCCTCCGCGCCATCTCCCGGGGATCGAACCCACGCCAGAGAGGTAACTGGATTAGAAGTCATCGACTCTAACCCCTCGACCACGGAGGCGGTTTTTTTATGGACAAGCATTATTAAGTACATGTATTATAAAGGGAGATAATTTAAAAACTAAGGAATGTAGTTATGGTTCTTAGACACTTTGACAAATTCGAGTCTGTACAATTGTGTGTAGTTTCAGTGATAGTTAGGAAATATAACTCCAAATAAGCATTTTTAACTTAAGGGAGATAATTAAAACATTAAGCAAGGTAGAGTTATGTTTCTTGAACACTGCGCTTCCTCTCAAAAGTCTTTGTGAAGTTTTCATTAAATCCCTTCAATGCGTATCTAGTTATATTCATATTCCGGGCAATAGTCTGATAGACGGACGTCTTCCTTAGTTCACAATGTGTTTTTTTCTTTAATCGTATAAAATCTCAAAAAACACTATAAGAAACATATTTTCCTCCCATGAGCAACCTTTTTTCCCACAAGTACAAGTCTGTATGGAATAAACACGGATATTTATAATTTTACTCGAGTCCATACAGACAGATGGTTAAGGCAGCAACTGTATTCTCTCCCTTTTGGGAACATAAATTATGATAACATGCTAAATCTCCTTATAGTTCTATATCAGATACCAGTATGATGAACCTTGCTATTGTACCTTTTGAGTTATATTAGAATTCAGATTTCAATGACATACAGAAAGGGGTCAGCATTGAGTCCCCTCTTTGTGAAAACAGAAGGGGACTAATAACAACAATTTATTCTAGTTTTATTACTTTTTATTAAACCAGACAAGCTGAGATACATATACATGTAATAACTTATGAAGTATGCAAGCTCTGAATGTATGTCATTGCTAAACATTACACAATATTTTAATAAATTGGAATGTGCAGTCATATATAACACAAGTCCCAGGAGCTTCAGTTCAAGGAAGCTTTTGGGGAAATCAGTCAAAATATCACCATTGATTTAATTTATCACTGCTGAGGTAAGTGTGATGGTTTTGTTAGAAGCCAAAACAGCCAGATATAACCTTTTTTCTTCAACACAATGTTCTTGACTGGCCCTATACTATTGACAGGGGATTTAACTTAGTGCTAACTCAGACTACCCCTCTAAAATAGTCCAACTAGTCCCAAGTGTTCATGGTTAAAAGGTTATTTAGCCTATACAGTTATGATCAATAAAATGCTGTTTTATTGTTAAAATAACATTTCTACAACATTAAAATTTTTGGCCGTCAAGCTGCTGGGCCGCTGGGCCGCCAACTTCACAAAAATGACAAAATAAAAAAATTCTCTGAAAGTGATTTTTTCTTTTTATATATCCTTTAAATAACAATAATTATCTTTAAAACTTCATTAAATGCCCTTTTATTGTTAAAATAACATTTCTACAACATTAAAATTTTTGGCCCTCAAGCTGCTGGGCCGCTGGGCCGCCAACTTCACAAAAATGACAAAATAATAAAAATCTCTGAAAGTGATTTTTTCTTTTTATATATCCTTTAAATAACAATAATTATCTTTAAAACTTCATTAAATGCCCTTTTATTGTTAAAATAACATTTCTACAACATTAAAATTTTTGGCCGTCAAGCTGCTGGGCCGCTGGGCCGCCAACTTCACAAAAATGGCAAAATAAAAAAAATCTCTGAAAGTGATTTTTTCTTTTTATATATCCTTTAAATAACAATAATTATCTTTAAAACTTCATTAAATGCCGTTTTATTGTTAAAATAACATTTCTACAACATTAAAATTTTTGGCCGCCAGGAACTTCACAAAAATGACAAAATAAAAAAGTTCTCTGAAAGTGATTTTTTCTTTTGATATATCCTTTAAATAACAATAATTATCTTTAAAACTTCATTAAATGCCGTTTTATTGTTAAAATAACATTTCTACAACATTAAAATTTTTGGCCGCCAGGCCGCCAACTTCACAAAAATGACAAAATAAAAAAGTTCTCTGAAAGTGATTTTTTCTTTTGATATATCCTTTAAATAACAATAATTATCTTTAAAACTTCATTAAATGCCGTTTTATTGTTAAAATAACATTTCTACAACATTAAAATTTTTGGCCGCCAGGCCGCTGGGCCGCCAACTTCACGCCGCCAGGCCGCTGGGCCGCCAACTTCACGCCGCCAGGCCGCTGGGTCGCCAACTTCACGCCGCCAGGCCGCTGGGCCGCCAACTTTACACATCTTAATATTTCTTTAAAGCTAAACCCATCGTCGCTGTCGTCGTTGTATCATCATCATTATCATAGTAATAATCATTGTCACTGGTATATCGTTTTTTTTAACTTACATCAGAAAAAAAAAGAATTCTAGATTATTTATGGTGAGACCATTTGCATATACGTACGGTGGCACAAAGGTTACATGTGTGTGTTTTTATTTATCTCGTGCGCACGAGATACTATGTCGTGGCCACGAGTTACTAAGTCGTGGCCACGAGATAGCTAAGTCGTGGCCACGAGATACTATGTCGTGTCCACGAGTTACCAAGTCGTGGCCACGAGATAGCTTATTCGTGGCCACGAGATGAATAACCAATCAGATAACACCATTTATATGAATTTCCCTAATTAACTAGACATGTGCTATACATTGTAGTACAAGGATGCCCCTACTTCACCAGCATGTAAAAGTGTCATTTATACAACTTATTGACTGGTCAATAATTTTACATTTAGCGTCACTGTGACCCTGATTTTTGACCCAATGACCTCGAAATTACTAGATGTCATCTACTGATTAGGTGCAATGATCTTTCTGGGTTATATAAACCATGGCTTATCCCTTCTTAATTATTCATCAGACAAGGATTTTACCTTAAAGGCTATCTACTGTCCATGGGCAATGTCCCTTCCAAATAAAATAAACCAGGACTTATTCCTTCTCATGTTATCGTATAAACAAGGTTTACAGGCCGTAGTACATACAAACTGACCAATTTGATCACAAAACTGTCCCCACAAAAGGCTATAACTTAGTCAAAATCAATGTCTGATGGGCCTTGGAAGGTGACTTTCTAATATGATCCTAAAGACAAGTTCAAAGTGAATATCTTCAGTATTTTCAAAAATTAATGTTGCATGTAAAAGTAAGTTATTAAGTTTAAAATATTCATAATATATATAGTGTATTCTGATTGGTTAATTATCTCGTGGCCACGACCTAGCTATCTCGTGGCCACTACTTAGTAACTCGTGGCCACGACATAGTATCTCGTGGCCACAACTTAGCTATCTCGTGGCCACGACTTAGTAACTCGTGGCCACGACATAGTATCTCGTGGCCACGAGATAAATAAAAATACACACATGTCACCTTTGTGCCACCGTATATACGAGTATATAATCCATTTATTAAGCGTTTACTTTGTAAGCAAAGTTATGGACTAACTTGAATCTTAATTCATTGTCCTTATATGTGTTTATATATAAACAGACTACTAGTATTAAAACAAGATACTATGACGACTGAATGTTCGCTATTTACATTCATTATATATTTGCAATTTCAATATTTCATCCATGAAAGCAACATTTTCAAGTTTGAATCTTGAGAGTATATTTACACCCTGAAACAACCACGTTGCTTTAGCCTGAAAAAATGAAGGAGGGTATTGAGAAGAAGTTCGGCCAGTTTATTTGCTTTGACTTAGTAAAGTGTTTAAAATATCTGATTTCCACTTGCAACCTTTGCTGCACAATCGTCAGTCTCTGCTGTTCTATATACAGTCGTTTTCCCTCAGTTAATAGTCTTGCAGTTTCTATTTTAAGTTTTTACCTTTCAATATTAATCACGTCAGTTTCATAGGAACTTTCAGCATTTGCAATTCTTCTTGGTTTACGTTTTGTTACGATCATTTCTTCCTGCTTTAACACACTGTTCGCGGTATTCAAATGATTACATAATTCAATCGTTAATAACTAACGAGTAAGGAACGAACGATTGCTTAAATATCGCTTTTCTCGTTCACCAACCTTCCGCCAATCGTTAGCACGTTCGTAAACGCAAATATAACGATAGCTTCGAGATACTAATCCCAGGTCCGTTATAGTCCGTTTCAAATGGAGTATAGAACGTTAAATCCATGCATTTATAGAATGCATGAATCCATCAATTTTAATGTGTAGCAAGTAACTAATTAAGTAGCGCATCTAGTCAAACTAATTTTAATACGCGTAAAGTGATTGTGATATTATTCTTATGGACAATCTTTCCAAGATTCTGGCCCAGATCAAAAATATCTCAGAATCTAGCTTAGTATAATAATTTGACTAGAACGGAATGGTAGAGTAAATCAAGTATTTTTGTTTGCTGTGTTGACCACATACAATAAAGGTATTAGGCAAGCAATAATGAAACATTTTTTCTATAGTCATGGCTGAACGGCGATTCCAAGCATTTTTGGAGTTGTATATATCCCTGTCCAGGAACGGCGATAATGAGATACATTTAACTTTATTTGAAACGCAAAAATGGATGCCGCCAGCAATAAACCTCAACACTCTAATAACCCACTGTGTACTACAAAATGATAAATTAATAAAAGTGCTGAAGGCACTGCAGTCGGGATCAAAATTATCATTTTAGCTCACCTGAGCATATGAGTATCATGAAATAATATAAACGGAGATTATTAAAATACTAAGTAATGTAGAATTTTGGTTATTTGACACAGCACTTCTGCTCTATAGTCTCTACAACTGTGTTTAGTTTGATTGAGATATCATTGAAAATGTATACTCCAGACCACCAATATTTTAAATTTTGATTTATAAGAGATGATAACTGTAAAATTAAGCTAGGAAAAATTATGGTTCTTTGAAACTACACTTGAATGTTTTCGCTGTGTAAAATTTTAATCAAATTCTATCAACTCTTTTCAAGTATTTCGCTGGTTTTGTTTGTTGTTTGTTTCATTTTACGCCTTTTTCCAACAGAATTTCAGTCATATAGGCGGGTAGTTTCCTAACCATCGTTCCTGGAGAGTTACACCAGTACTAGACTACCTTCCTCCGCGCCATCTCCCGGGGATCGCACACGCCAGAGAGGTAACTGGATTAGAAGTCATCGACTCTAACCCCTCGACCACGGAGGCGGTTTTTTATGGACAAGCATTATTAAGTACATGTATTATAAAGGGAGATAATTTAAAAACTAAGGAATGTAGTTATGGTTCTTAGACACTTTGACAAATTCGATTCTGTACAATTGTGTGTAGTTTCAGTGATAGGAAATATAACTCCAAATAAGCATTTTTAACTTAAGGGAGATAATTAAAACATTAAGCAAGGTAGAGTTATGTTTCTTGAACACTGCGCTTCCTCTCAAAAGTCTTTGTGAAGTTTTCATTAAATCCCTTCAATGCGTATCTAGTTATATTCATATTCCGGGCAATAGTCTGATAGACGGACGTCTTCCTTAGTTCACAATGTGTTTTTTTCTTTAATCGTATAAAATCTCAAAAAACACCATAAGAAACATATTTTCCTCCCATGAGCAACCTTTTTTCCCACAAGTACAAGTCTGTATGGAATAAACACGGATATTTATAATTTTACTCGAGTCCATACAGACAGATGGTTAAGGCAGCAACTGTATTCTCTCCCTTTTGGGAACATAAATTATGATAACATGCTAAATCTCCTTATAGTTCTATATCAGATACCAGTATGATGAACCTTGCTATTGTACCTTTTGAGTTATATTAGAATTCAGATTTCAATGACATACAGAAAGGGGTCAGCATTGAGTCCCCTCTTTGTGAAAACAGAAGGGGACTAATAACAACAATTTATTCTAGTTTTATTACTTTTTATTAAACCAGACAAGCTGAGATACATATACATGTAATAACTTATGAAGTATGCAAGCTCTGAATGTATGTCATTGCTAAACATTACACAATATTTTAATAAATTGGAATGTGCAGTCATATATAACACAAGTCCCAGGAGCTTCAGTTCAAGGAAGCTTTTGGGGAAACCAGTCAAAATATCACCATTGATTTAATTTATCACTGCTGAGGTAAGTGTGATGGTTTTGTTAGAAGCCAAAACAGCCAGATATAACCTTTTTTCTTCAACACAATGTTCTTGACTGGCCCTATACTATTGACAGGGGATTTAACTTAGTGCTAACTCAGACTACCCCTCTAAAATAGTCCAACTAGTCCCAAGTGTTCATGGTTAAAAGGTTATTTAGCCTATACAGTTATGATCACTGGAGATTCCTACAGACTGTGATGCTAATCTTCATTTGCTTGACAGTGACGCATGACCACCTTAAAAATGCATTAACAATTATATGAAGTTCAATAATTTGCAAAAAATGCATATCTTATTTGTCTCTTCTACATTTATAATGCAGAGCAATAGATTTATGTGTCTGTCATACAAAATGACTTTCAATAACACTATTTAAATATATTCGAAATACAATTTCTTTAATAAATACTCATAGTAATACTAAAATACTTTTTTGTGATATTTTTTCTGTCACATAAGTTCAGACAGTATACAATTTATTTGTTTAGACCGCATACAAATTAAAGCTATAATTATTAACTGGCTACAATTGTAAACAAGAAAAGCATTGATGCAAAGCATATCAAAGGGCGTCCAAGCAAGAAATGCAGCAAGTGAAGATGAACTAGTACACATATGATGACAAGATATTCTTATAAACTACCAGAAATGTATATCACTTATGAATGAGCGGACGAAAGACATTGTTCATTATGAACTTTGATTGGCATGCTAGAGATTAGAATATTACTTGTTATTTCTTTATGATCGTGGTTATTAATAGCAACGGATATACATGTGTATGCAATCATTTATAATCCATATGTGTAACGCATGATCAACACGTACCACTACTTTGTAATTGTCCCTTATTATGTTATCGCTATTAGCGAAGACCCCCTCTTAAGGTATCTGTTCACACTTTTAAGTTAGTAAAAATATGACACTGGTTATATTACCATGTTGATCATGTTGAGCATAATTGTTTATTATACAATAATTGTAATATCTATTAATTTTAATAAAAAAAATACAAATTTTATGAATATTGTTTTCTTTTCTTTTATGTGTTTTATGTGCCATTTTAATACTGAGTTTTTACTACTCTTTTTTTATTAAAATTGTAAAATAAATTTTAAGAATTCAATTGTCATATTGACCGACGATTAAAAGTCGAAGCTTAACTGGAAAAAGTCAGTAAATTATGGTTTATCTTTTAATATATAATATTGTTTATTTTTAAACCATGTACATGTACATTTGTATTTTTCTTTATCATTTTTTAAATTATCAATCAATTGAATAATTCATAAAATCTAATTTGTAACTTTGAATAATTCCTCGGCATCTTTACTAAACACGGATAACAAATTAAATAAAATGTTTCAAAGTTGATATAGAAATAATGTCATTTTAATACCATAAAAATGTACCTTTTTCTCAATTATTGTATATATCACGGATTTATATTACATATAAATCCGTGTACATATTTATTGTTTTTATCTCATATAGATAAAATGAAACATGCTATTGTTGTTGTTTTTTTTTCTAATTGTAACGATATCAAACGTCTACTCCAAAACCGGGAGAGACCGGACAATAAACGTGTGGTACTATTCGCCGGTCACTAGTAAATCCCGGTCAAAATAGACCGGGAGAGACCGGTAATTACCGATAGGAGTGATAAATAGATATATCTATAAATAGATTTTTGGAATATTAGGTCATCAACTGATCTTTCTAGGATACATGTACAACATACCATGATAACCCACTGTGTACTACAAAATGATAAATAAAAAACCCCGAAGAGCGCGATTTATTGACGGAAAAGGTTATTTCATTTGAAAATGTTTGCATTGCGAAATTCTCCAGTTCGCTATTCATTGTAACATATCGCGACATTTCATTCTTAATTAATAACCAAGCACCCTCATACCGATCGGAATGATCGGCTTTTATTATGACCGACTAAAAGGCTCGAGAAGTTGCTGTCGCCCTTTCACAAAATCTGATTTCATTCCATAAGGGCGCCGCGCTTCGGCCGCCAATAATGAATTGTAAATAATGGTTAGTTTAATAACCAATATGAATGTTTAAAACATTATCCCTTCAAACTTTAAAAACAGTCCGTCAATTAAGCAGATCTTAGCAATTGTGGCACTCTAAGCAGAAAAATGGTCAATAAAAGGGGAGGGAAACATTTTTATACATATTTAAATCATTTGTTGAAGAAACAATCACTTCACATCAGTATTCTGTGCTTTGCTATTGAATGTTTTCATTTGTTTCAATCTTGAATAATCAAAATGTAAACAATATCCATAAGGATGAACTGTATGATAAATTTTACATATTGAGGTCTTGTTCAAGGCAACAAAACTATATTGTAAATTTTGCAGTTCCTTTAACACCAGTTGGGACGTAGGGACTACGTCACAACTAATAAAAACCGAAGAGCTCGATTAATTGACGGGTAAGATAGTTTTATTTGAATATGTTTGCATTGCGAAATTCTCAGTTCACTTTTCATTGTACATATCGCGACATTTCATTTTTGATAATCAAATCGGCTAATATGACCAACGAAAAGGCCCGAGAAGTTGCAATTGCCCTTTCACAATCCATAAAGGGTGTCGCGCCGAAGCTTGTAAATTAAGTCGACAAATGTGTCTTAGAAAAATGATTATCGCCTCGTACCTTTTTTCTAAAGCCTAAACCAAAATATCTAAATAACCTGCGGGTCTGTGTTTTAAAAAAAAATCGTTTTGATGACTTCAGCATAATGGGATCACTTGCAAGAGTACCAAAAAATAATCGCATCTTCATTTAAGGACATTTTCTTGTGCAACAACTAATTTTATTATCAAATTTGTTTGCTGTAATTAAATAAAATTCTAATTTAATCATCTCTAGGAAGGATTGATGTTATAAAAATATTAAATTATCTTACTTGGCAAAAAATTGTTCCTGTAAAATTAAGATATTTACCATGCTGTTTCAACCTTGTTGAATATGAAAACTATGAAAAATGGATATATGTGAAAATGAAACCATTGTGACTAAATTTAGATATTCAGTATGCAATAAAATGTCATAAATATAGACCATTTTAACTTAATATTTCAGTGCCAAGGAATTCAGTTCAGCTTTCTTGTCATATACAGGGGTGTTTAGAATTAATGTAATTTAACATGTAAACTATATGCTTATAATAACTCATTTACTGTCTTCGAAAGAACTCTTTCTTCCTGTACAAAAAAGTCAATCTTTAAATAAATTGCAATTATAGTGCAAAAAAATACTCTTCCTTTGACCTTTACTGATCTATTTGTATCAACTAAATAGAACAACAACAAAACCAAAATTCTGAATACATGTATATTGTATAGAGCACTTGGGTAAAGATGATACAATCCATTACAATTCAACAAACATATATATAAACATATACCAGTATACTAGTAAATCTATTAATAAATGCATCCATCACTTTCATAAATGATACAGTATCAATTCAAACAACTAATACCAATATATATAAAACCGTAAACATGTAAGCATTCGTATTGTTACAAGTAAACATATTTTCCCCGAACTTTTGTTAATCAACAAGTTAAATCCATGTTAACAATTACTGCGACTGTAAAGTATCGATACCCAAAGCTGAATGACTTTCAATTACAATTCATAATGCACAGTAACTCGTGCATACGTAATTAAACAAAACAACTTCTGATTGGTACATTCAAAAGATCTATCCAATCCAAAGGAAATTATTTACCGCTTCACTTAACCGGCGGAAAATATATTTCCTTTGACCTTTACTGATCTATTTGTATCAACTAAATAGAACAACAACAAAACCAAAATTCTGAATATATAGTATATATTGTATAGAGCACTTGGGTAAAGATGAACTAAAAGAACGGGGAACTTATGCTTTTATAATTTTCATGAAAACAGTTTCAAATTATAAACCTAAATTCTGTTATACACTTAATCTTTCAGCCAAACAGTCTTTAATATATCCATCTTTGGCGTTCTCGCTACGCCATCTACCGTGTCTCTTAAAAAGTCTATCTCTTATACCGTTATTGGCAGCTGCAGTAGCACCGCCTGACCTCAAAGAGTGCAAACCATATTTAGAAATGTCTGAAACATGATCTTTGAATGCTTCGATAAAAAGTTCTCTCAGGGTTGTATATGCTATTGATTTATTCATGTCTCTCAGTTTATAACCGTTTTTTTTGCATTTGGAAATACCACAAAATATGTAGCCCTCAGATTCAGAATCAATTTGCGCCCATGTCAAATAACGTTCTAAATTAACCACTGGACATAATGTGGTACCAGTACGTAAAACAGTTACCCACGCTCCATCTCTATATACATCAGTCTTGCTTGATTCAATGAAAATATTTATATATGTTGAACGAAAAACGATATCTGATCGTTTTATCTTCAATAATTCTTCACTTCTTAAAAATCCTACATATGCTAACAAGCACGCACAAATAATCCTTTGGTTTTTCACGTTATTCTCGCGATATAGACTATTAAACATTTTAAGTAACAATTCAGGTGTCACAGGTTCTTTCTTAACAACACTCTTAGACAGTCTTCTCTTAGCACCTTCTAGTATATTTTTCACGAGCATAGAATCAATGGGTGATTCCATACCTCCATTTAATACTATAAAATGACTTTGATACTGAACTAAACGAATTCGTAGATTGTACAATAGAGCACAAATAAATACCAAAATGAATTGCTTTAGCCGGGAAGATGTCCTTTTCACCCAAGGAATTACTCAAGGCCCACTTTTTCCACCTAATGAAAGTTCTGTAATAAGTTTTGGTGGTGCTTTCTGCGCGAGCGTCCTTCAGTAGTTCCGGGATCCAAGGCACCTTGTCGAGTAACACTTCCGGTAAATCATCTATATCGTCAGAATGACACTGAAAAAACAGATTTATAGAAAAATAAATTATTAGTATCATTAATTACTAACATCAATATTCAACAGTTTAATAGTGATTATATTGATAAAATTTCCGTTGCATACAGTTATCATTAAAGCTACATTATATATATGTATGTATAATACTTAACACGATCATTGCACAATCTGAAACTTTCATACATATGTTATCGAAAGCTTGTCACATTGTTTAACATTCTGGCAATTATAAAGGCAGCCATGCTAATTAAACAATATATATTTGTGAAAAATGTCATACATATTATCAAGGCTTGTCAGCCTACATAGAATATTCTAATCTATGTAGCAATTATAATGGCAGCTGCGCCAAATAAATAATTTATACATATTATCAAAGCTTGTCAGCCTAAACAGAATATTTCAATCTATGTAGCGATTATATAGGCAGCCACGCCCACATTATAAACTACAGATATGACTTCTATATAAAAATACATGTATAAATCATTCATCAGAACAACGGTATAATCTATCTTGGGAGCAATTGAAACTAAATAAAATAAAAATGTAATAATTTACCCCAGCTAGAAACGGGTTAACCAGTATATGTACTACAAAATTTAAAAAATTATTCTCAATGCCAGCATTCTAAATTTAAGATTCTCATTTCCAAATATACCCTTTCCATTTTTACAAACCGTGTTATTTTCTTTGTTTGTTGGTAGATCAATCCAGTCAACAATATTTGAAATAAATTTGCCCTTTTGACACAATAACGGCCACAAATTAGCCGATTCCCACAAAGGCACTATCAATACACCATTAGCTTTATCTAACTGCATCTTTTTGATAACTCTAGCTAATATAATAACTGGTGGAACAAAAAGACCCATTTTCTTGCCCCAAAATTCAGCAAATGCGTCTACGCCTGAGCATGTCTCATTCCAAAATTGAGAATAAATTGTGGGTAACTTATTATTGTGACTGCATGCAAACCAATCCACTTCAAGTATGCCCCATTTATTTTCAATCATATGTAAAATATGACGGGATATTCCCCAATCATCTTTATCAATTATCTTGGACAAATAATCAGCTTTTTCATTTTTCTCTCTTGGTATCCATTCAACATCCAATATAATGCTATTCTTCAAACAATAACTAAATATATCTAGAGCGATTTCTTGCAAATCAATTTTCATTGACCCTTCTTTAACAATGGTGCTAACGGCCTGATTATCAGTAAACCATTTGACCTTGTGACCTATCAATATTTGTCTAAGAAATTGTATAACTCTAAATACAGCAGTTAACTCTCTCCAAGTAGAGGATCTTAACTCATAAACCATGAGCCACCCCATTTACAGTTTCCACCTCATAACCTGAAAATCCTGTGACACTAGCGTCACTATAGACACACTTAGTGAAAATATCAACAATATGTAACTTGTTAATATTCAAAATTTGTAAATTTTCTTTCCAAAAATTTAATTGAGCCATGCTTTCTGCACTTAAATGAATGTAAGATACCCAAGAAAATGCGCTGGCTATATCTATGCTTAAATTCCGTGTCATTATTTGAGAAATATGACCCAACACAATGGACATAGATATAATCTGACCTACAAAACTGGCAACTTTTTTCACATGAACCCGCCTGTGTTTCTTTATGGAATTTTCAACATCCATTAAAGTATTCAAAGTCTTTTGAACCCTTCTATCAGGTATATAAACACTATTTAGAGTAGAATCAAGAACAGTGCCCAAAAACTCAAGATTTTGCACTGGTACCCACAAAGACTTTTCTGCCTTGGGGGACAAACCCAGATTCAAGAAGATCATTTTTTACGTGAAAGTGCAGTATCTTGGCAACCAGGTAAATCTTTATCACATCCGAAACCATCTAAAAACATAATAATCATTTTCCCTTCTCCTCTCCATTTGGCAATAAGAGGCCTTGTTAATTTGGTAAAAATATACGGGGCTGTACTTATTCCAAAAGGTAATACTAAACATTTGAAAAATGTAGTTTTGCCATATTCATCAGTCCATGAAAAACCTAAAAAATCAGTATGAGATGGAAATATTGAAATAAAATGATAAGCAGAATGAATATCAAATTTGTACATGTAACAATCGGGTTGAAAATAATTGAGTACGATTCTGATATCCTCGTACTTTACAGACTGTTTCCACAAGTGTTTGTTTACATGCCTTAAATCAAGTATTAAACGTTTTTCCCCTGATGACTGAACTGAAACTGTCAAAGGATTAACAACAGTAGGAATTTTATCACATTTTTGAATCGACCCTCTCAATAATAAATCAGTAATTGCTTCATGTACAAAACTACTTTCATCTAAAGCAGATTTATTATTCTTTAAAATACATGCAGGTGGCAAAGAAAAGAAAGGAATTTTATACCCATTTGTGATAACATCCAAAATAAATTCATTAGTTCCAATTGTTTGCCAAAAATTCACATTTTGTTTTAACCTATCTTTTACAATAATAGATTACTGACCCTGTTCGTACTCTAAATAATCATGGGGTGAAAATCAATACAGTTACATCTATAAATAGAATACTCATCTGTCAAATCGGCGGTTTCATTTTCTGTTCTGGGCGTTGTCGGTTGGATACCTCTGCTTGGTGTAGGTGCCTGACACGTATGGACAGTCTTTTCTGTAGTGGGAGAAATCCCCGCATGCGAAGCAGCTGCCATAGACCTTTCCTGAGTAGGGACGAAAATAAGAAGTACTTGCCCCTGCCTGAACGGAATTCTGCATACCCCATGACTGAGGTGGAGGATTCCTACCATAAGAAGGAGGCCCTGGAAGTAATGCATTCTTAGATTGCGATGTAGACGACTTTTTCTGCTGACTTCGTTTACGTTTACGTAAAGCCCTGTTTTCTGCCTTAGATATTTTGTTTTCGTCCACGCTATCGCTGGCAACTGGATTAGCCTCGTATTGGCGCACCGTTTCCCAGCCACCCTCACTCGTGTCTGCAATTCGGATGAGTTTATTACGTTGGTGAACTTTTTCGTCAGTTTCCTTCAACAAGTCCAATGCGTAATCAAGTTTATTGTTTTGAATAACCCAGGTGGCTTGTCCAACCAAATCAGACACTTGAGAATTAAAAGTGTATTGTATCTTGTTACCTTCTTTCTTCCACGAAAGTTCTTTTTCTTTCAACTTTTTGACCTTCGACGTGACGGAAAAATTTGTTTCCTTTAACGTCTTCTCTCAAGGAACTGATTTCTTGTCGCTGCCCTTTTAATTGATCGAGTACCAACTGCAACGTTTGGTTAATAATTTAATATCAGATTGTTGAACTTCAGTTTGACGAGAAGGTGAAGAATCCATGTTAAAAAATTACTGCGACTGTAAAGTATCGATACCCAAAGCTGAATGACTTTCAATTACAATTCATAATGCACAGTAACTCGTGCATACGTAATTAAACAAAACAACTTCTGATTGGTACATTCAAAAGATCTATCCAATCCAAAGGAAATTATTTACCGCCTAATTCGCTTCACTTAACCGGCGGAAAATATATTTTCAAATGGTATAGATCTACGCTTAAGAAATTGGAAAATACGAGAGCAGACTGCTTTAAAAGTGCTTTGTTTTCGGCGGCAATTTGCCCGTAAATATTCAAAAGTTTTGGTTTAAATATCAACAGGTATGTGGATTTTCTTGGAATATTTGTATAACGTATATGACCAATACCAAGCCAAATATGTTTACTAACTCAAGGGCTATTAGAAATATGTAAAAATATGCTCCAAAAAAGTTATTGATATGATGCCAAAGGTGTCCCGTTTTGATATCAATCTGCGGCATTTGCTTTAGTTTTTGAGCTTCACAAACCATTTTGCGCCATTTAGTAAACAAGTGTCGTAGGATAAGAATTTATATAAAATGTACACTGCCTTATATTTTGTTATTGATTTGAAATAAAATTTATTAACTGTATCTAAATGCGTTACATGTTATTTGACCCCTGATCCTGTACCGTTATATCTCTCTATATTTCTATTGTATCATAGTTTGGGGACCTTTCTGTTGAAATGTGTAAGAGTTTAATCGTATAAATATACATGCACAGTGCGTTAACTGGAGTGCAGGTATTAGTTACCCGCACTGCAGAGCATGCCCATTGATTGGTTCATTTTGTCTGGGGTTTACATATTGTGACGACGGAGAAACTGAAAGCGATAGAAATATCATATTGAGATGGTCGTTCATTGGTTCCTTTTTTCTGGGGTTTCATATTGTGACATCAGGGAACGTGTTTTTATTTTTGACTATGATACAAAAGAGAAAGAACATCAAAACACATGCTCTTTCTATTACTTATTCTTTAATATCTCCCATTGTTACTAACCTGTCACCCGTGAACTTGATATGCTATGTTCGGGTATGTTGTGTGATGCTCCATTGCACTTCATATTTGACCATTGCATGTTATAGTTGTGTAATATATTTATATTGTGTAAATATATTCTTTAATTAATATCTTGGATATTTCAGATTTGCATTTGTTGTGTCTGTGCCAGTCGATATATTACCCCACCTATAATACTAGTTTTAGCTTTCACTTGCAAATACACTTGTCCCAATCAATTCTTGTACATTTTACGATAAAACAATTATTTTAATATCGTTCTATACCATTTAAAATATCAAAATATTAATACCGTCATTAAAATTGCCTATAACTGTAAAACATCAATTACGCCGACTACAGTCGGTCATGGCACTTAGATGCTACGCGAGACATCGTATGACTTCATTCGCGTAGAGTCGTGTACTATATTTAGAGCATCTTTGTCGACATGATTTCGATATTTTTATTCAAGATAATGCTTTTATTTAATTTCATTAATTTTTTAGTACTTAAATATGATTATTTTAAATACAAAAGTCAGTAAATCACATTTTTATTATCTTTAAAAAAGGAATTTATAAAAATATTGGAAGCACATGGGTTCGTAAAGGTCAATCACTTAAAACGTGGTCAAACGTGGTTTGGCAATATGGCAGCTAAGTGCTGAATTTTTTACCTGTTGGAAACTATTAGGTAGTTTATGTTCGTAATAAGATTTTTATTTGTCCATCCTTGGCTTATCAACAGATTATACATGTATATAGTTTTATCAAGGTATGCTTCACTTTACTTCATGGCATGTTCGATGAATGAATACGAGCGTGTCATATTCCTGGCATGATTATTGGTGGACTTTCCCTACGGGTCCGTCTTCAGCGTTCACGTCATGTCATAGTATATAAACGGGTACGCTGAAGACCTTAAGCTACTATAATACAAGTAACTGCCGAATGGGTTACGTCGACACAAGCACACATTTAAATATTAACAACCACTTAAGCGTCTATGTTTAAGACAACAAAGGTGTAGATTGTGTCACTTTAAGACCATTTGGTGTAATATCGGTTCTATTTTGATGTAAATATATTTTTTTCCAAAATACAAAATTAATGTTGATTTCTGATAGAAAACGTTCTGTTTGATCTAATATAAATCGAAGTATTTCTCTTTTTGCTAAGATGGTTCTCTGAATGTTCATATGGATTCGAATTGTTATTGTTTAGCTGTGTGTGTTTTTCTGCAGTGCACTTAGGCATCCCATGGTTTCAGTCCAAAATCGACAGAGTGGTATAATAAAACAAGATGAACCTAATGTTTAAAAAAGTTTTAAAGTACACATAGTCCTTATAAGTCCACATATTTTATTTCCTCCTTCAATCAGAAAGTGAATCACTTACTTTAAGGTACAACCTCGCCATGTGCATTACCTATTTTGGCAACATCTGCATAGACATTTCAACTTCATGAATTTCCGATTTTATCTACGTGAATTCACAATTCCACATTTACGAAGTCACTATTTCAACTTCATAAATTTACGATTTCAACTTTACGAGCTCACGATTTCGAATGCATGAATACACGTTTTGAAAACGAAGCCAGCATTTCATCTTCGGGAATTTTGAAGTTATGTATCTTCTGTGTCATAATTATGTTGCGGTTCGGATCGGAATATCCGGCCCATAGGTGGCAACTCGGCAAGCCTCCTTTCCGCCCAATGGGACTGATATTCCGGTCTGTGTAGTATGTCAAATATTTTTCTTGCATATTCTTCCATATTCTACCATGTACTATCATATTTTAAATCCGTTACCTCAATAAAACAATATTCAATGGAAATTAATATATATTTTCATTTCATGAGTAGACATAGTATTAATCAATAAATATTTTAAATCAGTTTTCATTCATTACATTACAGGGCTATAAAATTTAATATAGGAAAGTTTTTACAGTGATATTTAATCAGAGGCTTCTTTCTGTTGTTTGAATGTAGCATGTGTATTTGTTTGTTTGGTTTGGATGTATGTAAACATGTTAAAATAAACAGGGTGTGTTCGGTTTGGATAATTGTAAAAAATTAAAATAAAAAGGGTTACCCTTTAGGGGCCTCTAAAATTTTTATTCTGGTCAACATGAAGGTTTTATCGAAAGGGTTGTTGTGCCCATGTATTCATGAAGGTAATGTATTGAGAAATAAACAAACTATAACCAACATTAAAGTTTTCCGATGTCAATGTCAACGACAACATAACTGTAGCAAAAGCTCATTGTTTCTGGGCAAAAAATGTCAGGATTCCGTTGTCACACTTTGTTAACACTCCTAAATGATGCATAGTTAAAAGAAGTCGACAGTGGTAAATACTTGGGATCGATCTTGTCGATCATGAAATATTACTGCATAAACTGAAAGTTTCATTTTAATGGTAGCTGTTTGAAATTATTTTCATCGTATCTATCGAATAGATCTATATACCATATGCAATACTATATGGGTACAAACCTGCAAGTCGGATACCAAAAAATATATAACATGCAAAAGGGCACTTCGAGTTATAACAAAACAGCACCTTGAAGGTTTAAATACTGAATTTTCACAGATTTTTGCATTAAATGACCATTTATATTTATTGGTGTGTATGTATATATATAAATGCTTATCTATATAAATGCGAGTGTGTATTTATATAGAGGATTTTCGCTAAATTATATATATATATTTATAGACAAAACTAATGTGACAAGACAGACCGATTAAACGTATAAAAAGGAAACGTTAAGATTTGTTCAAACATTTCTTTGTTTGCTTTTAGAACAAGGAAAAAGTCGAGCGTTGGCCCCGCCCGGCGGTGGCTCTTGTTAAAAGTGAACATAATCTGCACAACATTTATATCTAAACTTCAAGTTTTTTCTGGTAATGATAGATATAATCTTCGCTCTTCAGCACTCACTTCACACCACGGCAAATTATATGAATACAAAGCGATTCATTTGTGGAATACATTTCAAGCTGACATAAAACTACAACTGGTAGCAGGAAATCAGGTATATAAAATTGATTAAATTGTATACTGTAAAATTCGTTTTTTACAGCGTCACGGCTTTTTTTTTATATCATTGTATATTGTACAGATCATGACTATACATGAATTGTTGCCTAGTTGATAAGGTTCTTCTCATCACGACTATTTTTATCCTATTTGACAAGAAGTCGAAAGTGACAAATTTTAACATTTACTAGTTTCCCATAAATATGTTATGTTCAATTGATTTGTTTTCAGTACAAGTATATAAATCAGGGATAAATGCAGAAAATACGTCATTTACTAAATTACTTATAGTTTTAAATCACAAATTACTAAAAATAAAGACAGAAAATACAGGAAAACATGAAAAGAGAAATTTGATATTGATTTTGAACTGAAAACTCATAAACCACTTGCGAAATTATCAAAATTACAAGATTCAAAATTACATATACTGCGAAGATAATTGAAATAAATGCACCAGATAAGACAGTTATGACGATTTTGTAAATGTTTAAATTTGTCAAAAGTGTCATAAGATTCCATTATGATTAGTAATTAACTTTCAAACAAGACTAAACTAAAACATACAGTCATTAAGGATGGGGTTGGGGCAATTCTTTGTTGTATCTTGTAATCTCTGCTTGTTTATCCCAAGATAATTATTGGGAATGCATTCTTGGAATAAGCTCACCTTACTATTCAATAAATTGTTTCTATACAAAGGAAGTGAAAAGAAAAAAAATACTCTATTTATAAAATATATTATAAATACAGTATATTTTTTTCTAGAATTACTTTTTGTATTTTCTGATCGCAGATCAGGAAATACAATGCTGACATTCAATCTCTGGCGACAAACCTAATAACAAGTAGTTCTCAAAACAGCTTAAAAATACCGATGTAAAAGAAAGAAATATTTTATTTTGTTACAAATATCCAACAAATTGCAACGCATTCAAAGTTTAAAAGTAGCATTGGCTTATAGAATTGTCAATAAATGCACAATCACAAATTACGCGGATGAATATCATTTTAATCAATGAAAATGCTATTTTTAGCGATGTCGATTACCGAATAATTCAGAGCGTAGTACACAAATCTGACTGTGGAGTAGTGGAATATATACATGTCGGACTATTTTGGCGAGAGGATTTTCGCTAAATTATCTACATCAGTGTTAAACAATAGATTTATCGTGAACAAAATTAATAAGGATTACAAACTAGAAATGGAAATTCTAAATTTAGTATTATTTGATTTTATTCCGTCTTTCTGCGTATAACTTCCCCGTGGTGCAGGGTTAACGCGCTCGTTTAGGGTGTGAGAGGTCTGGGGTTCAAATCCCAGTTGAGGCAATTTTAAGTGTCTTTTTTAAGGAAGTAGCCATAATTTAGTGTGGCTGTCATAAAACTAGAACTCCGTGAGTAGGATGTGTCGCCTTGTGAACAATCTAGTTTAGGAGAAATGGCCAGGACAAAAATGAAATATGAAAATTAACAAAGGGCAATAACTCAAAAAATAAGAAGTGCAGAGCAGCAGTTTCTATGCACTGCACTTCTTACCAATAAGATCTATCATCCTATGAAGTCCATAGCTTTTATAATTTATGAGAAATGGCCTGGACAAAAATAAAGTATGAAAATTAACAAAGGGCAATAACTCAAAAAAAAAATGCAGAGTACTGGTTCTTGTACACTACACTTATTCTTAATGAGATCTATCATCCTATGAATTTAAAGACCATAGCTTTTATTCTTTAGGAGAAATGGCCTGGACAAAAATAAAGTATGAAAATTATCAAAGGGAAATAACTCAAAAAATAAGAAATGCAGAGTACTGGTTCTTGTGCACTGCACTTCTTCTTAATGAGATCTATCATCCTATGAATTTAAAGACCATAGCTTTTATACTTTAGGAGAAATGGCCTGGACAAAAATAAAGTATGAAAATTAACAAAGGCAATAACTCAAAAAATAAGAAATGCAGAGTACCGGTTCTTGTGCACTGCACTTCTTCTCACCCTATGAAGTTTCAAGTCCATAGCTTTTATACATTAGGAGAAATGGCCCGGACAAAAATAAAGTATGAAAATTAACAAAGGGCAATAACTTAAAAATTAAGAAGTGCAGAGTACCGGTTCTTGTGTACTGCACTTCGGGTCATTATAAGAAGCATGCATACCAAATTTGAAGTCAATCCTACTTATAATGACTGAATTATGCCCCGGACAAGCTTAAGGGGACGCAGACGCCGACAACGACACCACCGACAAAAGTAACCCCTATATGTTGCCTTTTTCAAGGCAACACAAAATGAACATAAATGATTTTTTTGATGCAATTCTAGTCATACAAAATTCTGTATGTACTAAACTCAAACTGTTATAGTAAACAAGAGGGCCATGATG
This sequence comes from Ruditapes philippinarum, assembly GCF_026571515.1. Classification (NCBI taxonomy): domain Eukaryota; kingdom Metazoa; phylum Mollusca; class Bivalvia; order Venerida; family Veneridae; genus Ruditapes; species Ruditapes philippinarum. The sequence continues at coordinate 183,469 of NW_026858637.1, forward strand.
GCCCTAGATCGCTCACCTGACTTATCAAACTCATCCAAACAATTACCTAGACAAGCATTCTGACCAAGTGTCATGACAGGTGAGTCAAAAATGTGACCACTACAGTGTTAACAAGGATTATCCATATTTGAGCAGTGCGACCTAGTTTTTTACCCAGGTGACACATATTCAAACTTGACCTAGAAATCATCAAAACAAACTTTCAGACTAATTTCCAGGATACTTGGATCAAAACAGTAGCAACTAGAGTGTTAACAAGATTTTTCTATTTTTAGCTCCGGTGACCTAGTTTCACATGCGATTTCGAACTCATCCAAGCAATGACCTAGACAAGTTTCCTGACCAAGTTTGATGACAATTGAGTCAAAATTGTGACCACTAGAGTGTTAACAAGGTTTTTTTTATTTTTAGCTCCTGTAACCTAGTTTTTCATCCGACATGACCCATGTTCGAACTCATCTGAGCTATCACCTAGACAAGCACCTTGATCAAGTCTGATGATGATTGATGCAAAAATGTGACCGCTAGAGTGTTAACAAGGTTTTTCTATTTTTAGCTCCGGTGACCTACTTTTTCATCCGAGATGACCCATGTTCAAACTCATCTGAGCTATCACCTAGACAAACATCTTGACCAAGTTTGATGATGACTGATGCAAAAATGTGACCGCTAGAGTGTTAACAAGGTTTTTCTATTTTTAGCTCCGGTGACCTACTTTTTCATCCGAGATGACCCATGTTCGAACTCATCCGAGCTATCACCTAGACAAGCATCTTGACCAAGTTTGATGATGATTGATGCAAAAATGTGACCGCTAGAGTGTTAACAAGGTTTTTCTATTTTTAGCTCCGGTGACCTTCTTTTTCATCCGAGATGACCCATGTTCGAACTCATCCAAGCTATCAACTAGATAAGCATCCTGACCAAGTTTGATGAATATTGATGCAAAAATGTGACCGCTAGAGTGTTAACAAGGTTTTTCTATTTATAGCTCCGGTGACCTAGTTTTTCATCCGAGATGACCCATATTCGAACACATCCGAGCTATTATCTAAACAAGCATCCTGACAAAGTTTGATGATGATTGGGTCAAAAATGTGACCACTAGAGTCGCTGCATCTCGGTGCTCTGTAAGATGACTTATAGTATATAAAACTAGGAAATTATACAGGAAAATACATACAGATATGCAGTACGATTTAGATTGCAAAGATCAGAAAATACCAGAGAGTTTGCAGCCCTTTGATTTTACACTATCCCAACATTGTGTCGAGTCTCAGTGGAATTATGTATGAAAATTTAAACAAGGAGGCATTTGCCAAAAAGTGCACACCGGAAGACAGATAGAATGAGTTTTGTGAAAAATAATGCAAGTTAATGTCAACTATATATCCAGGTCTGCACACATTCAAAGTTAAAAGGACCTTCTGTCCTGTGAATAAAATGCAAAAACAAAGGACTAGTTTTTGATGACCAAGGTCAGTGTGACCTTGGCCTTTACTCACTGACTTTAAAATCATCATGAGTTATCTATTTATCATGACCAACATTTACACCAAATCTATTGGTCTCACAAATTTCTAATGGTCAAAGATGTAGTAACCTTGACCTCAAAATAGACTGGGGTCATCTACAAGTCACAACAAACTTGCACACCAAATGCAAGCTGTTCTCTAGTTTTTTGGTCATGGTCTAGGCCTCTAAGTCCTTGACCTTTGACCTCAAAATCAGAAGGTATCATCTACTAGCCATGACAAACATTGATAACAAGTCTTAGAAATGTTGGCTTAAGCAATCGCTAGCTATTGATTGGACAAACTTTTACTGGTCAAGGTCATTGTGTACTTGGCATTTGGCAAACTGACCTCGAAGACTTTTTAATGAAATATCAACCTACTTCAAGGCATTCTATACATTGAGTATTTCATTCCTGTGATTTTAAGCAAGTAATGACAAATTTTTCTCTAAAAGACGTTTATTAGTTCTTACTACTACATACACGTATTTAGTAACAGAACTTTAGAAACTTTGCATATTAATAAAATTATCACATATTTGAAGACCAGCTTCAAGTTATATATACATAAAAAACAAAATATATACTCAACATCACTAATTCCGCGTCATCACTTATTTCACGGAAATGGCATATTTTCATGTGACCAGTGTTAAAAATGATCAGAATTGACATATTTTATTCAAACACATAAACAACAAAGTTTTTGTGCAAAATAATCTAAATCTCTTGATTTTTATGTAAAACAGAACAACATTTTACAAACTTCTGCAAAAAGCAACAATACTCCATTAAATTTGTGCATACATTGGAAACAATCATCATTTTCTAAATATTCTTGTTTGTTGAAAAAATAAATTTTGAATGACAAGGTAAAGATATAGAGGATATTTGTTTGTTTTGCATGTAAGATTGAAATATAATTTCACTGAGTGAACACCAGATGCAATATTTTCACGAGTGGCGTAGCCACGAGTGAAAATATAATAGCTGGTGTTCACGAATGAAATATATTTCAATCTTATATGTAAAACAAATAAATTTTCTTTTTATTTCATGCTTTTTAAGTGATTTTTAGTATTTTTTACTGATTTTGCCGCGTAACGTCGCGCATTCTCCTTTGTGACGTCATCACATCATGACGTCACATCATCAATTTTGAAACATAGTTCTGTTAAATTTCTCTAATTTTGTTACATTTTTAGCATGATTTATGGTGACATCGACTTTCTTTTCCTAAAGAAGCAAAATTTACACATGACAGCATTCATTTCTGCCTGTTATTCCATTTAGTAATGATTCTCTTTTCATCCGCATTCAGATATAGTCCGGCTACAGTGAAAATTATATTTTATAAATTTCTCTAGTGGTTTATCAAAATATAATCATCTGATATATCACAATAAAACACTGGAAAGCATGAAATAAAGTTTTAATATTAAAAATTAAGCAAAAAAACATGTAGAAAGTTTAACTGAAACATGAAAAAACTGAAATGTAACACCATTACCGTGATTTAAATGATGACATACTGTTTTCAAAATGGCCGACATATGGTCTACCGAATATAGTGTTGTTACAGCAGAAAATACCTATAAGTTATAGCTTATGACAACTTTTTTACCATAAGTTTCATTAGTTGTTTTCTTTCTGCTTTCAAAGTGTTAAGTACCGTGAACTAAGAGGAGCACAGTATACTTAGAAATAGAAAGAAATATACATATACAATATAATGAAATATTTTCTTTATATTTTAGGCTAATATGCATATAAAATAAACATCAGTAATTACTAATGGTGTAGTACTTAAGTACCAGTACCAGTACTTGCCAAGTTAAGCAGTACCATTATCAGTACCAATACTAGATTTTAGCTCAGTACTGCAGTAACAGTACATTTTTAAGGAAGTAATTAAGTCATTAAGTATCAGTACCAATACTTTTATATATTCATCATAGTTTGAATCAATACACACTGTTAAACAAAAATAGCATATCATGTATATTTACATAATTTAAATGATTTTTTTTTTTAAACAATTATTTCCATTTCACATGTGTACACTTCTTATCAAAAACTAGAAATGTGTCCATAGGACACGGGTGCCCCCACACTCCACCGATTTGTCAATCTTATATCTCTAGGTCAAATTTTTTTTTGGCTACATGTGCCCATGTTGAAAATTAAAAATCTTTTATTAAGTAAAGGGCAAGTACTACAAATACTGAATAAATCAACAAGAAAACCCCAAGGTGCATATTTTTGAGTACACGTGCTGACCAACATTCTTGTAAACTTTCAGGCCTACAGGTCATAAACTTTTTGAGTTACGTGCAACACAAGTTAAATATTGTAAATTTTTACTAAGTCAAGGGCTCTAAAAATATTAAAAATATATCCATACGAAAATACCCAGGTGCACAACTACACATGCTGAGCAACATTCCTGTAAGGTTTCATGACTCTAGGTAAAATACTTTTTTAGATACATGAGACACAAGTTGAAAATTGGAAATTTTTACTAATTCAAGGGCAATAACTCTAAAAATACTAAAAATATCAACACGAAAATACCCAGGTGCAAAACTACACATGCTGATCAACATTCCAGTAAGGTTTCATGACACTAGGTCAAATACTTTTTAGTCACGTGCGACACAAGTTGAAAATTGCACATTTTTACTAATTCAAGGGCAATAACTCTAAAAATACTAAAAATATCAATACCAAAATACCCAGGTGCACAACTTCACATGCTGATCAACATTCCATTAAGATTTCATGACTCTAGGTCAAATACTTTTTGAGCTACGTGCGACACAAAAAGGGAACAGACGGACGGACATACTCACAAAATGGTACTTATGTGACTTTTCCTTTGATCTTTTTGGCCATTTTTAGTCACACAAAAAGTAAAAACGGAATGAATAGGATCAAAGAGAATTTACTGTTACCCATTGTTCTCCAAGTCACACAAGTACCTCTGGGTTTGTATGGACAGACGGATGAACGGACAAGGGTAAATCTAAATGCCCCCACCCCCCCTATAGTGGGGGCACAAAAATGCAAACATTATTCAGCAAAATAAAAGGAATTATTATTTACTTTAAAAAATACATTTTTACAACTTTAATGATTTAAGGTAGACCATGGGTAATGGGCACAATAAGGAACTGTAAAATTGACAACATAGGACAGTTATATGTCTTTAAGGTCACCTGTATGCAAAATTTAAATAAAATTTACCTTGAGGTTTACGAGTTATGGATATATTTCAGAACTAAGACTTTGCCATTAGAAGGGCTTATTTTTAGAAATGAGGAAACTCTAAATAATCTGTAAATTATCATCATTATAAAAAATGTTTTTCTATTGGTCATTGTTGAGAAACAAATAATAACATTCAGGTAACAAATTACACAAACAAAATGTTTGTTTCTAAACAAAATGTTCTTAATATGTACAAAAATGTTACCCTAACCCACCCACTTTAAACACTAATTTTACCAATTGGACCCTATCTAAAATGCCTTATTCAAAATATCCCTAAAATTTACCATAATGAGGGGCTGTTTTCAAACTTTGCTCAAATTTCCTTAAAGGTATATTGGTTGATCATGCGAAATATAAAATACTTTTACCGTGTAGTTTTTAATTTATTAAACTTTGAAAATATCTGGTATCATATTTGCTATAAATTTTGGCATTATTTAGCCAACAAATACCTACAATTATTATATTATTTAAATCAAACCATTTTTTCTTCCATAAGGGATCAGAGAAATACATAAATAATGTTGAAAAGAAAAAAAGAAAGAAAAAAAAAAGTTGCCCCTTCTGGGGTTTGAACCGCGCACACTCAATGTAGTTGGCAAGTGATTCTAGCCTATTTGAATACTCTTCAAAGTAGAGGTAATACATTACCCATGGTCTACCTTAACATACATTTTACAACCAATATTTTCAACATATGTTCATGTCATATCTCATATCTTATTGTTTAGTAACCAGTCAACTGCAATACAATGCAATCATCTTTCATTTAAAACATAACAGTCTTTTGTTGCTTTTCACACCTGGTTGCCTTCACTTTTGCAGTACCAGTAATGCAGCTCTGATAAACATTAAATCAACATATTATATCAACATTTCACTTATGTAAACATACAGATTTTTATTTAAATAGAGGATATTGAATAAGTGTATATTCAATACTGAATTCATTAAAAAAATTGAATAAAATTATATTATGCCAGTCTCTGGTGAGCATATTTTTATTCAATGAGTTCAAAAAATTTAGTAATCAACCTACAAGAATATCATATATATTCAAAATCAGAACTGTTTACATTACAAGAGCACTGCATTAGCCAGGCAATATAAGTCCGAATGCTAATTTGTTTTAAGAAAAAACAAATAGAGTAACCAAAAATAATTTTCAAACAGAGAGGATACCAGTTTATAATATTTGTCCAAAATATGTTTTATTTCAATTATCAATAATATTAAGATCTATATCTCTTGTCACATAATTACTTAGTGACAATAATATGCCACAGCTTTTGCTTTGGAATACAGACCCCTGATATGTCACCTGTCCAGTCATGCCCTAAAAAGGCTAATTTCGAAGCACAGAGTGGTGATTATTTACTTCCGTGCAATTGTCACAGAGGATATATACTGATTAAAAAAACTATCATGTTTATTATTTTTATTTTTTTCAATTAATGAAAATTCAAAAAGAAACAAGAACCAATTTGTTAACATGGCCATCCCCCGCCGAATGTGTTTGCTCATTGGAAGAATGTATATGTAGTAGAGCAGAATAATTCAATTTTAAGAGGTCTTTTGGTAATGAAAACTGATGGCTGAAGTGATTACAGATTTGAAACCTATGTGAATACTGATGGCTGAAATAACAAAAGGGCAATAACTGAAAAAATAATGCAGGATAGGTAATAATTATCATTCTTGTGTGCTGCACTCCTCCTCAATGAGATCTATCCACCTATGAAGTTTCATGTTGATATCTCTAACACTTTTTGAGATAAGCTCCGGACAAAAAGTATGAAAAATAACAAAGGGCAATAACTAAAAAATTATAAAGGGTAAAGTTATCACTCTTGTGCACAGCATTCCTCCTCAATAAGATAAATTCACCTATGAAGTTTCATGCTGACATCTCAAAGACATTTTGAGTTATGCTCCACTCAGGTGAAAAATTAAGTATGAAAAATAACAAAGGGTAATAACTCAAAAAATATGAAGGGTAGAGTTATCACTCTTGTGCACTGCACACCTCTTGAGTGAGATCTATCCACCTATGAAAGTTCAAGTTGAAACCTCAAATACTTTTTGAGATATGCTCCAGACAAAAATGTCAGACGGAAGGACAGACGGACGGAGACTATGTTATATTTTGAGTTTCAAGTGAATACCTTATATAGTAATTACTTAATGAGTTACTGTCTGGACAAAAATCCACATGAAAAATAACAAAGGGCAATAACTGAAAAAATATGCAGCATAGTCATTCTTGTGCACTGCACTCCTCCTCAATGAGACCTATCCACCTATGAAGTTTATACCTGTTATACTTTTTGAGATAAGCTCCGGACAAAAAGTATAAAAAATAAAAAAGGGCAATAACTAAAAAATTATTAAGGGTAGAGTTATCATTCTTGTGCACAGCATTCCTCTTCAATAAGATCTATCCACCTATGAAGCTTCATGTCCACATCTCAAAGTTTTTGTTTAAGTTATGCTCCACTCAGGAAAAAAATAAGTATGAAAAATAATAAAGGGCAATAACTCAAAAATTATAAAGGGAAGAGTTATCATTTTTGTGCACAGCATTCTTCCTCAATAAGATCTATCCACCTATATTGACATCTCAAAGACTTTTTGAGTTATGCTCCACTCAGGTGAAAAATTAAGTATGAAAAAAATAACAAAGGGCAATAACACAAAAATTCTGAAGGGTAGAGTTATCATTTTTCTGCACTGCATTCCTCTTAAGTAAATTCTATCCACCTAAGAAGTTTCATGTTGATATCTCAAAGGCTTTTTGAGTTATGCAAGTCTGGACAAAAATTAAGTTTGAAAAATAACAAAGGGCAGTAACTGAAAAATTATGCAGGGCAGAGTTATCATTCTTGTGCACTGCAATCCTCCTCAATATGATCTATCCACCTATGAAATTTCAAGTTGATACCTCAATTGCTTTTTAAGATATGCTCAAAGGAAGGACAGACGGAGACTATTTCTATATCCCCCGCCGCCTTTCGGCGCAGGATAACAACATGTAAATAATATTATACCAGAAATTCAAAAGCACAAAACATAATCAAAATGCTATGCTTAAAAATAATTTTCTTCTTTTTTTATTACCTCCCTTTACATTTATAACATCAATACTCAACAAACATCCATCTTATAATAAACTGATAAGTCTTCTTTTACAAAGAGATGATACATGCTAAAAATCTATGCTATGCATGTTATAGAAAACGACTTTAAAAACATGTACATGTATACTATGGTATATAAATCTGTATACATGTACATGTAAACTGTGAGAAACCTACCCATCCCCCCACCAACCCACTGTGCACAGCCATTTCTTAATATTAGTGAAATGATTTTTGGGACAATTGCAGGGTTCTTATATGTAACGATACATATCAAATAACTGGGATTTGTAACTGTAAGAATACACAAGAGCTGTCGGTAGGACAGCACGCTCGACTATTCTAAGAGCTTGATGGTAAAAGAGCCTTGATAATTTAAATTTTCTAAGTTCACAAAAGGGCTAATTTTTTATAAATTCATGTTATAGGCCTTGAGAGAGAGTCTTATTATACAGTATTGGCTTGACTATTCGGAAGGTAATGTCACAAGGGTGTTTTATTGAGTATAATAATACTAATTACCTATGAATACATAAACTTGACAGAAAAGGAACAAAGGCTTGTTATTAAGATGTTTTATCAAGTAAATCACTGCTTTCTTATTATGAATGCATAAAATTGTCCCAAAAAAGGCACAAACCCTTCAATAGTTATGGAGATAACAGTTTACAAGCAAAACTTTATCATGAATTTCTAAGTTGAAAAAAGGGGAGAAAAATCAGCCTTAATGCAAGATAGAATTATGAATCTTTGTCAGTGACCTACAATTATGGCCCTAAATGCATATGTTAAGTTTTAAATAAATATCTTTAATAGTTATTGAGATTTGTAAAACTTGCATGTAATCATTAACCAAGAGAAAAGGGGATATGAATCAGCATAAATGCAAGATAGAGTTATGGAACTTGGTCAGTGACATACAATTATGACCCTCAAATTATGACCGTAAGTACATATATCTTTGAAGACCTTTAACCTTTAACTAAAATTTCTAAGTTTAAAAGGGGCAAATAATTCTGCAAATATTGCAGGCAGAGTTATGCAATTTTGCAAACTGATGTACATTGTTACTATAAAAAAGTATTTTAAATTTCAATTGAATATCTCAAGCAATAATTGAGATACTTGACTTTACAAAAAAACTTTAACCAAAATTTCTAAGTTCCAATGGGGCATAATTCTATCAATATTGTAGGCAGAATTATCCAACTTGTCAATCTGATGTACCTTGTTACTATAAATAAGTATTGTAAGTTTCAATTGAATATCTCAAGCAATAATTGTGATATTTGACTTTACAAAACAACTTAAACCAAAATTTCTAAGTTAAAAAGGGGCATAATTCTGTCAATATTGTTAGCAGAGTTATCAAACTTGTCAATCTGATGTACCTTGTTACTATAAATAAGTATTGTAAGTTTCAATTGAATATCTCAAGCAATAATTGAGATATTTGACTTTACAAAAAACTTTAACCAACGCAGACGCCGACGCGGACGCCGGGGCGACTACAATAGCTCTCATATTCTTCGAATAGTCGAGCTAATAAATGAAAATAAGTTTTTCTATCAATGTCACCTGTGGGGCAGGGCCAATATTGACCACTTGAGCACCATTTATATAAATTTTGTAGATGTCAACAAGGCATGCTTCATGCAAAACATCTAAGCTTTAACATAAATATAATATTTTTGGGCATATTACCTCCCTTGATTTAAAGCTTTTAAAATTCAGCAATTTAAAAATGCACTGGTAGTCATGGGCTTAACTTTCTGCAACTTATTATATTATTTCTTCCTTGGAACAACTTTGTTTAAATGTATAATAAAACAGATACAACCGCATTACTTCAGCCCTTCAACCCATATCAGTCTTTAAATTAAAGAAGACTGCCCACAATATGGCAAATCAGAGGTAGCATTGTAAATTAACAACTGCTAGTACGTACTTTAGAAATAATTCTTGTCCAAAGTTTTGATAAATTGCCTTAAAAAATTGACATATAAATACATCATTTACAACTTACTGTTATTTGGTGAATTTACAAATTTTAAGTAACATCAGTTAATAAGATTGTTTTAAAATAATGAAATGATATAAACATATAATATCCTCTATACTTCAAGGGCCATTAGTGATCACATGTGTCGCCTAATCATAACCAACTGTATGTTGCAGCTACTGTGTGGCAGTCAACACAAAAATCATTTTCAAGGCAAAACACATTATTTATTCAAGGGCAATAACTCGGCTAAAATCTTTGAACCGGAAAACCTGTGTAATGTGCACAAGTACTTGAGCTATCGATCAATCCTGTTAAGTTATTGAATTGCATTTAGTGGTATAAGAGGAGTAGTCTGGACACATTTTAAAAAATTAAAATCATTGAATGGACATAATTCTGACAAAAATCATTTAAACAAAAAATGTTGATGAGATGCACAACTAGACATAGTATTGATCTAAAAAAAAAAGTTGCTCTAAAAATATTTATGAGTTATAAATTATTTATATGGACAAAAAATATTTTTGTCAACTAAAAAATTTAATAAGCACTTAAAAACTAGAAATGTGTCCATATAACACAGATGCTCCCCACATTCCACTATTTTGTCAGTCTACTGACGTACAGCAGGACAGTTTGAATGAGGGACAGACAAGGGTTACTCTACATGACTTCCCCTACCTCAAAGTGGTTGGCATTAAAAAACGACATCCAATTTTTCAATGTTGACATCCTGATCCCACTTGAGCTGCAAGAATTTGTAATCTCAATTTTATATCCTAAATTATGATTAAAAGAGTATTAAAAGAAACAAAAATGCCAGATGCACAACTACACATGCTGACCAACATTCCTGTAAATTCCATGACTCTTGCTCGAATACTTTCTAAGTAACACAAAACACAAGTTGAAAATTGAAAAGTATTTGTACTAAGTCAAGGGCAATAACTCTACAAATACAAAATCAATCCGCAAGTAAGCCCCATGATGCATAACTATACATGCTGATCAATATTCCTGTTTATTGTACATAGGGAAAAGACTTCAATAAGCATTAGGTTGTTTCTAGTCTAATCCTTTTCTTGTATTGATTGTAAATATCATGTATGTAAATATGCTTATGTAATGAATAAAATATGTTTAAACCAACATTCCTGTAAAGCTTCTTGACTCCAGTCAAATACTTTTGGAGCTTAATGCAACACAAGTTGAAAATTGCAAATTTTTACTAGGTCAAGGGAGATAAAGTTTGTTAACTGTAGCTCAAGAACTTAGTGGTATATGTGACGCAACATTTTGAATGGTTTTTACTAAGTCAAAGGCAATAACTCAATAACAAATTCTGAATAAAAATACAAGCAAAACCCAAGGTGCACAACTCAGCCTCACTATAGAGAACATTTATCCCAAGTTATTGTTGAGCCTGCTTGTGGTGATCTCAACTTAGGTCATCATTTCTGGCATAAAGTTTGGTGTATATGCCTCCATGCATGTGTCCGTCCGTCAGTCCATCCAGATTTGTTCGGTCTATATCTTGCTAATTTTTTAAGAATTTCAAGATAATTTGCTACAAATATTCACCATGGGTGGTGTGTCACACACAAAACACAGGTCCGCCACTCAAAGGTTAAGGTCACATTTGGGGGTCAGGGCAAAACCCATATCCAGGGCATAACTTCTACATGGATGGAGGGATTTTAATATAACTTGGGACATATATTCTCCATAATGTGGCAGCAAAAAATTCAGGTGTATGCGACAATGGTTAAGGTCACACTTAGAGGTCAAAGGCAAAAAACAAAAAACAAACCCAAACAAGAGGGCCATGATGGCCCTGAGGTCGCTCACCTGTATATAGGCTCCCCCAACCCCCACCCCAAAGTTGCAGGGCCAATTTAACCCAAGGGCTTTTATTTGCACAAACTTGGTAGACACCCATAAGAAGATGTTTCATGCTAAACATCTAAGCTCTAGCTCATTGGGCTTTTTAAAAGAAGATTTTTTTTAAAGTTTTTACTATACACATATAGTTAAAAACAATGACACCCCTGGGGCCGGGCCAGTTTTGACCCCAGGGCTTTTATTTGAACAAACTTTGTAGACACTTACTAGAAGATGTTTCATGCTTAATATCTAAACTCTAGGGTTTTTTCAAAGAAGATTTTAAGTTTTTGCTATACACATATAAAGAAAATCAATGACCCCCGGGGCGGGGCCAATTTTGACCCCAGGTCTTTTATTTGAACAAACTTTGTAGACACACACTAAAAGATGTTTCATGCTTAATATCTTAACTCTAGCTATTTGGGTTTTTTCAAAGAAGATTTTTTAAGTTTTTGCTATACACATATAAGGAAAATCAATGACCCCCGGGGCGGGCCAATTTTGACCCCAGGGCTTTTATTTGAACAAACTTGGTAGACACCTATTAGAACATGTTTGATGCTAAATATCTTAGCCATAGCTCTTTGAGTTCTTTAAAAGAAGATTTTTTAAGTTTTTACTATATGCATATAGGGAAAATCAATGACCCCCCGGGGCGGGGCCAATTTTGACCCCAGGGCTTTTATTTGAACAAACTTAGTAGACACTTATTAGAACATGTTTCATGCTAAATATCTTAGCTCTAACTCTTTTGGTTCTTTAAAAGAAGATTTTCTAAGTTTTTACTATATGCATATAGGGAAAATCAATGACCCCCTGGGGCGGGGCCAATTTTGACCCCAGGGCTTTCATTTGAACAAACTTGGTAGACACCTATTAGAACATGTTTGATGCTCAATATCTTAGCCATAGCTCTTTGAGTTCTTTAAAAGAAGATTTTTTAAGTTTTTACTATATGCATATAGGGAAAATCAATGACCCCCCGGGGCGGGGCCAATTTTGACCCCAGGGCTTTTATTTGAACAAACTTGGTAGACACTCACTAGAAGATGTTTCATGCCAAATATCTAAGCTCTAGCTCTTATGGTTTTTTAAAAGAAGATATTTAAAGTTTTTTCTTTCGGTTGCCATGGCAACCAGAGTTCTGCATGGAATTAAATTCTTTGAACAATTTTTAAAGGTAACCACCAAAGGAACATTCCTGTGAAGTTTGGATGAAATTGGCTTAGTGGTTTATGAGGAGATGTCATTTAAAGTAAAAGTTTACGGACGGACGCCGGACGGACGACGGACGGACGGACGGACGGACGCCGGACGAAAAGCGATCACAAAAGCTCACCCTGTCACTTTGTGACAGGTGAGCTAAAAACAATAACATTCATTTACAAGTTTGACCTTCATTTTGCACTTGACAACTCAACATGGAGGACATTTGTACTAAGTTATATAAAAATCCATCAATGTATATTAAAGTGAACATTTGTACCAAATTATTTTGAAATCCTTCTGACCAATTTCCAGAAATATTTGGGCTGAAATAACATTCATTTGCAAGTTTGATCTTCATTTTGCACTTGAAAACTCAACTTAACATGGAGAACATTGGTACTAAGTTATATTAAAATCCATCAATGCATATTAAAGTGAACATTTGTACCAAATTATTTTGAAATCCTTTTGACCAATTTCCAGAAATATTTGGGCTGAAATAAATATTAACTAATTTAAACTTTTTAAAATCATAGAGTGTTTTTCCATATTTGGAAACCTATGGCCCCCAGGGTGCAGCCAACTTTGAAACTAGAAACAAACTATGAACAACTTTGTAAAAGGACATAATTATAGATGATATCATTAAATCTAAAATCTAAATCTAAGCATTATATGTTCAGAAAAAGAAGATTTTTTAAGTTTTTACTATATGTACATAATGAAAATCAATGACCTCCGGGGCATGGCCAATTTTGATTCAAGGACTTTAATTTTAACAATCTTGGTAAAGGTCCACTACACAATATTTCACGCCAAATATCTAACTTCTAGCCTTTGTCAAAAAGGAGAATTTTTTTTAAAGTTTTTACTAAATACATATAAGGAAAATCAATGAACACCTTGAGCGAGGTCAATTTTGACCCCAGAGTTATAATTTGATCAACTTTTGAAGAGTTTCATAAGTATGGAGGCTATTCGTTGCCAAAAATCCAGCCTTGTTGATCTGAGTTGAACAGTTTGTTAACGGACAAAATACAATTGTATTTCTTTGTATGTAAACTCCAATGTTGCATTCTTGGATTGAGTTTGCCGATTTAACATTGTAAACATGCATTTCAACAAAATACATTTTGTTAAACGACAAAACATTAACTGTTTTGCTGATAGTAGCAATACCAAGTGTTCGAATACTCATTGTTCGTGTATACGCCGACAAAACAGAAGTTACATTCTCAGCTTTACATTGTCTCGGATCTGCATAATCCAGCTTTAAACATTTTTTCAATAGGAAATAAAATAAGCTCCGCCCATATTCCCGCCCACTTCATCATCGTAAATAAACATATTTATCTGCTCATTTTCTGTATTTACCGTAGGCGAAAAGAAACGGCGTAGTTTCCATTTACCACACCTTTAAGGTGTTAAGTTATTTTTTAAGAAAATTATTATGCGTAAAAATGACAACAAATAGTTCTGCACTTTATGGGGAGTTGGGCAGAGTGCCGTTAATTGTTATACGTAAGTTGCGAATGTTAAAATTCTGGCTTAAAGTACTGAAGTCGGACGAATCTAGTATCATACGTCAAGTTTATGAAATGCTTAAATGTGACTCTGACAATAATGTTACTTATGGGGGGAAAAACTGGGCTCATCAGGTAAAACTTGTACTACAGGAAATTGGGCTTAATTACTTTTGGTTGTCCCAAAATGATGTTGTGGATCATATATCAATTTTACATATCAAACAAAGATTATTCGATGACTTTTATCAGTCATGGTACAGCGATATTAACAATTCTAGAAAACTAGAAGCCTATTGTTTATTTAAACATTCATTCAATCAGGAGAAATATTTAGATACCGTAACGGTTGTAAAATATCGCATAGCATTAACTAAGTTCAGAGTATCAGCACATTCCCTAGCCATAGAAACTGAGAGATATGATGGTACTCTGAGAGAAAATAGATTATGCAAATGCTGTTCAATGGGAGTTTTAGAATCTGAATATCACTTTCTTCTTGTATGTCCGTTATACAGAGATCTAAGAATGAAATACTTTAAAAGATATTTTTGCAGATGGCCAACACTGAAGAAATTTGAAATTTTAATGTCGACAAATGTTAAAAGTAATGTTACCAACTTAGCAAAATATATTTACTTTGCATCAAAGTTACGAAATGACAGGTTATCAAATTTATGATGTGTTAATTGTTGTTATATACTAAATTTCAAATTAAGTCTCGTACATTATTTTTACATTTTTTTTTTTATCGATGAGTAATTAAAATGTCAGCCAAATACGTCATTATGATTGTATTATTTTTTTCTATGAACAATTGAAAATGAAGTCTCGTACGTTATTGTAGTTGTAAATTTCCAACAGTATTCATATACCCTGTGTTAACCATTTCTCATGTATTTATGTTGTTGTTATTGCTATAAACTTTGTAAGTTTAAAGCGGAATAAAGTGTATTGTATTGTATTGTATTGTATATTCACCAAACATAATTAACTTGCATGATTGCCATTCTATGCCTTTATTCAATCAACATCAGCAGACTTTAAAGGATTTATAATAGGCCTATAAGTTTTAAAATGTTGTAGATACCACATTTCCTAGAAAAAGAAACTAAAAAAAATAAATAAAAAAAAACTCACCAGGCTACTTACTGCCTGAGGTTAAATATTTTTCAAGGAAGTAAAAACTATTGATAAGACTATATTCAATGACAAATAAATTTTACTGAGGGTATTCCAATTTGCATAGGAATGAGTAACATTTACAGTTAAGCTGCTACCTTACCACTTTCAAATTTTCAAGTCAACATATGAATAGAGATTTTGATATGACTAAATACTAATACAGACCAAATTCTGGCTGTTGTCTTTCCTAGTAGTAGCATTTACTATTACATTAGTAACCTTATTCTAGCATATGACTTGACAAGAAAAAACTTTTAACAATAGTTAAATTATAACCAAAGTTGTATGTACCCTTTCGTACAAAATTTTTTATTTTTACCATACTGTATATATATATTTTCCAAGTTTTACCATTTTGTTTTTCAATAATAATATTTAAATGAGTTCAAAGGTATGTATGTTGATTATCAATTTTTATGATATAGCTGCAATCTCAATGGTCCAAACAGTAGTCAACACAACTTTTTATACAATCATATTCACTGGGTGTAGTATCATATTCACTGGCTGAATTGGTTTATAGATTGAGACTCATATTCAATGACCATACATGTATATCGTAGACTGTTAATAACGCGTGCTTATTAAAATATAATTGTTGCGTTTTGTTCTTTATGGTGTTTTTCTCGATTAAAATATCATTACTTTTCCAATACAGTTAAAAGTTAAACCGCAATGATGAGTATAAATTTGAATTACTTTTGTATGCCAGTGTTCGCGTAGTTGTTGCACGCCTTTCACGTGCCTCTTTTTCCCGTGCTTCAACGAAACAGGCATAAATTGTACCTGTATAAAGTTGTACTGTCTGTGATTTTCTTTAAATTCTGATAGCCCATTCATATAATAAAACAATTATTGACTAGTGTGCCATTGAATATGATGGTGATATTCAGCAGCAGAAAGACATATTGATCTCGGCTATCGCCTCGGTCAATATGTCATCTGCCGGTGAATATCACACTAGTTAATAATTGTATAATGTATACCTCTTAGAAAGCCATCACTTAACTTAATAAATATTCTGTGTATAAAAATAGTTCTCTGCTTTTGATCAGATAGAGAGCAAGTCTAGGTAACAGCTATTGACAGCATGTATACACAGATTTTAGAGTTGCTATTGATTAAGTACAATGCATAAAAATACCTTAACCTACGTTAGCTTACATATATTTAATAATAAAAGGCTAAATCACATCCTATGACTCAAAATACCTCCCAATGGAGGTAAACACTGAGATGCTAGGATACACTGAATATTTTTTTTTGAGGGGGTTTTACGTCACATCGACACAGTGTAGGTCATATCGCGACGTTCCAGCTTTACTGGTGGAGGAAGACCTCAGGTGCCTTTCCGTGCATTATTTCAGGCACGAACGGGCACCTGAGTAGAACCACCGACGTTCCATAAGCTAGCTGAATAGCTTCCTCACATGAAAGAATCCAAAGTCCCTGTCAGGATTTGAACCCACAGTGGTGAGGGGCAAGTGCACTGAATATTTATTTCAACATTAAAATGGGACAAATTCACAAGTTTTTGGTTATACAACAGAATTATCCATAGTTAACTTTGAATTGTTTCGTGGTAATTTAATATACACTTGGTAAAAAATATGGGGTTTTCTACAACCCAACATAGCACTTTAAAAAAAGAAGGCACAGGCTTACTATTCAGTTCTCTTTATTCGTGTTTTCAAAAGTGACTTCCATGTATGGCATCCTTGTACTATTTACTAAATGTAAAAGATATGCCTACTTAAGTATTACCGTGTAACGTTTGAAGGCACACAAACCCTATCGTTCACATCCACAAATTGTGGTGTGTGTCATTATATATGGAAAACATTCCCTTATGTTAATTCAACAACTTTAGTTTTTGCATATTATTATGCTCATTATCAGTATAAACATTGCTGCATCGTTACATTATATCTTAACCAATTTTGAATTACTTGAATATCCTGTACTAGAATGCATTTTAACAAAATCAGAGGATGTTCAAAGTCAACTGTAATGCAGTTGATGTATGTGAAATTTACAACAGTTTCTAAATAATTTGAAATATTTTTTGTGTGGTGTTGTAAACCTGAGTGTGTCAAGTTGATGCAGTAACATTCTCAACGTCATGATGCACAGCATTATACGTATTGTGTTCGTTCTATCTTTTACATTTCTACATGATGCATATTTGAAGTTTTACATTTTATATATACATGATTTGCAATTTATCTAAGTTACATGTTTACAGCTTCCATTTTATCAAATCGAGACAATTATAATGCTTAATACCAGTGCAGTATGTAACTCTCAGATTGACAATTAGATTTTCACTAATCTGTTTAGTAGAACCGAAGTTAATAATAATGCATTGTCAAGTGTCGAAGGCTGGATTTTTGGCAACGAATAGCCTCCATACATTAGATGATGCTACACACAAAATATCAAAGCTCTCGGCCTTGCACTTTCAGAGGTGAAGATTTTTAAAGATTTCATTTTAAAAATAATTTGTAGCCCTTCTGACCCAGATGTTCAATGGAGCAGAACCATTTGAACAATTTTGGTAGAGCTTTATGATAGGAACATCCAAAGAAAATTTCATCAAATAGTCCAGTGGTTTCTGAAAAGAAGTTGTTTGTATAAGAAGCTGACAACAGATGCACGGATGGATGACAGACAAATTGTGATCACAAAAGCCCGCCTTGAGCACTTAGTGTTCAGGTGAGCTAAAAAGGGACATAACTTTGCAAAAATGAAATATATGATTATCTGCCCTTTTGAAATGGTGTCATATTTTGATAGTGAACATGTATATCAAGTTTGAAGCAAATTACTTTGATAGTTACTTAAACAAGGGGGCCATTGGCCCCAATGCGCTCACCTGAGTACTAAATGCAATTGATATTCAAAAGTGAACTTACCAGGTCTTAAAAATATACAAAACAGGGTTAATTTTTTTGTGTAGGTAAGAAGTTGATGTTTTAAAACAATACACCAAAAACTTTAAAAGTTATGATCAAGGTGTGAACAGTTTTAACTATATACATATAAGAAAAAACCTATGACCCCGGGCAGGGCCAATTTTGACCCTAGGGCTATAATTTGAACAACTTTGGTAGAGGCCCAATAGATGATACTATATACCAAATATCTAAGCTCTAAGACTTGTACCTTCAAACAAGAAGATTTTTTTAAGTTTTTACTATATACATATAAGGAAAACCTATGACCCCTGAGGCAGGGCCAATTTTGACCCCAGGGCTATAATTGGAACAACTTTGAAAGAGGACCTAAAAGTGATATAACATACCAAATATCTAAGCTCTAAGCCTTGTACCTTCAGACAAGAAGTTTTTTTTAAAGTTTTTACTATATATATATGTAAGGAAAACCTATGAAACCCCCCCCCCCCCCCCCGAGAGGGGCCAATTTTGATCCCAGGGCTATAATTTGAACAACTTTGGTAGAGGTCCTATAGGAAATATCATGTACCAAACATCAAAGCTCTAGGCCTTGTACTTTCAGACAAGAAGTTTTTTAAGTTTGCATTTTTTAAACTCCTTTTCTAGCCCCGTGACCTACTTATGCAACAGACTGGAACCATCTGAACAACTTTGGCAGGGGACCACCAAAGAATCATTCCTGTAAAGTTTGGTTACTGTGCAGTCATTGGTTTTTGAGGAGATGTTGTTTAAAGAAATTGTTGGCGACGGATGGTGGGGGATCACAATAGCTCACCATGAAAAATGGACCTTAACAAAATTGTTAACCAGGGCTAAAAATCTAAGTTGAAAAGAGGGCATAGTTTTGCAAAAACTAGAAATTGTCACAAGTGTCGAATACCCCTGACACGCTCTTGTCAGAAAACATGCTTTTTAGTTAATAATTTTGCACATAGGGAGAATGAATTAGATTATAGATTTTTTTCAAATGTTTTTGAATTATTTGTCCTACATCAATAAGATAAATTAAAGTTTGGATTTGAAGTTTTCATGACTTCTTTTATTCTTTCTCCCTGAGATTTCTGCACTTTTGCTCAGTGAGGTCTATCTACCTACAAAGATTCAAGTTGACCTTTTTATAGTTCTCAAGTTATGTCCAGGACAATATTCAATTGTAACTAGAACTGCCACTATCATGGCGTGAATACCCCCGCATACCACTTTGTCAGAATCAACAGTGGCCATTTAGAGCTCAAGGACAACCTCCCTGCCAAATCTGAGGTTACTAAGCCAGTGCATTGCTAAGTTATGTATTCTACATGCTTCAAATGTGAAAATGTCAAAATCAATACATTGCGGACAGGACATTCTTTAGCAATTAAGAAGAAAAGCTTTTTTTGTCAAGGTCCCTGTGACCTTGACCTTTGACCCAGTGACCTCAAAATCAATAGGGGTCACCTTATAGTCATGATCAACATCCATGCCAAATATGAAGACTGTGGGTCAAAGGAATCTTAAGTTAATGGGTGGACAAACTTTTTGAAGTCAAAGTCCCTATGACCATTGATCCAGTGACCTCAAAATCAAAAGGGGTCATCTACTAATCATGATCAACATCCATGCCAAATATGAAGACTGTGGGTCAAAGGAATCTAAAGTTATTGGGCAGACAAACTTTTTGAAGTCAAAGTCCCTGTGACCTTTGACCTGGTGACCTCAAAATCAATAGGGGTCATTTACTAATCATGACTAACCTCCATGCCAAATATGAAGACTGTGGGTCAAAGGAATCTTAAGTTATAGGGCGGACAAGCTTTTTGAAGTCAAGGCCCCTGTGACCTTGACCTTTGACCTGGTGACCTCAAAGTCAATAGGGGTCATCTACTAATCATGACTAACCTCCATGCAAAATATGAAGACTGTGGGTCAAAGGAATCTTAAGTTATTGGGCGGACAAGCTTTTTGAAGTCAAGGCCCCTGTGACCTTGACCTTTGACCTGGTGACCTCAAAGTCAATAGGGGTCATCTACTTATCATGACTAGCCTCCATGCCAAATATGAAGACTGTGGGTCAAAGGAATCTTAAGTTATTGGGCGGACAAGCTTTTTGAAGTCAAGGCCCCTGTGACCTTGACCTTTGACCTAGTGACCTCAAAATCAATAGGGGTCATCTACTTATCATGACTAACCTCCATGCCAAATATGACGACTGTAGGTCAAAGGAATCTTACGTTATTGGGCGGACAAGCTTTTTGAAGTCAAGGCCCCTGTGACCTTGACCTTTGACCTAGTGACCTCAAAATCGATAGGGGTCATCTACTAATCATGACTAACCTCCATGCCAAATATGAAGACTAAGGGTCAAAGGAATCTTAAGTTATTGGGCGGACAAGAAAAAAACGACGGACAGCCGGACGGACGGACAAGCTGATTCCAGTATACCCCCCTTACAACTTTGTTGTGCGGGGGTATAAAAATGAAAAATGAGCAAAGGGCATTTTCTACAAAATTGGGGAAAGGGGGGGGGGGGTATGGTTCTTCTGCACTGCACTTCTACTCAGTGAGATCTATCTATCTACAAAGTTTCAAGTTGATACATTTTATAGTTCTCAAGTTATTTCCCAGACAAAGTTCAAAGTGTTACAAGAGCCACCACCGGGCAGAGGCATCGCTCAACCTCTTTACTTTTTCAAAAAGCAAACAAATAAACGGTTTAAACAAATCTAAAGAAAAAAATTAATTTTTTCAATTTTTTTAGGTCACACAAGTTTTAGAACAAAAAAAATATATATACATACATAACTATATATATATGCATATATAAAACGATATAATTTTTTCTTTCTTCATCCGTTATATATAGTATATATATATTATATAGTTATGGTTCTTTTGCAATACACTTCTACTCAATGACATCTATCTACCTACAAAATTGCTTGTTAAAAATCTCTTGTGGTATAAGAGTTATGTCCCGGACAAAGTTCAAAGTGTAAAAATAAACAAAGGGCAATAACTCCAAAAATTGGCAAGGCAGAGTTACAGTTCTTTTGCCTTGCACTATCAATCAATGAGATCTATCTACCTACAAAGTTTCTTTTAATACCCATTGTGGTTTTTGAGTTATGTCCCAGACAAAGTTCAAAGTGTAATATAAACAAAGTGCAATAACTCCAAAATTAGGGAAAGCAGGGTTATGGTTCTTTTGCACTGCATTTCTACTCAATGAGATTTATCTACCTACAAAACTTGAAGTTTATATATCTTGTACATACTGATTTATGTCCCGGACAAGAAATCTGCAACAGACCGCCCAACAGACCACCAGCTGACTCCAGTATACTAATAATGTTAGGTTCATCTGCACTTTTGAAATGGCATCTTTTCAGGACAATAAACATGAATACCTAGTTTGAAGGTGTATAGCCTAAATGGTATCTGAGAAAATATTAACCAAAAGGTATACCAAAGCAGACGCCAATGCAAAGACAATGCCTCCACTTTTTTTATTTGAAAAGTACAGCCAAAAAAAAAAAAATGCAAAACATGTTTGTGATGAAAGCAGCTGCTGTCATAATAGGCTTGTTTTAACCAATCAAGTTTTACAAATATCCCACAATGCCAATTATAGTCCATATTAGACCATTTTTATATTACTTTTAATCAAAAAATTTTCTTTTGATTTTTTATTTGACAAATATATTTTTGTCCATTTCAATAACTTTTTTACCTCATAATTATTTTTACAAGTACAAATTAATATTTTGTTTTATTGGGAAAATATATATATTTAAGTCAACAAATTTATTTGACATTTAGATTAATGCAACATTTGTCACACTATAAAATTCACTGATTGTTTATCATTGTCCATTCTACAGAAAATTAATGCAAGCACAAATGGAAAATTTTCATTGACAAAAAAAGTGCCATTGCTTTTTGTTATTAAAAATCACATTAAAATAAGAGCATGTCTGAAAATACAATGATTTTTTAACAAGTATAAACAATCATCCTAAACTTACAATAATGTAAACATGCAGAACAATACAAAACAACAAATACATCCGATTGCTGTAAAAATGCTGTAAAAAAGTTTGTTCTTAGTGCTAAAAAAAAAGAAATCCTGTTGCAAAATGAGAAAACAACAACAAATAAAGTGAATGAAAAAAACAACAAGATCTTTCATTGATTAAAACACAAAAAATATTCACATTTGTAAAATTATCTTTAATTATTTGGTTAACATGATTACATTAAATTTGGAGTACCAAATGAATAAATAACATTGTGTTTGTTAAAAGCAGAAAATAATGATTCTTTTTATTAGATATAATGAGAATTATAATGAAAAATATAAAATAAGCCATGTGTGAGACTTTATACTTTGATAATCGAAGATGTCAGTTAACTTCCACACAAGGTATAATAAAAGCTAGCATTTTCAGATCAATGTTCAAATGCAAAAAATACTGGGAAACAAATTTTATTTTGCACTTAATGAAATAAATCAATAGAACATATATCAAGTTGTCTGTTTGGACATGGTATTTTAACCAGATACCTCTTTAGTTATAACAATATTTAAACATTTATCTTTAATGCTGAATTATCTCTAATGCCGGATAATCTTACATAAAATATCAATAAGGAACAGTTTCAAATCAAAATGAAATAATCAAATAAAAGAAAAATATTTACATACATAATCTCCTTATTTCTGATCATACCAACAAATTTGTTACACACAAGACCTGTCACACAAGTGACGAATGCCCCCAAAAAGGTTTCTTAAGCATGCAAGTATTATGAAAAGAAAAGAGAATGAAAGTAACTAATTGCTTAATATTGTTCTTTGTATTATTGTACATTATTATAATCTCTAATTGTGATAGCCTGAACCATCAAAATATAAGTGTGACCTTGACCTTTGAAGAAAGGACGTGGATCTTGGTTGCAACAGAATGTTAATTGTCATGAGATAGACATTTGTGCCAAGTTATTTCAAAATCCCTCAATGCATGACAAATTTACAGTCTGGACATGATTGTTGTCTAAGTGGGGGCACATGGACAGACAAACGTACATGAGCCTTAGCCGTGACACATTGTCTTGATGTGGTAGACATTTGTGCCAAATTGTGTTAAAATCCTTCCATGCATGACAAAGTAACAGTCGGGACATGAAAGTGTATCTTCAAGCTCTCTTGAGAGAATGAGAACCTTCAAGCTATAAGTGTCACCTTGACCTTGAAGGTAGGAACATGGGTCTTAGTTGTGACATGTCGTCTTGAAGGGGTAGACATTTATGCCTAGTTATTATAAAATCCTTCAATGCATGACAATGTTACAGTCCGGACACAAATGTGTGTACCTATGAATACTAATTGTAATAAAGTGAACTTCAAAATGATAGAGTGACCTTGACCTTTGAGGTAGGGATGTGGTTCTTGGACGCAACACATCATCTTGATGTGGTAGACATTTGTGCCAAGTTATTTCAAAATCCCTCTGTATGACAAAGTTAAAGTCCGGACACGAATGAAGTGGGAACGCACAGATGAATGGACAGACAGATGGACAGACAGACGGACAGTGCAATTTTAATATGCGTTAATATGCCTCCCTTTGGGGGCATAAAAAAACTTAGTATAAATGCTTAAATTGGTAATCTTTAATGGTACATAGGTCTTACAATATCTAATAAAACTGCTTTTGAAAATTTCAAAAAACAAAACATAAAATAGATACAAGATTGTCTTAACAGATTAAATGTCAACAAGCAAATTCGTTGAATTTATATCCCCCGCCGAGTACTGGTTATTATTAACACAACAACTGAAGGCATAAGGCTTTATTTATATATTTATCATGGCATAAACTGTAATATTCTTTGAACTTGAAGCCTTCTACCTTCAAACAAGAAGAATTTTTAAGTTTTCACTATATACATATAAGGAAAATCTATGACCCCCTGGAGTGGGGCCAATTTTGACCCCAGGGCTAAAATTTGAACAATTTTGGTAGAGGACCTATAGGTTATATCATATACCAAATATCAAAGCTCTAGGCCTTGTACTTTCAGACAAGATTTTTTAATTTTGCATTTTTGAAACTCTTTTTCTGGCCCTGTGAGCACTTATGCAACAGACCGGAACCATTTGATCAACTTTGGCAGGGGACCACCCTAGGATCATTCCTGTAAAGTTTGGTTGCTGTGCAGTCATTTGTTTCTGAGGAGATGTTGTTTATAGAAATTGCTGACGACGCACGACGACGGACGGTGGGGGATCACAATAGCTCACCTAGATGTAAAAACATCTTAATCTCCAGACTTCATTGCCATTTTCAAGGCATCAAGAAGGGATCTCACAATTTTCAAATATTTTTAAATGTTATTGTAACAAATCATTTTAATTCTTCTTTAATAAAAACTAGAATATTATGTGTCCATAGGACACGGGTGCCCCCACCGCGCCACTGTTCTGTCAATCTTATGACTCTAGGTCAAATATTTTTTGAAAACTAAAAATCTTTTTACTAAGTAAAGGGCAAGAACTTTACAAATACTGAATAAATCCCCAAGCAAACCCCAAGTTGAAAATTGCAAATTTATACTACTGTAATTCAAGGGCAATAACTCTAACAAAACTGAAAAAAATCCACATGCAAAGTCCCAGGTTCATAGCTTCACAGTGAGGTGAATCATTATTCCTGTAATTTAGTGATGTTGATCATTATTCCTGTAAAGTTGGTCGATTCTAACTCAAGCACTCAAGGATCAAATAACAACATAATGAAACAGTTTTTACTAAGTCAAGGGAAATAACTCTACAAATACTGGATAAATCCACAAGCGAAACCCCAGGAACAAACTTAATATGCTGAGCAACTTTCCAATAAGGTTTAATGACTCTATGTCAAATCCTTTTTGAGTTACATGCGACACACTTTCTAAGTCAAGGGCAATAACTCTAAAAATACTATATATCCAGGTGCACAACTACACATGCTGATCAACATTCCTGTAAATTATCATGACTCTAGGTCAAATACTTTTTGAGTTACATGCGACACAAGTTGAAAATTGCAAAATTTTACTAAGTCAAGGGCAATAACTCTAAAAATACTTAAAATATCCGGACGAAAATACCCAGGTGCACAACTACACATACTGATCAACATTCCTGTAAAGTTGCATGACTCTAGGTCAAATACCTTTTGAGTTACATGCGACACAAGTTGAAAATTACAAAATTTTACTAAGTCAAGGGCAATAACTCTAAAAATACTAAAAATATCCAGACGAAAATACCCAGGTGCACAACTTCACATGCTGATCAACATTCCCATAAAGTTTCGTTGAATTCCAGCCATTAGTTGCAGAGAACTACTCCGGAAACGAAATTCGGACAAAATTTTACTGAGTCAAGGGCAATAACTCTAAAAATACTAAAAATATCCAGACGAAAATACCCAGGTGCACAACTTCACATGCTGATCAACATTCCCATAAAGTTTCGTTGAATTCCAGCCATTAGTTGCAGAGAACTACTCCGGAAACGAAATTCGGACGGACGGAAGGACGGACGGACAACGCCAAAACTATATCCCCCTCCCGATTCCATCGGCAGGGGATAATCATTAAAATGCTAAACAAGTTACATAGTGCATTTAAAACCAACAAAGGGACATGCCTAAGAGTTATGTTAAAATGTTTTAAGAAAATCATTATTCATAATCCTGTTCATAGGCAGTCTGAATGACAGCTTAATCCCTTTCCGCAGTGAACATGAATGTGCAATTCTTGACCTTTTACCAACCATGACCTTGATGTTGTGCCATGCATATCATAAACACATAGTCTAATGATGGTGATAATTTGTACCAAGTTATTTACAATCTTCCATAAAGTCAAAATGTTATTGGGCAGACAAACTTTTGTTGTTAAGGCCCCTGTGACCAAGACCTTTGACCCAGTGACCTCAAACTTTATACAGGTCATCTAATGGTCATGACTAACCTTCATGCCAAATATAAAGACTTTGGGTAAAAGGATTCTTAAGTTATTGAGCTGACAAGCTTTTTTAGTCTGGGCCCTTCTGACTTTGACCTATGACATTGTGACTTCAAAATCAATAGGGGTCATTCACTAGTCATAACCAACCTCAATGCCAAATATGAAGACTGTTGACAAAAGCATTCTTAAGCAATTGAGCGGAGAAGCTTTTTGAACTAACGGCCCCTGTGACCTTGATCTTTGACCCAGTGACCTCAAAATCTATAGGGTTCATCTAATAATCATGACTAACCTCCATGCCAAATATGAAGAATGTGGGTCAAAGGATTCTTAAGTTAATAGGCAGACAAGCATTTTTTAGTGACCACCCTTCTGACCTTGACCTTTGACCTCAAAATCAATAGAGGTCATCTAATAATCATGACTAACCTTTATGCCAAATATGGAGACAGTGGGTAAAAGGAATCTTAAGTTATTGGGAGGACAAGCTTTTTTAAGTCAAGGCCCGTCTGATTTTGACCTTTGACCCCAAAATCAATAGGGGTCATCTAATGGTCATGGCTAACCTCCATGCCAAATATGAAGACTGTGGGTCAAAGTTATTGGGCGAACAAGCTTTTTTTAGTCAAGGCCCCTGTGACCTTGACCTTTGACCTGGTGATCCCAAAATCAATAGGGATCATCTACTAATCATGATCAATCTAAATGCCAAATATGAAGACAGTGGGTCATCTTAAGTTATTGGGCCGACAAGGTAAAACAGACGGAAGGCTGGACGTCTGGACGAACTTGCTGATTCCAGTATACCCCCCCCCCCCATTACAACTTTGTTGTGCGATGGTATAAAGATTTCAGAGGTTTAAAAGTTATGGAGGGGACACGAAATGTAGACTTTTATACATTTGACCATTAAGTGTGACCTTGGGTGCAGCAACCCAATTATTGCACTCTGCACATCTTCTCATTATGGCAATCACTTGTGCAAAAATATTTAAAAAATTTTTCAGTGGTTTAAAGTTATGGAGCAGACACAAAACGGTTACTAATGGACAGACAGATGGACGGACAAACGGAGGCCATTTCTATAATCGCCTTTCCGCTACGCGGAAAAGGGTTAAAAATTCAGCAGAATGATTCATCCTTTGAATGACAGCAGCAAAAACTAGATCTATAACTACATGTGATACATACCCCAACCAGTAACCTTATAGAGGATATTTGTTTGTTTTGCATGCAAGATTGAAATATAATTTCACTGAGTGAACATCAGTTGCAATATTTTCACAAGTGGCGTAGCCACGAGTGAAAATATAATAGCTGGTGTTCACGAATGAAATATATTTCAATCTTATATGTAAAACAAATAAATTTTCTTTTTATTTCATGCTTTTTAAGTGATTTTAAGTATTTTTTACTGATTTTGCCGCGTAACGTCACGCATTCTCCTTTGTGACGTCATCACATCATGACGTCACATTATCAATTTTGAAATATAGTTCTGTTAAATTTCTCTAATTTTGTTACATTTTTAATATGATGTATGGTGACATCGACTTTCTTTTCCTAAAGAAGCAAAATTTACGCATGACAGCATTTATTTCTGCGTGTTATTCCATTTAGTTATGATTTTCTTTTCATCCTCATTCAGAGATAGTCCGGCTACAGTGAAAATTATATTTTATAAATTTCACTAGTGGTTTATCAGAATACAATTATCTGATATATTACAATAAAACACTGGAAAGCATGAAATAAAACTATTTGACGGCATGTCCCATATTCCATTTTCTATGAATACAGTCTGTTGTGTTTCCTTTTTGCTAATTTTTCACCATAGATCAACACTCATCATTTTCTTAGCAGCCATTTCTACATCTTTCATTGCTTCCCTCATTGCATCTCTTGAATGCTGTATCTTTGCTCTGTTACGGATAATCTTATTGGTCACTGCCACAATCTTCTTTTTGTTATCTTTTTTCTCATTGGTTGATTCAAGCTGCTCTGTGTACTCTTGTAGCATTTTCTCCATTGCATTATCAAACTTCTCCAACGCCATTTCAATTTTAGGCCCTTCCTTCATGATGGACCTGCCTACAGCAACATACTGTGAAATAAAAGACAATTTAGTAAAGCCTTATAGTGCATATAAGTTATATATCTGATGATAGTACTTTATAATATATATAAATAATCATTTTGAAAAAATACCCGTTAGAAGAAATACATCTTTATACAGTAAACTCTGCTTATAATGAACACATTGGTACATTCAAAATCTGTTCCTTATATTCGGAGTTCCTTGTAAGCATATAATGAATTACATGTAGTTCCTTGCATCATGAGTTTTTATAGCAAACAGATTTACATAAAATAGATTGTTTACCATCGTCCTCCATTTTGAAGAGCATTCGATTTAGAAAAATAAATCATTTAGGTTTGTCATTGTTTCTGCCTTACATTATTTCAATAAAGAACTAGAAATGTGTCATCATGCCACGGATGCCCCCGCATGCAGCCAAAATTTCAGATGGTGCATTAATTATTTTTCTCATTTTAAGTTCAAAGCCCTTAAAACTTTTCAATGTTAACACTAACCATTTTCATACAATGTTCAAGGCACTGAAATAATTCAGTCTTAACCTTTTAAAAATAGCATATTGCATATTTGTAGCCAAAATAATGGCTAAAAGTATGAGTGCTGAAACTGAAAGTTCAAAATTTTTCCAACATTCAGGAAAGATAAGTTTGTCTATAATCATTGAACCACGACCAAATTCAAACTTAAACTGCTTATTCCTTAGATGTATCTATATTATTTTCAAAAAGAAAGGGACATAACTCTGCCAAAAAATCATCAAACCATGACCAAATTCCAACTTGACCTGCCCATTCCTTTGACATATCCATATGTCAAATTTAAGTTGAATATGTAACACTGTTGGGTAAATAATGAACAGAAACTGTAAATTTCATATTATTTTCAAAGTGAAAGGGGCATTATTCTGCCAAAAATCATTGAACCATGACCAAATTCGAACTTGGCCTGGGCATTCCAAAAACAAATCCATATGTCAAATTTGAGTTGAATGTGTTGTACCATTGGGGAGATAATAAACGGAAACTGAAAATTTCATATTATTTTCAAAGTAAAAGGGGCATAACTCTGCCAAAAATCTTCGAACCATGACCAAATTTGAACTTGACCTGTATTTTCTCATGACATATCCATATGTCAAGTTTGAGTTGAATGTGTTGTACCATTGGGGAGATAATGAACGGAAACTGAAAATTTTATATTATTTTCAAATTAAAAGGGGCATAACTCTGCCAAAAATCATCGAACCATGACCAAATGTGGACTTGACCTGTATTTTCTCATGACATATCCATATGTCAAGTTTGAGTTGAATGTGTTGTACCATTGGGGAGATAATGAACGGAAACTGAAAATTTTATATTATTTTCAAAGTAAAAGGGGCATAAGTCTGCCTAAAATCATTGAACCATGACCAAATTTGAACTTGACCTGTATTTTCTCATGACATATCCATATGTCAAGTTTGAGTTGAATGTGTTGTACCGTTGGGGAGATAATGAACGGAAATTGAAATTTCATATTATTTTCAAATTAAAGGGGCATAACTCTGCAAAAAATCATCGAAGCATGACCAAATTCGAACTTGACCTGTATTTTCTCATGACATATCCATATGTCAAATTTGAGTTGAATGTGTGCAACCGTTCTTAAGATAATGAACGGAAACTGATGATGACGGAATGACAGAATGACGGAAGGACGGAAGGATGGAAGGACGGAAGGATGGAAGGACGGAAGGACGGAATGACGGAACAGGGTAACACTATATGCCCCGGCCATTACATGGCGGGGGCATAATAAAAATAAGAAATAATTGCAATGGAATTTTTTAGTATAATTTTTATATGTAAGTATATCTATAACATAATTATACGACATATACAATATTCTTATTTATTGACAATACAGTATCATGTAGAAAAACAGTCATACTACTTTGAAGAGGTCGCTTAATTTAGTTTGGGAATGTTTACAACTTTTCAGGTAAAATTCAATATCCAATAAACTTTTAAAAACTAGTTCTTTTACATGTGCATTAGAAATACAACCCAAGCTTATACAAAGAATCAAAAGCTTCTGTTTTTGAAACTTTTACTCATGAAAGATATAGTCTAAGATCTCTTTTCATTTCAATCAAGCGTACTTTGTACTTTCCAATGAATTCACTCAAGAAATAGCATGCGTAATTATGTTGGAAACGGATTGTAAATGATCATAATTATTTTCTACGAGCAAAACTATTAAGGAAAAGAAATAATGGAATAAAATGAATAATCGTTTTTATCTTGGTGACAAGAACTCATGCTCAAAATATCCTTAATAGAAAACTATTAGGGACCGCTATACAAATTCATTTTCGTAGCTGTATCTAAGTACATACAACAATAAATGGTACATTTGGCCAAGTTTTAATCCATGCGGATGAAAACCAAAAGTAGAAAATGAGGGATCTTAATTTATGGATAGCCGACATTTTGGAGTTCATTATAAAAGTGTAATTTTCTGTACTTTTAACTTAATTAGGACTAAAAAATAAGTTCCTTATAAGCATTAATTCCTTATAACCGTGTTCGCCATAACCATATTTTTTAATTTTACATAAAGGAAGGTAACTTCAGGCCAAAAAAAATTGTTCCTAATAACCGAAGTTCTCTATAACCATGTCTACTATAAGTGAAGTTTACTGTGTTTACTTAATAAATTGGTGCATTGCTGAATGGTACAAAACCCTGCTTACAATTTTGCTTCATTCCATTCCAATCCAATATGGTACCAGACAGATGATGTTCGAAAACACATTTTATTGTCATTTTCTATGTATTTTTAATGCTTTGAATGATATACAATTTGTTGGATTAACAACTTTGTACATTGTACTGAATATTTTTCCCAATCAAGATGCAAAAGTTCCTAACCTGTGCTAGGTAATTTTTCCCAAAATGTCTAGGAAAAGGCTTGAAACTGAAATTGTTTTGTTTGCATTTCAAATCTACATACTGAAATAGTCCAAGACTTGTTCATATATAGTACAGCCTAAAATAAAAGAGTATCAGTGCATGCTCCCAGTTTATAATAGTGTTAGTTAAGAACATACTTTAAATATTTCTGTCAATTGGCATTAAGATACTGCCTATGACAGTCTTAATTTTCCTTTGCTAAAAATAATCACTTACATGAAATATCATAGTTTGGTGTTTTAAGGTGGTACAAATCAATCCTACAGGGCATTACAAGGAACTTCAAAATTTGCAATAATTATAGTTGTGTTGCCTTGAACAAGACGTCAATATGTAGGCAAAATTAACAATACAGTTCATCATTATGAACATTGTTTACATTTTGATTATTCAAGTTTAAAACAAATGAAAACATTCAAAAGCAAAGCACAGATGTGAAGTGATCGATTGTTTCTTAAATATTTATAAAAATGTTTCTCTACCCTTTAATTGACCATTTTTCTGCTTAGTGTGCCTCAATTGCTAAGATCTGCTTAATTGACAGGCTGTTTTTAAAGTTTGAAGGGATAATGTTTTAAACATTCATAGTGGTTATTAAACTAACCATTATTTACAAGTCATTATTTACAATTGTAGCCAATAAATAATTATACATTTAAATTGAATGCGATTTAAACAAATAAATTGTAAACTGTCTGAACCTCTGTGACAGAAAAAATATCACTAAAAAGTAATTTACAAATAGTATTACTATGAGTATTTATTAAAGAAATTGTATTTCGAATATATTTAAATAGTGTTATTGGAAGTAATTTTATATGACAGACACACAAATCTAGTGCTCTGCATTATAAATGTAAGAAGAGACAAATAAGATAAGCATTTTTTGCAATTTATTGAACTTCATATAATTGTTAATGCATTTATGCGTCACTGTCAAGCAAATGAAGATTAGCATCACAGTCTGTGCTTATCTCCAGTTTCCAGATATAGTACAGTACAGTGTGATCATAACTGTATAGGCTAAATAACTGTTCAACCATGAATACTTGGGACAAGTTGAACTATTTTAGAGGGGTAGTCTGAGTTAGCACTAAGTTAAATCCCCTGTCAATAGTATAGGGCCAGTCAAGAACATTGTGCTGAAGAAAAAAGGTTATATCTTGCTGTTTTGGCTTCTAACAAAACCATCACACTTACCTCAGCAGTATAAATTAAATCAATGGTGATATTTTGACTGATTTCCCCAAAAGCTTCCATAAATTGAAATTCCTGGGACTTTTGTAACATATGACTGCACAATCCAATTTATTAAAATATTGTGTAATGTTTAGCAATGACATACATTCAGAGCTAGCATACTTCATAAGTTATTAAATGTATCTTAGCTTGCCTAGTTAAATGAAAAGTAATAAACCTGAGAACTGAAACTATAGTCTGTCCCATCAAATTTGAATATTCCATTTTTTATTTAATATAATAGTAAAATCATTTTTCATTTTTTTCATAAAGTAAGTAATATGGTCAAAATGTTAAAATTATATTTTTTCCCGTTGACTTATGTTGTGACCTGACGTGACGTTCATTTCAAAATGGCGGCGCCCATACAGACGTCATTTAGGGTTTGTCTCACAATTAGCGTTAAATGTACTCAGTAATTATATAAAATTGATTATTCTTATTTATTTACTGATCAATAGCTAAATGCTATCATTAAAAAGAAAAATGAGAACAAAGTTGATGACAAAAAGGCAATTTTACTAGGAAACCATTATTTAAAATAATCAAAATCATTTGAAGTGAAAATATCAGTAACCGCTTTATAGATTCTAACACACAAAGATTTATATAACTACCATGATAATTAAACTGTCGTATTTTATATTCTTTTTAAGAGAACTAGAACTCCGCGAGTCGGATGTGTCACCTTGTGAACAATATAGTTTAGGAGAAATGGCCAGGACAAAAATGAAATACGAAAACTAACAAAGGGCAATAGCTCAAAAAATAATAAGTGCAGAGCAGCAGTTTCTATGCATTGCACTTCTTATCAATAAGATCTATCATTCTATGAAGTTTCAAGTCCATATCTTTTATAATTTATGAGAAATGGCCTGGACAAAAATAAAATATGAAAATATATAAAGGGTAATAACTCAAAAATAAGAAATGCAGAGTACCGTTTCTTGTACACGGCACTTTTTCTTAATGAGATCTATCATCCTAAGAAGTTTCATGTCTATAGCTTTCATACTTGAGGAGAAATGACCTGGTTAAATGAAATACGAAAACTAACAAAGGGCAATAGCTCAAAAAGTGAAGAGCAGCAGTTTCTATGCACTGCACTTCTTATCAATAAGATCTATCATTCTATGAAGTTTCAAGTCCATAGCTTATATACTTTCGGAGAAATGGCCTGGACAAAAATATAGTATGAAAATTAACAAAGGGTAATAACTCAAAAATAAGAAATACAGAGTACCAGTTCTTTTACACTGCACTTTTTCTTAATGAGATCTATCATCCTAAGAAGTTTCATGTCTATAGCTTTCATACTTGAGGAGAAATGACCTGGTAAAAATAAAGTACGAAAATTAACAAAGGGCAATAACTCAAAAAATAAGAAATGCAGAGTACCGGTTCTTGTGCACTGCACTTCTTCTTAATGAGATCTATCATCATATGAAGTTTCAAGTCCATAGCTTATATACTTTCGGAGAAATGGCCCGGACAAAAATATAGTATGAAAATTAACAAAGGGCAATAACTCAAAAAATAACAAATGCAGAGTACCTGTTCCTGTGCACTGCACTTCTTCTTAATGAGATCTATCATCCTATGAAGTTTCAAGTCCATAGCTGTTATACATTAGGAGAAATGGCCCGGACAAAATAAAGTATGAAAATTAACAAAGGGAAATAACTCAAAAATTAGGAAATGCAGAGTACCGATTCTTGTGCACTGCACTTCTTCTTAATGAGATCTATCATCATATGAAGTTTCATGTCCATAGCTTTTATAGTTGAAGAGAAATGATCCGGACAAAATTAAAGTATGAAAATTTACAAAGGGCAATAACTCAAAAATTAATAAGTGCAGAGTACCCGTCCTTATGCACTGCACTTCGTGTTATTGAAATAAGCATGCATACCAAGTTTGAAGTCAATCCAACTTAAAGTGACTGAGTTATGCTCTGGACAAGCTTTAGGGGACGCCGACACCGACGCCGCCAACAAAAGTAATCCCTATACCTTTTCAAGGCGACACAAAAAGAGCAATGAAGTGATTTGATTAGATAGCTTTTCAATCAAGAGCGTATCTTGAATAGCGCAACGCGTCGTAGGGGAACGTGAAGCAAGTAAGACATCTAGACCCCTTGACTTCTCGACCCCTTAGGATATTAAGATGACATCTAGACCCCTTGACTCTTAGACCCCTTTTAAGATGACTTTTCGACCCCTACTAACTAAGACATTTCGACCCCTGTTTTAAATGTTGGACTTTAAAAAAACCGTAAATATATTTTGAAAATATTGTAAGACTTATATATAATCTTAAAGATTTTTGGTTAAATTTATTTGTTTTTTTTTTTCTGAAATATCAGTTGCAAAATTTACATTTTTTTAAATCTAATTTTCGTTACGGACTAAAATCGGATTAAAGTCCCGTGGTTTAATGTAATGGTGCTAATTTATAATTTCGTCATTAGTGCATTAAGTAACAATTATTCATTAGATGTGTAACATCGCGCGTTATAAATAATCTTTGATGTTATAGAAAGCCTTTGCTAATAATTAACACACATTTTTTTAATAAATTATAAATATTATTTACTCAAACTTGTGAAGATATACATATACTTCAGTTTATTGTTTTGTAAGACATAATAATGTTACATTGGCAATGAACGTTTATACTAAATGAAATATTGAATTGTGTGTAATAGTTTACGGAAATGTAATTATTGACTGCATAATAATTTACGGAAGCTGACCCCCATATTTATCAAAATAAAAAAAAGGCTATCAGTAATTTTAGGTAAATGATATAGTTGAAGATATATTTATTGACTTGGTCTGTCAGATATTTACCAAAAAATATATATGACTCACTACTAAAAGAATTAAAATTCGTAACGGTGAAAATTAGAATGAGCGTGCTTCAAACTGTATCTAATAAAAATAATTAAATAATAAAGGATTTATTTTTGATACACATTTAATCATTTTCATACATATTTCGACCACAAAAAATGATTATAATAAAAATTATCATCATACATCTCCCGTGTGCTGGTTTAATGTCATACATGTATGTGTTTAATCAGTGACATGTGATAGGATAAACACCGGCGCGTGCCGTTAAATAATCAAATTATCGGTCATACATGTTTGTTTTTATTCAGTAACACGAAATTGGATTAACACCGGCGCGTGCGGATACTAATCCGATTACCGGTCATTAGAATGGTATATACATGTATTATCAATAAAACATACTTTTTTAAAAAATTTGTTATAAGATGAAAAATTTATATTTTGCAGGTATCAGTAGAATCGATATTACAAGGCACGTAAACGTTTAAGCGTCGTACAATTCACTTGTAGTATTTGCAGTGACGCTCCTTCAGATCAAGCAACACCTAATCATGACAATTCCGTTGATCATTCAGACAAGGAAATGTGTAATTGGAAAAAGATTATCAATAAGAAATACAAAAATACAGTTTCAAAAAGTGTATATATTGTAAATATTGTAGTTATTACATACATGTATATAAAGAGAGTGATAGTGTCTGCGTATTCTATGTATTGTTATTTCAATGGAATGTGTGTACATGCATATTTATTTGCGTAACTGTTTTTGTAAATAATATACATAAATGATTAATAAAAGGCTGAAAATGTTCTAACCTAGTCATTACTTTGTTTTTTATATTTAAAATAGCACGGTCTTTCCTAATAAAACAATACATTAATTAAGGGGTCGAAATGTCCGGTATATTTAAGGGGTCTAAGTGTCTTAGGGGTCTAAGTGTCAGGGGTCGAGATGTCTAAGGGGTCGAGGTGTCAAGGGGTCGAGGTGTCAAGGGGTCTAGATGTCATAGACTCAACGTGAACAATAGCTGGAAGACTATAAAAATGGTTCCTCGCTAATAAATGTTTAATTTGCATAATTCTGTAGTTGTCTGAATTCTGCCATTAGTATGTATCACGTCTATTTAAAAATAATTAAATTAACCAGGTTCGATGGGATACAAAAATTTATGTCACCCTTCTTATTTTGGGTGCGATGTTCACGAGTGTGCTAAACTTTCCGTCGGTTTCAACTTTCACAAGAAATCGCCAACAAATACTATATTTTCATGAAAATCTGACAAGAAATATACAGAAAGGAGAACTGATGCACTATACGTTCAACATTGGTTTGCTTGTAACCACAGTGTCTACTTTAACTAACTCCCTCGCTAATGAGAGAACACAGACTCGTGTTAATTCGAGCAAAATGTAAATCATAAGAATATAATATCATTTTTTCTAGTTTGAGCAATCAAACGTAGTCCTATACACTTTAAGCTCGTAAATACAGATTTAACTTTCCGTCTCTCAAGTCAACAAAATGTCCAGAAATACCGGCAGTGATTTGAATTAGTAAAATATTAAGAATATACGTTCAATAGGCAACAATAAGTGTGTGTTCTTTTGTTAACTCAAAGTGTTACATATTATGTTAATATGAATGGGAGATCGAGTCAAAGAGAAACACCGAGTGACGTCCTCAATTATTTTAGCCTTCCTAAAATTTGAAAATATTCAGTGAAAAAACAATAGCATATTTTTCGCGGGAGAAAAAAATACCGCGTAAATTTTGTATATTTTGTAGCTAAAAGAGTAGGGTTTACAGAAGTCTTGAATAACGATATAATATATAGGGAAATCATTTCTGAAAAATATATAAAATAGTTTAAAAACATTAAAATCAAAACGAAGGTTATTTGTAATTAATGGAAGAAGTATAAAATGTACTGTCATATAGATTCATGTCATTAAGTGCGTTTAAAATTATTTAAATGTTATCAAAAGTTTTATTATTAATATATGAATTGAAGGTGTAATTTTAAAAGTTAATTTGCAAAATCTATGTACAAACAAAAATTATTTAAAATGCCATCAAGACATATCTATCTCAACGCTTAAAATTATCTGTATGAGGTTACATATGCCTAACTGCCCTCTGTCAATGCCGCAACTGGAATCATCCATAATAAGCGCGAGGCATTTTTGTTACGTCATATATTTCGTAAATTGTGTTGACGTAATAAAGTTTTTTTCGTCAGGAATCCATTTTCAAGAGTTATAAACATTGTGATGTTGACAACTAAAATTGATGGGCCGTTCTTGAATTATGGATTTGGAACATGCTGAATTATGATGTGTGACATTTACATACAGTTGACTCTCGGTAACTCGAAATCCAAGGGACTGGGCATTTTACTTCGAGAGAAACGGAATTCGAGTAACGTGGAACTACCGCTATTAAGTTGACATTCGTACATGTATATACATGTGCCTGATTGAATGCGCAAAGAAGTAAGTTTGTTATTGTTGTTAGCGGCAATGCTGCAATATTTAACCATTGAAATGACGGTAAATCACTCACAACTACAAATTATAAATTCAAAATTTAATACATGTATATCAATAGTGAAACATAAACACACAATTATATTTGATTTAATTGATCATCGGACGAAAACGAAATTAGCAACTATCGTGAACCGGAAGTACACATTAATGTATGCAATATGGCGGAACATTAATTATACAAACGTCATTTACGTTGATACCTAGGCTGTTATTTGACTAACCCCCGTCAGACTGGCACGAGTAAACTTTCTTAAAGAAATGTAATCAAATTTTAATTTAATTATCTAACTGATAAAACCATTAAATTCTAAGTCCTGAAACGGATTAAAGTCACTTTTACGACGTGTTAATAATACATGATGACCTGCAATTAAAAATAACTATGAAACGTGTAAATCACGAGTGACAACATCTAACCTTGATGTCGCCGACCTTTGATCAGTCGTCTGTTTTCACACTTCGACTAATTGAGATGAAAATATGTTGGACTTTAATTGACGGGACCAAATTTTCTTTTCGACTAAACAGGAGTCTCGGTAAGTCAAAATTTGACCTAAGCGGAGTTAAAATACAAAGATAAAGAAGGAAATTTGACGGGACTTTAGAAATTATTCGACTAAGGCGGTATTTTGAGTAAAGCGATTTTGACTTATTGAGAGTCAACTGTATTTCATTTGCTAACCCAGATAACAGCACAAATTGAACAAATTTTAATAACGAGACGGATTAACAGTTTAAAAAATCTGGATTATCATAAGTGTAGGAGTTCAGGAGTTTTGAAGTAAAACAAGAGCACCGCTAGGCGGAGCATTATATGCCAGAAAGTGTTTTTTTTTTTTAGTAAGGATGAAGCATTTGTAAGATATTACATAAATTAAATAAAGTATTACCTCCTTCAAATAGCAATCCTCCTATAAAGTTTGAATATTGTAGCCAAATGGAACTTAAGTTATGCTCTGGAAACTGTTTTCAGTTTTGAGGTAATAGCAACCTTGAACTTTAACCTTATGACCCCAAAATCAATAGGGGTGTTTTACCCAATATGGACAATCATCCTATGAAGTTTGAACACTATGGGCCAACTAGAAATTAAGTTATGTTCAGGAAACTGTTTTCAGTTTTAAAGTAATAGTGACCTTTGACCTTGTGACCCCAAAATCAATAGGGGTGTTCTACCCAATATGGACAATCATCCTATGAAGTTTGAAAATTGTGGGTCAAATAGACCTTAAGTTATGCTCCAGAAACTGTTTTCAGTTTTAAAGTAATTGACCTTGACCTTTGACCTTGTGACCCCAAAATTAATAGGGGTTTTCAACCCAATATGGACAATCATCCTATGAAGTTTGAATATTGTGGGCCAAATGGAACTTAAGTTATGCTCCGGAAACTGTTTTTAGTTTTAAAGTAATAGTGACCTTGACCTTTGACCTTGTGACCCCAAAATCAATAGCGGTCTTCTACCCAATATGGACAATCATCCTATGAAGTTTGAATATTGTGGGCCAAATGGAACTTAAGTTCTCAGGAAACCAAATTGCTAATGGACGGACGGACAGACAGACAGACGGATGGACGGACACCAGGGGTTATAACATAATATGCCCGAAATTCTTTCGGGCATTTAAAAAATGGGATCTACGGAACTGGATAGAATCTGGCAATGAAGGAATCTTCAGAATGCGAATTTGTCGTGACATTTATAAAGATTTATTTCGAAATTCAAAGGGATTCTTTTCAGCTTAAAAGTAAGTGCAATTTCTAGATCTACTCCATGTGACTCGATGTTCTTGTTGCTTATTATTCATTTTTAAAATTTTATATCATGCATTGCAACGAAACTTTTACATCTTGTAGATCCAGCTTTGTAAAATAATCATGAAACGACCCCGAGAATCTCATGTATATTTTAGAAACATTACACGTGCTTTCTCCCATTCATCTTCAAATGAAGAGTACTTCGGCAATGGCTACGGAAAATAAACTACAGAGATTTACCATAGAGAAATCAAAATTTGCTTTCACAAGAAAAATAGACATTTTAGAGAAAAATCCTGAAAAATCTCGAGGGTGACTTTTTCTAGATTACAAAAATAGTTTAATTTTTATTCAACCTCGTTTTGTTAATTCATACCAGGCAAAAGTTCATTTCCATTTTTAATGGGACAGTCTATAGAATAAATTGTTGTTATTAGTACCCTTCTGTTTTCACCAAGAGGGGACTCAAGGCTAGCTGACCCCTTTCTGTATGTCAATGAAATCTGAATTCTGATATTACTCAAAATATAGAAAAGCAAGCTTCATCATACTGGTATTCTGATATAGAATCATATGGAGATTAAGCATGTTATTATAATTTATGCTCCCAAAAGGGAGAGAATACAGTTGCTGCCTTAACCATCTGTCTGTATGGACTCAAGTAATATTATGGATAAATATCTGTGTTCATTCCTTACAGACTTGTACTTGCGGGGAATAAGGTTGCTCGTTGGAGGAAAATATGTTTCTTATGGTGTTTTTGAGATTTTAGATGATTTAAGAAAACAAGAGGGCCATGATAGCCCTATATCGCTCACCTTATATAAGAGCTCTTAGTATATTTCTTTTAAAAACAAGAACCAGGTTTATAAAATTCTTTAATGTCATTTAAAGGTTAGTGTCAAATGTTGCCAACAGGAAATACCTCTATTTTTTTTTTAGTAATAGTTGCTAAAAAATACACTTCCCTGTAGCGCTTTTACATCATGAAAATTTTAACAATGCAGACAAAGTACAAATTTGGATGCATGTACTTCAATAAAAATGGCTCAAAGACAAAAACGATTGGATTGCATTCACATACCAAATATCATGAGGCTGTAATGTTACAAATTTCCTACCATTGACCATAAATGGTACATTCAACTAAGTAAGTAAACAGGAAGTGGATAAGCGATAGAACTGAAATCGGGACCACATGTTAATGCTGTCATAATACCAAATATCAAGAGGCTGTGAAATGTAGAAAACTGTTACCGAAATTTCCTTCCATTTACAATTCATGTCGAAAATTTAACTAAGTCAGCAAAGAGGAAGTGGATGAGCGACATACCTGAAATCCAATCTCATGGTATGTTACCACATGTTAATGCCGTATACTAAATATCAAGAGGCTGTGACAAGTAGTTGCTGAGAAAACTGTTACGAAAAATTCCTACCATTGACCATTATTATGAATTTAACTAAGACGGTAAACAGGAAGTGGATGAGCGACAGACCTGAAATTGAATCCCATGGTATGGGACCATGTGTTTATACTGTATACTAAATATCATGAGGCTGTGGTAAGTAGTTGCTGAGGAAACTGTTATGAAAAATGGCCCTGCCCGAAATCAAGTCTCAATACATGATGGTAAACAGTATTTATTTTTCTTATTTGTAAAAACTGTTTGAAAACCAGTTTTATATGGAAGGCATTATCCGCCAGTTCACGTATTATGCTTTATGACATTCCAATTTCCGTTTTTACTTTTGCGATAGTGAATTTGATGATAGATTTTGGTTATTTTCAAGACTTAGTGCATTTCGTATCTTTAAAATTATAAAGGTATTTTTAAATATATCTTTGTTATACGTTAATTTTATTTTTATACACGTTTTTCTTGTTTCATTCTGAAAATTGGTATGATTTCCCTTAAAATATATTTAATACATTTTAATTCAAAATGACACATTAAAATCAAAATTAGGTATTCAGTGTATGGAACACCAAATATGTGTTAATTCATTTGTAATAAAATGTTCAATATTTAATCAAAACAATCGAAACATCATTCGCAGTATAATGCTGTTTAACATTGACTCATTAAAACAAAATCGTCTTCATAACAATGTTGACGTTATCAAAAAACGAAGCGGGGAACCAATTTTTGTAGTGCGTTTTCTTACGATCGACAGAGGTCGCTCTTAAATCAGTGTGGCAATACCACGTGACTATGACGTCATTTTCGGCATCATTTCCAAGACAAATGTTGCTCGATTCGGAAAAGAAAATAGCCGTAAATATTTTATTTCTGTACCAATTTTTTTGGGATATGCACCAGTCTACGGGGAA
This sequence comes from Ruditapes philippinarum, assembly GCF_026571515.1. Taxonomy (NCBI): domain Eukaryota; kingdom Metazoa; phylum Mollusca; class Bivalvia; order Venerida; family Veneridae; genus Ruditapes; species Ruditapes philippinarum. The sequence continues at coordinate 225,951 of NW_026858637.1, forward strand.
AGATATAAGCTTTCCACAGAATATTGGATCTTCGTCAGTTTATAAGCCGTTTTATCAAACACTTTGCATAACCTTAGAAGTTGCTTGTATTAGAGCGGGCTTGAGTTGCAAGCTATTTCGTTTTCTGGCGTTATCTGGTCTACGTCATGATTAAAAAGTCAGGTTTACATCAACCGGGAGTACGGAAGGCAAAACTCTACCTAAATGTGTTCATATTTTTATTATGAATGACATAAATCTTACATTTTTCTTCAATTGTCAATTCTGGCACCAGTTCCAAGTCGAAAAAAAGGACTTCAGTTTAAAGCAGATTTTAGAATCTGTTGCAAATGCAAAGCAACATGCCTACCGTTCTCTTTCTACAATTTAGTTTTTCATTGTTGATCTTTCACAGAGAGATTGTGAAAAAACTGATTGTCCCTTAAAGCAATAACACTTACTTGTATCGCAATAGTGCACGTCAAATCACGTAGATTTAGTCCTGTCGGAAAATAATATTTTGGTTTCGTTTTTAAGATGTTTAAAGTATTGCTCATTTTATCATATGCAGTAAAATGTGTTTTATTCTATTTTATTTGTCAAATCTTACTGCCGCGGTAATCAGGTAAAAAAATAGTACCTTGATTTTTTTAAGCTGACTCATCAGTCATCACAGACATTTACAATATGAAAATATTTTCATTCTTTAACTTCATATCTGCAATTTGTAAAGATAATAATTCTCTGAAAAATTCTTCATTTTTGTTGTTTATTTTTTCAAAATCACTACTCCGTGACGTCATACTGCGGCGGTAATCAGGTTTAGTCATACGTTGGTCATAAATAGTTCTGGTATGAAAACCCTTCTACATAATAACTTTATCAATAATTTTTTAACAAAAGCATAAATGAAAATTTATAAATAAATGCTTTAATTAGGTGGCAAATATTTTTTATTATTTTTGATAACAATTTTCCAATTACTACGCAGCGACCAACTGTTTATGACGGGTCATTAACTAGAACGTTGCAGCACCGTAGTCTCAATATCATGCATGTTCTTTTGTTGTTATAAAGTTAAAAGTTATAAACCATTAATAGTCCTTAATATTTTTTTAAAGACAAATAATGGTAAACTGTCGCTTACATCAGAGACATGGATCATTCTTGCGTGATAACTAAGGAAAACTAACTTATAAGTACACCCTAGGAGGCTGTACGCGGAAAACGCTATATCATATAGCTGTTAGTAAATATTTTGCATACATTTAACTAAAAATTTACTGATGGTGATGAACATATAGTTTGAAAACAATATATTCTTAAACCATGTATCGCCGGAAAAAAACTATTTAACTACAAAACCCGTAAGGACCCTCATTAAAAAATTTCACCACAAGATCACATTTTACATTAGCAAAATAAAATCAAAGGGCTGCAAGCTCTGTGGTATTTTCTGATCTTTGCAATCTAAATTGTACTGTATATCTGTATGTATTTTCCTTATTAGTTTATTTTTATGTTCTATAATTCATCGTGCAAGGCACCAGAGTTTGATACATACGGAATTTTGCATAACTACAGTAGAGTTGCATCAAAAAATCATTCTTTTATTACCCTTCATGATGTAACAGCATAATTATATAAGACAAACACACACATAAAAATGAAAAAAAAAAGTTGCCTCGACTGGGATTTGAACTCCAGACCTATCACACACAATGACGAGCGCGTTACCCCTGCACCACGGAGAAGTTATATAAATGAAGCCTGAATAAAATCTAGTCATTCTAAATTTAGAACTTCCAATGCATTCCTTAATAATTTCGAGGTATTTTGTTTAGTTTAAAATTGAAGTAAATAATTTAGCGAAAATCTTCTCGCCGAAACAGTCCGACATGTAGAATCTATATATTCCACTACTCGGCAGTCAGATTTATTTGTGTAGAATTCGGTAAACGACATCGCTAAAAATAGCATTTTCATTGATTAAAATCAAATTCATCCGCGTAATTTGTGATTGTGCATTTATTGACAATTCTATAAGACAACGCTACTTTAAACTTTGAATGCGTTGTAATTTGTTGGATACTTGTAACAAAATAAAAATATTTCTTTCTTTAAATCGTTAGTTTTAAGCTGTTTTGAGAACTACTTGTTGTTAGGTTTGTCGTGAGATTGAATGTTAGCTTTGTATTTACTGACCTTCGGTCAGAAATTACAAAAAGCAATACTTATATTTTCATCTTACATAATTCATTAATCAAACTTTTAACATAAAAGTATCTTTTAAAAATATGTCTGGCAATTAATTGACAGATCCCTACTCTGATCTTTTATTTGTATAGGAATAAATTTAAACATGTGCTCTTTTGTTTAGGAATATTTTGTAGTGAAAGTCTTAATAATATCCACTAATCTCATAATAAGAATTAGACAGGTCAGGGATTTATACAACCAGTTGTTTAGTTATCTACGCTCATTTTAATCCCAATAGAAACATTCAAATATTTGGGGTAAAAAACATGACCAAAGTACCTAGTAGTCGTTTACCCGATGGTGATCCCATTAAACTGATGATAGATTCGAATTGATTAGAAAACACAAATAGAAACATGTGTTTCGGTACAACAAAAATCCGAAGTAAAGTGAACAGTTAAATGACAGAAATATGTGGTCAAATATGTTTTAACAAGGAAATAATTATTTCAGAGAAAGACGCAAAGATCAGTCTTCAATCAAATGAATGACCCCGTATTGTGTAATTAGAAAGTTTATTCAATTCTAGGGCAACGAATCATAATTTGATAGTCCATGTGTAATAAAATTCAAATTTTCAATACAGATTATGAGATACATAAAAATATTAAAGAATAAGAAGCTTTAAAAAACAAGATTGCATTGAGAAAATGCTATGCCACCGCATTAATACAAAACTAAATAGTAGTGTAGGAACAGATTTTTTTTGTTCTATACAATTGAAGATTGTCATAATGCATAGATCCCTGACCTATCTAATTCTTATTATCAGATTAGTGGTTAAATCTATTGTTAACTCAATAAAAGATCAGAGTAGGAATATATCAATGCACTTGAGTCTAGTGAATTTGGTGGTGAAGGTCCTATTTCACACAGCCTAAATTTCATGACTGCATCAAAGGACAACACAGTAAGACACTTTGTCAAAATCTAGGTCAGCTGATATCAAAGTTCATTTTAATTTTGACACTAGAGGCAAAATTTGAACAACTTTGGCAGAGTACCTATAGATGATATCATTTAACAAATATTAAAGCTCTAAGCCTTGTACCTTCAGACAATAAGATTTTTTTATTTTTTTACTATATGTATATATTGAAAATCAATGACCCCGGGCAGGGGCAATTTTGACCCCAGGGCTATTATTTGAACAATCTTGCTAGAGGTTCACTTCACAATGTTTCATGCCAAATATCTAACCTCTAGCATTTGTCAATTGCTAGAAGAATTTTTTTAAAAGTTTTTACTATAAGTTTTTACTATGTAAATATGAGGAAAATCAATGACCCCCGGGGCGGGGCTGAATTTGACCCCAGGGCTTTAATTTGAACAATCTGGGTAGAGGTCTACCAGACAATGCCTTATGCAAAATATCTAAGCTCTAGGCCTTTTGGGTCTTTACAAGAAGGTACATGTATTTTAAGTTTTTACTATATGTACATATAGTGAAAATCAATGACCCCCGGGGCGCGGATAATTTTGACCCCAGGGCTATAATTTGAACAATCTTGGTAAGGGTCTACCAGACAATGCCTTATGCAAAATAACTAAGCTCTAGGCCTTTTGGGTCTTTACAAGAAGGTATTTTAAGATTTTACTATATGTACATATAGTGAAAATCAATGACCCCCGGGCAGGGCCGATTTTGACCCCAGGGCTATAATTTGAACAATCTTGGTAGAGGTCTACCAGAAAATGCCTTATGCAAAATATCTAAGCTCTAGGCCTTTTGGGTCTTTACAAGAAGATTTTTTTAATTTATTCTTATAATTCCTTTTGGTTGCCATGGCAACCAGATTTCTGCATGGAATTAAATTCTTTGAACAACTTTGGAAGCCCTTTACCCAAGGATTAATCCTGCCAAGTTTGGTTGAAATTGGACTAGTGGTTTTTCACAAGAAGATTTTTTAAGTTCACTATTAATCTATATAACACACACACACACGCACAAACAAACACACACACACACAAACAAACACACACACACACACACACAGGTGAATCGCTATATGCCACCGCATCGCAGATGCTGCGGTGGCATAAAAACAACAAAAGAACAAAAACGCATATATATACGAATGACTTACAGTCGAGCATAGGGAATTCATCAGCATATCTTACGAAATTTTAATTTGAAAACAATATTTGCGCGCCCTGAAGTGATTAATGTTTATTTGAATAAATCAAATAAAAAGAACTTATATGTTTGTATTCTAAAAATAATTGGCGGCATAAGAGGAATTTCGTATTTATTTAACAACACTTGAAAAATTACTACAGAAAATGTGTTGTTGTTTTTTGTTTTGTTTTCAACAAAAGTGTGTGTGTTTTAAGTTTATTTATACTCGGCGCCGGAATAACCATATGTCCAAGATTATAGCATCGGGGACGTCTTTTTCAAGCAGAATCTTCCTGGTAGCCCATTCTTCGTTCGTTGGTGGTAAAGGAGACGACAATACTGTCAAGGCATCAACTTCCTGACTGACGACAACAAAAACGGCATTCATTAGCGCCAAACCTTCAGAGTATTAGTTACGAAAGGTCAACCAATCACCTCTGGTACTTGAGATGACTAGATTTTGACCTGCCGTGTGCCTTCTCCGCGACGTGCAAGCCTCTGGAGGGATTTGGAGAATTTTCAACAAAAACTTCCAAAACACGCTATTTATAACACCATTCATAGCACTGACGCTTCGATGTTCTCATCTATTTGCGGAAAATGGTCGACAGGGAAAACCCTACACCCTGGTAACAACAGATTTTCCGCAGTATATATTTCAAGCTAGTGAGGTTAAAAAATACATGTAGAATCTATCGATTAACTACCATAAGTTGGTTGAGTGTTGGCGGTAAAAAAGAAGATATAACTTCCTGATTAATTTTCACTTAGGTTGATTCAATTTTGAAAAAGCTTTGCAGATATGTATTTTTTTCAAGAAATATTTAGTTTTAATATTATCCGAAGCCGTCAAAGTCAGCGACGAGTAATGAAATGGGAATAATTTTCTGAAACGTGATTTTATTCGAGATTTGCTTCGGGAGAAGACAACTTAATTTTTGTCTGTAGAGCATGAATATTAATACTCATCACAAGACAGTGTCTTATTGATCTCAATTATGGTACATGTAAATATGTATAATTTTTATGTTCAATAAAAATGTAAAGTTGTTATTATCATTCAATGATTAAAATGACATAAAGTATCTATGATGAACAGTCCTAGAATATTTTGATAAGGAACCGTCAGTTGTAAAATGGTATTATGATCTTATAATGAAGAGTTGTCATACTTGCTGGTACATTTATGTCATTTATAAATGGCAGTTTAGGTTTTTCAAAATTTGCATGATTAACAGTCCGAATGTAGACCTCAATGAAATGTTCTGGAATATTAACAAAATGAATAGTCAACCATATTAACCATATATATGAATGGTTGAACACAACAGTAAGGATAAATGGCGCAATGTGCATATCTTCTTTATTTTGGTAATAATTGAAATAACAGCACATTTTAAGCAAAAAGAAAAGAAAATATAAGTCTGAACCATTCTGTCATAGCCTCCCCATCAGTACATTCAGTGCTTTCATTTTCCTTTAAATCAACGCATTTTTGAAGATCTTTCAAAAAAGGTTACATGTGGCATACTATATGCGGCGGGTTTTAAGATATTTTGCCTCAAACTTGGCCTTTTAACTATACGTTATATATTGGGGGAAATATTTGGTAGTCATTAACCTCCACATGATCGGATTAGTTTTCGTAGTAATCGGTCAGGGAGCGGTTATTATTTTTTACATTTTTACCAGTTATTCCCCGTTGATTAAAAGGGCCAATTCTAGCGCAAAAACCTAATTAATTTTGAATTATACTTCGAATCTCTTAGTGTGCTATGCAAACTGCTGTTTCAAATACATAATACACAATGTCAGCATGGGAATAAAATTACAATGATTTTTGTAAAATAAATACTGAAACACTGTAAGAATAAAATGTGTGTCAAATTAATTTTAGAAAGCAAATTCAAATAAAGGAAAAATATTTGAAAGCCAGCAAATTAAATATCTAATTATAGTTTGCATGTTTACAGCCTTAGAACTGAAATGTAAATTGAATGTTTGCATATTTCAATAAGAACTCGAGTTACGTCAGCAAGTACAACATAATGATTACAACGTAATAATAATAATGTCTTCATATTAATAACAATGTTTTCATAATAATAATAATGTCTTTCTATCAATAAAAATGTCTTCAAATCATAAGAATGTCTTCATATTAATTACAATGTATTCCTATTAATTAGAGTGGCGGATAATCCCTTCCATAGTTTTATAGTTTTAACAGATATCCCATTTGTGTTTAAATATTGAAGTATTTTTTGATAGAGTGTTTACTTGAGGCGTATCATGTTGGGGGCAAGATCTAACCCCTAAGCATCTGTGGTTTATCATATAAGAACACCCTTTTCTACAAAAACTTCTTTCTGTTCACATGAGTGGCTCTAAACACAGGTTTAATTGTGAAATTAAATCTTGTAAAATATTATATAAAAAAAAACAAACACAGGGCTCTCAGTAGGGTCAGAATTTCACTAGTCAGACTCTTTGGCCAATATTTTCATGAGTCAAATCAGTTTTTGCTTGTGTTATTTGTCTACATGAATCATTTTCATGTTTCAAAAATTACTGTTGAGGAAGTCATTTTGAGTAGATTTTTAAGTTTAAATTGATAATATTTAACATGGAAAAAATGCCTAACAATATCCCTTCTATGATATACAAGCCCCCCCCCCCCCCCCCCCCGAAAAAAAACCAAACAAAAAAAACAAAACAATAACAACAAACAAGATTGCATTTGTGAAAAATGCTATGCCACCACATTAATACAACACTAAATAGTAGTGTAGGAACAGATTTTTTTTGTTGCTATACAATTGAAGATTGTCATAATGCATAGATACCTGACCTATCTTATTCTTATTATCAGATTAGTGGTTAAATCTATTGTATTGCAAATAAAAGATCAGAGTAGGAATATATCAATGCAGTTGATTCTAGTGAATTTGGTGGTGAAGGTCATATTTCACACAGCCTAAATTTCATGACTACATCAAAGGACAACACAGTAAGACACTTTGTCAAAATCTATGTCAGCTGATATCAAAGTTCTGTGCACATGGTTCAAATTTCATAGCTGTACATCAAAGGACAAGAAAGAAGGTCACTGTCCCCTTGGGCAAGGCAAAATTTGACCCATGGGTTTAATTCAAAACAATCTTGATACAGGTCCACCAAACAACATTTCATGTCAAATATCTAAGCTGTAGCTTTCTCCAATTCAGAAAACATTTGTTTTAATTTCTGTTTTTACTATGTGTACATAATGAGAATCAATGCTCCCCCCCCCGGCAGGGCCAATTTTGACACCAGGGGAAAAACTTGAACAACTTTGGTAGAGGACCTATAGATGATATTATATAGGAAACACCAAAGCTCTATGCCTTGTAGCTTCAGACAAAAAGATTTTTTACTTTTTTACTATATGTACATAATGAAAATCAATGACCCCCGGGGCGGAGCCAATTTTGACCCCAGGGCTATAATTTGGACAATCTTGGTAGAGGTTCACTTCGCAAAGTCTCATGCCAAATATTTAACCTCTAGCCTTTGTCAATTCAGAGAAGATTTTTACTTTATAAATATACGGAAAAATATTTTCGCCTCTAGGGCAGGGCAATTTTAACACTAGGGTCGTAATTAAAACAACTTTAGTAGAGGACCCATAGATGATATTATATACCAAATATCAAAGCTCTAAGCCTTGTACCTTCAGACAAGAAGAATTTGTAAGTTTTTACTATATGTATATAGTGAAAATCAATGACCCCCGGGGTTGGGGCCAATTTTGACCCCAAGGCTATAATTTGTACAATCTTGCTAGAGGTTCACTACACAATGTTTCATGCTAAATATCTAACCTCTAGTCTTTGTCAATTTAGAGAAGATGATTTTTTAAGGTTTTACTATATACATATAAGGAAAATCTATGACCCCCGGGGGCGGGGCTAATTTTGACACTAGAGGCAAAATTTGAACAACTTTGGTAGAGTACCTATAGATAATAACACATACCAAATCTCTAAGACTTGTACCTTCAGACAAGAAGGTATTTTAAGTTTTTACTATATGTACATACAGTGAAAATCAATGACCCTGGGGCGGGGCCGATTTTGACCCCAGGGCTATAATTTGAACAATCTTGGTAGAGGTCTACCAGAAAATGCCTTATGCAAAATATCTAAGCTCTAGGCCTTTTGGGTCTTTACAAGAAGATTTTTTTAATTTATTCTTATAATTCCTTTTGGTTGCCATGGCAACCAGATTTCTTCATGGAATGAAATTCTTTGAACAACTTTGGAAGCCTTTCACCCAAGCATCAATCCTGCCAAGTTTGGTTGAAATTGGACTAGTGGTTTTTCACAAGAAGATTTTTTAAGTTCACTATATAATCTATAGAACACACGTACAAACACACACACACACACACACACACACAAACACACACGCACACACACACACACAGGTGAAATGCTATATGCCACCGCATCGCAGATGCTGCGGTGGCATAAAAAACAAAAACTCTTTTTATTGAGTGTGATTTAAACATATGTAGGATATGATAGGTAACCAGGAGTGGATTGAAGGTAATAATTAATGCATAAGTGAAAATTTCCAGGACGCAAATTGACTCTTGTGCAAATTTTATCATGTGTCAAATGTGTGCATTTCCTGACTTTCAGGAGTCAAAACCCGTATACCCATGTCAAACGAGAGCCCTGATTAACATCTACCAACAAATACATTGAAGCATTTTTCAAAATCCCTGATTGTTGCTACTGATTTTGCCATTCAAAACAATCATAGCAAATTAAATAATTTAATTGCTCAACAATTTTTCCTCCCACAAACAACACTAACAGTCATGTAAACCACATATGTATCAAAATGCATGCATAACAAGAGGCCCATGATGGCCCTAGATTGCTCCCCTGACCCATTAGCCACATCCGAGCAATGTCTGCATCCTGACCAAGTTTGATGACAATGGAGTCAAAAATGTGAACTCAAGCGTGTTAACAAGGTTTTTTTTCTCCATAATTGGGCAGTGTGACCTACCTTTTGACCCCAGATGACCCATATTCAAACTTGACTTTGAAATCATCAAAACAACCTTCCTGACAAATTTCCAGAATATTTGGATCAAAACTGCAGCCACTAGACTGTTAACAAATTTTTTAATTTTTAGCTCCTGTGACCTAATTTTTGACCGGAGATGACCCATATTCAAACCTGACCTAGAAATCATCAAAACAACCCTCCTGACTAATTTCCAGGATATTTGGATCAAAACTGCAGCCACTAAAGTGTTAACAAGCTTTATCTATATCGCCCCTGTGACCTATATTTTGACCAGAGATGACCCATCTTCAAACTTGACCTAGAAATCATCAAAACAACCTTCCTGACAAATTTCCAGAATATTTGGATCAAAACTGCAGCCACTCAAGTGTTTGCAAGATTTTTCTATTTTTAGCTCCTGTGACCTGTTTTTGACCCAAGATGACCCATATTACAACTTGACCTAGAAATCATCAAAACAACTTTTCTGACAAATTTCCAGAATATTTGGATCAAAACTGCAGCCACTAGACTGTTAACAAATTTTTTTAATTTTAGCTCCTGTGACCTAGTTTTTGACCAGAGATGACTCATATTCAAAACTAACACAGAAATCATCAAAACAACCCTCCTGACTAATTTCAAGGAAATTTGGATCAAAACTGCAGCCACTAGAGTGTTAACAAGCTTTATCTATTTTTAGCCCCTGTGACCTAGTTTTTGACTGGAGATGACCCATCTTCAAACTTGACCTAGAAATCATCAAAACAACCTTCCTGACAAATTTCCAGAATACTTGGATCAAAACTGCAGCCACTAGAGTGTTAACAAGATTTTTCTATTTTTAGCTCCTGTGACCTAGTTTTTGACCCAAGATGACCCATCTTCAAACTCGATCTGTTTTTTATTGAGACAAACATTCTGACAAAGTTTGATGATGATACAATCAAAACTCTAACTGCTAGACTGTAATCAACCCAATTGTTGATGACGCACGATGAGGGACGCCAGATATAGCCCCATCACTATACCTCACCTTGACCACTTCGTGGTCAGGTAAGCTTAAATTTAAAGGTAACAGCAACTTAAATTCTTGAACAGCTTGAGTATGAAGCACATGGAGTACGAACATCCATTTTGTCTTGTATAAAATATTCGTTAACGTGGGCTGTATTTTCCAATTGCATGCAAGCAATCAATTAGAGCAACCATTTTCTATATTCAAACACTAATAACAATGGCTGTAGACATTTAAACTTTGCAATATTTATGTTGCAAACCGTAATAACTTTCCCTTTCATTTTCATTTGCAAATAATTTTTCCAGCAAACCGGAAGGATGTAAAAGTAATATCTGTAAATTAAACTTTTATCTTAATCAGCCAATTTTTATGAAAAAAATTACAACATTTTTTGTTATCTTTCGTTTCTTTGTGAAATAATTACACAATAAAAAGTGCAACTCATTGTCAAGAACCGAAATATTTTACATTGTATTTTGGAAACGACACATCCTCTTTACGGATGAAGTTATGAATTTAATGGAAGAATCCATTAATGAATAGGGAATCAACTTCACTGTAGCTCTGAATTTGTGCTATTCTGATTGACTCTGTTCAACAACCTTTTCATCTATCTAAAACCTTAACAGAAAAAATCTTCATAACAATGTCAGTTGGAACAAAAAATACAATATACAATATCTCAATTTATCTCTACAAAGAAAGTCTATGTATCCCTCAATAATCAAACCCTTTCACCACCAAAACAGAGACCAATTTTCAACTCTGGACTATAATTTGAATATACAAGCCAATGCCTTGTGAGAAATATCTAAGCTGAGCTAGCTCTATCCATTTTGAAGTATAAGAATTTTTAAGTTTTTTCTTTTAGTTGCCATAGCAACCAGAGTTTAGCATGGAATTGAATTCTTTGAACAACCTTGATAGAGCTTCATATAAAGAGTATTCGTGCCAAGTTTCATTAATATTGGCCAAGTGGTATCATAGAAGATGTCGTTTGAATAAAATGTGGAGGGACGCTGGACGACTGACGCAAATGATTGGCCATCCTGAAAGCTCACCTGCACGGTGCAAGGTGAGCTAAAAACCCACATTTTGAACTCAGGAAGACGTCCGTCCTTCACACTCTTGTCCGGAATATGAATATAAGTAGATACATATTGAAGGGATTTTATGTAAACTTCACAAAGTGATAGAGACTTTTGAGAGGAAGTGCAGTGTTCAAGAAACATAACTCTACCTTGCTTAATGTTTTTGATTATCTCCCTCAAGTCAAAAATGCTTATTTGGAGTTTTACTTCCAAACTATCACTGAAACTACACTCAGTTGTACAGACTCGAATTTGTCAAAGTGTCAAAGAACCATAACTACATTCCTTGGTTTTAAAATTACCTCCCTTTATAATACATGTACTTAATTATGCTTGTCCAGAGAATTCGAGTTGTTGGAATTTGATTAAAATTTAACACAGCAAAACATTCAAGTGAAAGGAAGTGTATTTTCAAACAACAGCTGTCACAGGAGACAGCGAAGCTCGACTAATAAAATACTGGACGCAGTAAGGACAAAACTATGAAAGAAAAATCAATTATGTATAATTATGTATTAAGTTATAGTAAAAAAATAACATTTGTTAACATAAAATCCAAGATCAAGGGGAATAATTCTAGAAATAGTCATGCTAGAGTTATGAACCTTGTCACACAACATGTGTGCAATGATAAGAAATATATATTTGAAGTTTGAAGTAGATACCTTAAAAAGTAAAGAAGTTATAATATTTCTTAAAGAAAATCCTAAGTTCAAAGGGTAGATAAATCTGTAAAAATTGCTTCAAGAGTTATGAACATTGTCACATAAAATGTAATTGATGATAAGGAATAAGTATTTGAAGTTTGAGGTAGATACCTTTAAAACTAAAAAAGTTATAGTAAAAATAACATTTTTCTAGTAAAAAAAAATCTAAGTTTATGGGGAGATAATTCTTGCAAATTGGTGCTAGAGTTATGAACCTTGTCACATAAGTTGTGGATTATGATAAGGTACATATATTTGAAGAATGAGGTTGATCCCTTTAGAAATAAATAAGTAACAGTAAAAAATAGTATTTTTTAAGGAAAATTCTAAGTTCAAGGGGAGATAAATCTGAAAATATTGGTGCTAGAGTTATGAACCTTGTCACATAAGATGGGGATGATGATAAGGTACATATATTTGAAGTATGAGGTTGATCCCTTAAGAAATAAAGAAGTTACAGTAAAAAATAGTATTTTTTAAGGAAAATTCTAAGTTCAAGGGGAGATAAATCTGAAAATATTGGTGCTAGAGTTATGAACCTTGTCACATAAGATGTGGTTGATGATAAGGAACATATATTTGAAGTTTGAAGTTGATACCTTAAGAAATGACAAAGTTATAGTGAAAAATATTTTACTGCACCAAAACTTTAATCTGAAATCTGGACGCGGACGCCGACGCCGGGGCGAGTAGGACAGCTCTCCATATACTTCGTATAGTCGAGCTAAAAACCATAATTTTTCCTAGCTTAATTTTACAATTATTATCTCTTATTTCACATCAAAATTTAAAATGTTGGTTGTCTGGAGTAAATCTTTTCAATGATATCACACTCAAACTTAATACAGTTGTAGAGACTAGGGAGCAGAAGTGCTGTGTCAAATAACCAAAATTCTACATTACTTAGTTTTTGAATTATCTCCATTTATATCATTTCATGATACTTGTTCAAGGAGAGTATTCAAATATTAAAGGAATTTGATTGAAACTTCACACAGTGAAAGAGAATTAGGATGAGAAGTGCAGTGTACAAAAGCCATCATCAGTTTTAATGACATGGCCACATTCATATAATGTGATGCAAAAATATTGACCATTTGAGTGTTTTCTTGATACTAATACAGAAATATATTTATGTCATAATTGATTATTTTTTCATAGTTTTATCTCCCTTTATTATGTCATGTGTTAAAAATTAGTCGAGCTTGCAGTTTCCTCTGGCAGCTCTTATTTCACTTGTTGCTCTTGTCAAAAAGGGCCAATAACAGGTTGTGATGGACCTACATGTACATGTAACCTAAATATTATATTTGAACATGTATGCCATAGCATAATTCTATCAACTACTGTTCATTTACTATAATGTGCACTTTATATTTATCAACCGGCAACACCCTTCACTCATTGAATTATCTGCCCCCGAAATAGTAAATCAAAGCACAGAAGGCGCTGAATTTGTTTGGGTCTAAGAATGTCAGAAAGGTGAAGGTTGTAAGATTATAAACCAATTTGTTTTTGTATAGTGCCACCAATGCTTTCCAGCGTTTTAATTGTAGTAAATTGGCTATAAGACTAATTGCAACACTGATATTCAATTCAATGTTTATTTGACTTAAACAATTTGGAAAAAAAGAGTTGCCTTAACTGGGATTTGAACTCCAGACCTCTAGCTTCCTAAGCGATCGCACTAATCCCTCGGCCACGGTGAATTTATATGTTAACGGCCTGAAGAAAACCATATTGTTCTAAATTAGGGTTTGTAACGATGCTACCTGTTGTTTAACACAGATGTAAATAATCATGGAGCTTACTATAAGCATGTATATCTTTAAAGAATAAAACAATATTAGAAATCTTAGACCATTCGGGGAACTACTTTGCTTGAAAATTAATGCGCCTGTCACTTGACCATCTTTACGCAGTGATCTCCCCTGAATTTTTCGGCGTTAGTTTACATATAAAGGGAAGTAACCGCTTCAAAAAAGCGGACTACTTTCGGCATTTGCAATTAACAGCATCAGAGTCTGAAATTTCGCTACCATTATTTGTTTGGTCTGACGACCCAAACAAATAAAATTGGTAATTTTGATCCTTCAAGAATGTCCTTCAGCACTTTGATTATATCTCTCATAATTTAAGAGTTATGTCCGGGACAGGTTCAAAAAGTAACAAGAGCTGTCACAGGAGACAGCGAAATTCGACTAATAAAATACTGAACGCAGCAAGGAAGACAAAACTATGAAGAAAAATCAATTATGTATAATTATGTTTGAAGTTTAAGTAAAAAAATAACATTTGTTAACATAAATTCCAAGATCAAGGGAAATAATTCTAGAAATAGTCATGCTAGAGTTATGAACCTTGTCACACAACATGTGTGTAATGATAAGAAATATATATTTGAAGTTTGAAGTAGATGTTACCTTAAAAAGTAAAGAAATTTTAATATTTTGTAAAGAAAATCCTAAGTTAAAAGAGAGATAAATCTGTAAATATTGCTTCAAGAGTTATGAACATTGTCACATAAAATGTAATTGATGATAAGGAATAAGTATTTGAAGTTTGAGGTAGATACCTTTAAAACTAAAAAAGTTATAGTAAAAAATAACATATTTCTAGTAAAAAATCTAAGTTTATGGGGAGATAATTCTTGCAATATTGGCACTAGAGTTATATGAACCTTGTCACATAAGATGTGGATGATGATAAGGTACATATATTTGAAGTATGAAGTTGATCCCTTAAGAAATAAAGAAGTAACAGTAATAAATAATATTTTTTAAGGAAACTTCTAACTTCAAGGGGAGATAAATCTAAAAATATTGGTGCTAGAGTTATGAACATTGTCACATAAGATGTGGATGATAATAAGGTACATATATTTAAAGTATGAAGTTGATCCCTTAAGAAAAAGAGAAGTAACAGTAAAAAATATTTATTTTTTATTAGGAAAATTCTATGTTCAAGGGGAGATAAACCTAAAAATATTGGTGCTAGAGTTATGAACCTTGTCACATAAGATGTGGATGATGATAAGGTACATATATATGAAGTATGAAGTTCATCCCTTAAGAAATAAAGAAGCAACAGTAAAAAATAGTATTTTTTAAGGAAAATTCTATGTTCAAGGGGAGATCAATCTGAAAATATTGGTGCTAGAGTTATGAACTTTGTCACTTTATATGTGGTTGATGATGAGGAACATATATTTGAAGTTTGAAGTTGATACCTTAAGAAATGACAAAGTTATAGGGAAAAACATTTTACTGCACCAAAACTTTAATCTGAAATCTGGACGCGGACGCCGGGGCGAGTAGGACAGCTTTCCATATACTTCGTAGTCGAGCTAAAAATGAACAAAGGTCAATAACTCCAAAATAAGGCAAGACAGAGTTATGGTTCTTTTGCACAGCACTTCTACTCAATAAGATCTATCTACCTATAAAGTTTCGTGTTGATACCCCTTGTTGTTTCAAAGTTATATGTCCCAGACAAGAATAGCGTACCGAGGTACTGACGGGCAAAACTGCGACTATATGCTCACCCTTCAGGAAGCATAACAATCAATCATCAATCTTAGTGATGTCACATTGAAATATTCAAAGTAGGTCACCAGTCAAAATAGAGACTTGTCCATCTGCACAGATTTCTGGCATAGATCTGCTTCTTTATTGCTAGCATTTAAATTTAAAGTGTGAAATGATTGTCATGAAATATTTACCTCATTGTGAAAGATCCTGTAAGCTTGCTTCCATGGTTTTGTTTGTTTAATCTCCTTGTCATCATCAAAACTAACACCAATCTTGACAAACCCTTCCTCCTCACAAATCTACATGTATACATCAGAGATGAGCACAATTTTGTACAATAGTATTAATTGTTTATAGAGGATATTTGTTTCCATTTTAAGTGAATATGCTAAACATCACACTGAGAAGTGAGAAATTTTTAATATTTTCACATGCTTGTAGCATGAGTGAAAATGTGGATATTTTCTCACTTCTCTGTGTGATATATATAGCACATTCACAAAAAAAGACATACACATTTTCTCTTTTTTATGCCTAATAAATACAGTATAACAGGAGCAAGTTTTTAATGTTTTCATTGTAGCGTAGAAAAAGACACATGTAAAGTGATATATACACTGGAGCCTCAATTTAGCGCTCTCCGATAAAACTCTAATACAACGCTCATAGGCCTTTCCTTCCAAAAAAAGAAATCTTTTTTTTTCGCCCATCATAATTTTTTTCATGTATATTGATACTGCTCCGTAACTGCTATAACGCTTGTTCAATGTGCCAGTCAAGTACAATAAACGGTCATAATTAGGTCACTCGTGAGCCCAGAAGGTGTGAAATCATACACAGGTCAGTGTTAATCCGCTCTTTTGTTCATTTTTACCTGTTTATCAATCAGACGTCATTTTTACCTGTTTATCAATCAGGTATCATTAACTGATATATCAATATCAAATTCATAGCTACGCTCTCTTGGTCTTCACCTGGGTCTGTAAATACTATGCAGACCTGTTCCTCCTACAGTAACTATTACTTACCATGTGTCACAGTTTTTATAACGTAACAAATTAAAATGTGATAAGTGCAGGTAGTAATTGTTTTTTAACGGTCATAACAAATACATGTGTAACAATATATGTTTGTAAAACATGTATGCCCCCTATCGGCAGCCAATTAGTCATGTGATCAGTTTATTATGACTGACTTTTGACCTAGTGACCAAAATCAATAAGGGTTAATTACTGGTCATGACTAGTCACTAGGTAAATGTGACCGCAAAGGTTGTGTACAGCAATTTTATGACAAAGTTATTTCAAATCTTACCAAATAATATATGAATAAATTTTATGAATTTTTATGAATCATGTAGGCCTCATTAATGACAGCCAAGTTGTTATATTACATAAGACCTTGAAATGTGTATATCAAAAGGATTTTTAGTTTAATGAAAAATATCAACCAAGGCAACTTGAGTTGTTGAGTTATTGGTCAGAAACAGTCCTTACATACAAGGTCAATATGACATTGACCTTTGACCCTAAATCAATAGGGGTTATCTACTGGCCAAGACCAATGCACCTGTGAAGTCATAAGGTTAAAGGGCCCATGAGTTGGGATATTGATCAGAAAGTGTTGTTACCTATAAGGTCAATGTGATCTTCACCTCTGACACCTTAACGCCAAAAATCCATTGAGGTCATCTTATGACCAAAAGCAATAAATCTGTAAAACTTGAAGGTCAAGGGTCCATGGGTTGTCCAGTTATTGATAGAAAACCATTTTGAAATACAAGGTCAATGCAACCTTGACCTTCGTTCCCCTGACCCCAAAATCATTAGGGTCATCTACTGGCCAAGACCAATGCCCCTTCCAAGTTTGAGGGCCAACAGCCCATTGGTTGTCAAGTTATTGATTGGAAACCGTTTTTACCTACAAGGTAAATGTGACCTTGACCTTTGACCCCTTGACCCCAAAATCAATAGGCGTCATCTGCTAGTCATGTACAATCATCATACCAAGTTTGAAGTACCTAGGCCTAAGCGTTCTTTAGTTATCACTAGGAAACCGTTTTTACCTACAAGGTAAATGTGACCTTGACCTTTGACCCCTTGACCAAAAAATCAACAGGGGTTATATGCTGGTCATGAACAATCATCAAACCAAGTTTTAAGTTCCTAGGCTTAAGCGTTCTTTCAGTTATTGAACTGAAACTGTTTTTACCTACAAGGTAAATGTGACCTTGACTTTTGACCCCTTGACCCCATTGAGTCATCTGCTGGCCATGAACAATCATCAAATTAAGTTTGAAGTGCCTAGGCTGAAGGAATTTTAAGTTATCACTCGGAAACCGTTTTTACCTACAAGGTCAATGTGACCTTAGTTTAGTTTATACAAATTTATTTTAGTTTGATTGTGTTGGAAGCTATAAGCTTATTGAAACACTCCAGAATCCGTTCCTGGAACCAACCAGTACTAAGCAATGAATGTAAAGTTTCTTGCTCAAGGAAACAACGGCTTGCCCCTGACAGGGTTTGAACCCACGCGGTCAGCAATCCTTAGATTACTAGTCCGACGCGTTAACCACACGGCCACGCCGCCACACAATGTGACCTTGACCTTTGACCCCTTGACCCCAAAATCAATGGGGGTCATCTGCTGGTCATGAACAATCACCATACCAAGTTTGAAGTTCCTATGCCTAAGGGTTCTTTAGTTATCACTTGGAAACCGTATTTACCTACAAGGTCAATGTGACCTTGACCTTTGATCCCTGACCCCAACATCAAAAGGGGTCATCTGCTGGTCATGAACAATCATCATACTAAGTTTGAAGTTCCTAGGCCTTAGGGTTCTTTAGTTATTACTCAGAAACTGTTTTTACCTACAAGGTCAATGTGACCTTGACCTTTGACCCCTAGGGGTTATCTGCTGGTCATGAACAATTAGTGTAGGACTTACAGATAGACACGACATATTGTCTAATATTTGATTGTTTGATATTTTACCTTCAATTGTGACCTTGAGCTGACACATGGGCAACATGGGTTCTACACATCCCCTTGCTGAGGTGAACATTTGAGCCAAGTTTGAAGAAAATCTTTCAATTAGTGTAGGACTTACAGAGCGGACACGACATACTGTCTAATATTTGATTGTTTGATATTTGACCTTCAATTGTGACCTTGACCTGACTCATGGGCAACATGGGTTCTGCACATCCCCTTGTTGAGGTGAACATTTGAGCCAAGTTTGAAGAAAATCCCTAAATTGGTATAGGATTTATAGAGCGGACATGATAATGGAGACGGACAGATGGACGGACGCGACAAAGCAAATCCATTACAGCCCCCCCCCCCCATTTTGTGGTTGGGGTATAATAACAAAAACACGCGTCGCTGATTAGTAATATGACACTTAACTGGCCCCTTATGCAAGGCGCGATAATTAATATACGAACCTGGTGCTAAATAACTGGACACTGCATGTTAATTGACCAGGTACATGCAGGGGTACTACAAAGTCAAGTGTGAAGTTATCTTTATTGGCATTAATTGACATTGACGTGGCTTTGGACAGTTTATCATTTATATACATTTATATTCAAAATATAACATCATAATTCTTTAATCTTTACTGCTCTTTGCATTTGTCAAGTATTTTAAGTTTAGAATATTAAGCTATCATGACATGTGATATAGTTCCATCTGAACCAAATCAACCAAATTTATTTTCGCTTTTAAAACGAATGACAGCGATATGTTTTTGGAAAATTAACATAAAATATGAGACTCTGATCATTGATAATTAAGCTTAAATCATTGTGAACACACTCTGCTTAAGTAACTGTTCTTGTATGTAAATGTTTAATTATAATAATCAGATAAAAATATAACAGAAGAACTATAACATTATACATCAATAACTGTTTATTTTTCATTTGTTTAAATTTAATTATTCATATCTTATGTACAACTGTCCGTCCGTTATGCGATCGGTAGTCAACCTTTTACTCTTTAAACTTACAATGCACAAATCTTTGTAAAAAAAACATTGGCATATGCCAAAATAATATGTACTATACTACGGCAGACTGTAAACTGTGCCAAATACACGAAAGAAAATGCTCCCGATAGCATACTAGAATATAAAAAGCTTGCCCTCTTATCCCTCTAGAACCACCAAATTGGACGCACAAATCATAATATCGTGATGACGGGCCTGATTTTGATGATTCAAGTCCTTGAGATATTAAGTTTTCAGCAATATTATTATAATTCTATTTCAAAATACAATTTCAAGATATTCAATATGGTATCCGGACAATTCCCCTCCCGGACGAATCCCCTCCCAGTAAATTTGAATGTTTTTTCACAACCCGGACATTTCCCCCCTCCGTTAATTTTTTACGGCGGACAATTCCCCTCCCGTTAATTTTATAGGGCGGACAATTCCCCTCCCGTTATTTTAGCAGAGCGGACAATTCACCTCCCGCTGTTGTCAGAGCGGACAATTTCCCTCCCGTGGCTGTTGAACATATATATGTTATAATATTGTTTATTTGAGCTGTTGAACATAATATGTTATAATATTGTTTATTTGAGCTGTTGAACATATATATGTTATAATATTGTTTATTTGAGCTGTTGAACATATATATGTTATAATATTGTTTATTTGAAAGGTATTTTTAATGGACTTTAAATACATTTTGCTTGTCTATATTGACATGAATATAAACAAAACAAAACGCATTTTTTTGTTAAAATAATCTTTATTTCGTCAATACATTTCTGCAGCTGTAAAATAATTGTAATTAATTGGTTTTGCGATCAAGGATACATTTAATTAAGGGCAGCATTGATTAAAGATTTTTTATTGACAGTTTGTTTATCTTAAGCAGCGGCGGCAATGATTAAAGGCGGTATAATGTCACCTTTGTGAAATAATGATTCTTAAAAGTTCCGATCTTAACACGCAATTCTGTAAATAGAAACACTCAATTCTATAAATAGTAACACACAATTCTATAAATAGCACAATTCTATAAATAGCAACACGCAATTCTATAAATAGTAACACGCAATTCTATAAATAGAAACACGCAATTCGAAACACGCAATTCTAAAAATAGTAACACACAATTCTATAATAAGAAACACACAATTCTAAAAATAGAAAAAAGCAATTCTATAAATAGAAACACGCAATTCTAAAAATAGTAACACACAATTCTATAATAAGAAACACACAATTCTAAAAATAGAAAAAAGCAATTCTATAAATAGAAACACGCAATTCTAAAAATAGTAACAAGCAATTCTAAAAATAGAAACACGCAATTTCTATAAATTATAACACGCAATATTAAAAATAGAAACACGCAATTCTAAAAATAGAAACACGCAATTTCTATAAATAGTAACACGCAATTTCTAAAAATAGAAACACGCAATTCTAAAAATAGAAACACGCAATTCTATGAATAGTAACACGCAATTTCTAAAAATAGTAACACGCAATTTCTAAAAAGAGAAACACGCAATTCTAAAAATAGAAACACGCAATTTCTATAAATAGTAACACGCAATTCTATAAATAGAAACATGCAATTTCTATAAATAGTAACACCCAATTTCTAAAAATAGAAACACGCAATTCTAAAAATAGAAACACGCAATTCTATAAATAGTAACACGCAATTCTATAAATAGAAACACGCAATTCTAAAAATAGTAACACGCAATTCTAAAAATAGTAACACACAATTTCTATAAATAGTAACGCGCAATTTCTAAAAATTGAAAAACGCAAATCTAAAAATAGTAACAAGCAATTCTAAAAATAGTAAGACGCAATTTCTATAAATAGTAACACGCAATTTCTAAAAATAGAAATACGCAATTCCAAAAATAGAAACACGCAATTCTATTAATAATAACACGCAATTTATATAAATAGTAACAAGCAATTTCTAAAAATAGTAACAAGCAATTTTAAACATAGTATCATGCAATTTCTATAAAAAGTAACACGCAATTTCTAAAAATAGAAACACGCAATTCTAAAAATAGAAACACGCAATTCTATAAATAGTAACACGCAATTTCTTAAAAGAGAAACACGCAATTCTAAAAATAGTAAAACGCAATTTCTATAAATAGTAACACGCAATTTCTAAAAATAGAAACACGCAATTCTATAAATAGTAACACGCAATTTCTAAAAATAGAAACACGCAATTCTAAAAATAGTAACATGCAATTTCTATAAATAGTAACACGCAATTTCTATAAATAGTAACACGCAATTTCTATAAATAGAAACACGCAATTTCTATAAATAGTAACACGCAATTTCTAAAAATAGAAACACGCAATTCTAAATAAACACGCAATTTTATAAATAGTAACACGCATTTCTAAAAATAGAACACGCAATTCTAAAATAGAACAAAATAAATAGTAAAGCAATTTCAAAAATAGAAACACGCAATTCTAAAATAGAAACACGCAATTCTATAAATAGTAACACGCAATTTCATAAATAGAAACACGCAATTTCTATAAATAGTAACACGCAATTTCTAAAATAGAAACACGCAATTCTAAAATAGAAAACGCAATTTTAAATAGTAACACGCAAAAATAGAAACACGCAATTCTAAAATAGAAACACGCAATTCTAAAATAGAAACACGCAATTCTATAAATAGTAACAAGCAATTTCTATAAATAGAAACACGCAATTTCAAAAAATAGAAACACGCAATTCTAAAAATAGAAACACGCAATTCTATAAATAGTAACACGCAATTTCTATAAATAGAAACACGCAATTTCAAAAAATAGAAACACGCAATTCTAAAAATAGAAACACGCAATTCTATAAATAGTAACACGCAATTTCTATAAATAGTAACACGCAATTTCTAAAAATAGTAACACGCAATTTCTAAAAATAGAAACACGCAATTCTAAAAATAGAAACACGCAATTCTATAAATAGTAACACGCAATTTCTATAAATAGTAACACGCAATTTCTAAAAATAGAAACACGCAATTCTAAAAATAGAAACACGCAATTCTATAAATAGTAACAAGCAATTTCTATAAATAGAAACACGCAATTTCAAAAAATAGAAACACGCAATTCTAAAAATAGAAACACGCAATTCTATAAATAGTAACACGCAATTTCTATAAATAGTAACACGCAATTTCTAAAAATAGAAACACACAATTCTATAAATAGAAACACGCAATTTCTATAAATAGTAAAACGCAATTTCTAAAAATAGAAACACACTATTCTATAAATAGAAACACGCAATTTCTATACACACACACACCAATAAATATATAATTATGGTCATTTAATGCACAAATCTGAGAAAATTCAGTAATTTAACCTTCAAGGTCAAGGTCATTAAAGAGCCCAAGCAAATTTGGGTTTGATAAACAACAAGGTCTGGTCCTTAAGAATGTTCTGTTATAATATGAAGTTGATCCCTTCAATAATAGCAAAGTTACAGTCAGTTACAGCCAAAACAATGAAAATTTCAATAATTTGACCTTCAAAGACAATGTAATTAATGAGTGAAGGTCAAGGTCTGTCGGGTTATTTTTAAGAGTTATCCTTGAAGATTATTATGTTCAAGTTTGAAGACAATCCATTCAAAAATAACAAAGTTACAGCCAATAATAGCCAAAAAAATGAAAAATACAATAATTTGACCTTCAAAGTCAAGGTCATTTCTGAGTGAAGGTCAAGGTCTGTCTGGTTATTTTTAAGGGATATCCTTGAAGATTATTATGTTCAAGTTTGAAGACAATCCATTCAAAAATAACAAAGTTACAGCCAATAACAGCATGAACAAGCAAAATTTGGACTTTTAACCTTGAAGGTCAAGGTCATTTATGGATGAAGGTCAAGGTTAGTGTGGTCTACTGAAAGGTCTTGTCCCAAGGGTGTTGTGGCCAAGTATGAAGACAATACACCAAGAAATAAAAAAGTTATGATCCAGGTACAAGTTTGCAGATGGGAACGGCAACGGCAACGCCAACCCGACTATAACAATACCTCTACTTTTTTTTTCAAAAAAAAAAAAGTCGAGCTAAAAACTGTCATCTTTAATAAGAATGGTTATAGATTTTTTTATATGCAGTGGCGGCTATGATTAAGGGCCGTATAATGTCACGTCCGCTCTGATAAAAAACGGGAGGGGAATTGTCCGCTCTGCTAAAATAAAGGGAGGGAAATTGTCCGTCCTATAAAATTAACGGGAGGGGAAAAGTCCACCCTATTAAAATAACGAGAGGGGAAATGTCCGGGTTGTGAAAATAATATGGAAGGGTAATCGTCCGGGAGGGGGATTGTCCGGGATTCATTCAATATATATATATATTCATGGGCTACTGAGGCGGAAGTTACGGCTGCAGCAATGTGTTATGGTATCGACATATATGTGAATGTGATATGTGGTCTACAAAATAATTGGCTTAAGTTTCCTATGCAGGAGGGTGATTCATCAAGAAGTAGTTATTTATGCTTAAGACATATGAGTGATCATTTTGATGTTTTGCGCATGCCCCACAAACCGGAATTAGATGTACACAACCCCAATGACTTGATTCATTCCCCAAAACCGTTCACGGATAAATTAAAGAGGACGTCACCGGAAGCTTATGAAAATATTCCAAATTCCGGAATTACAGATATTGGTAAACAGGAAGCTGTTGTTAACATGTTGTCAACAACACTGAGTGACGCACAGCTATCTCTACTATCAAAAGGATTGAAATTTGTACCGACACGGAGAAATATAGATAAAGGCAAACTTATAACTGATTTAAACACGTGGGAACGCCGAATGAGACTACAAGAGTATTTTCATGACAAGAAAACAGAAAACGATACACAAAATGAATATGACAGTAAAAAGAAGCAGTCAACGTGGACGCCAAGTGCGGGTAGGGATAAATGGTTAGACTCATACATCAAGAAAGTAAAAGATGATATAATTAATGGGCTAAAAAGAAAATTCAAAACAAATATTACAAGAACTGAAGAACAAGCAATGAAAGAGCTCTTAAATAATGATACTTTAGTTATACGTCCGGCGGATATGGGGTCTGGTATCGTTGTTATGGATACAGAGGACTACAGAGGTAAACTTCAGGCCGAGATGACTGACAATGCCAATTGGAGGTGAACGAAGATAAAACGAAAACTATTGAAAACAAAGTGAAAAAGATGGCAGATGATATGTGCAAGAAAGGATCAATTTCAAAAGACTTAAAAGGATATTTGACGTCGTCTGGTGGTACATCGGGTAAACTGCAAGGTAATCCGAAACTGCATAAAACAGGGGTGCCATTGAGAACAATAGTAAATGGGAGACCTCTTGCGGAGAAAATGGCAGAAATAGTAGAAATGGAGCTACACGCCCATGTGACATCACTTCCTTCATATATTAAAGACACCACTGATTTCTTAAGAAAATTAGAGAATATTAAACAACCACTTCTGGCAGGAACAATTCTTTTCTGTTTAGACGTGAAAGCTCTGTACCCAAGTGTCCCACGGGCAGAGGCACGAGATGCGATTGCACGTGCATTAAATCAACGTGCCAACCCTAACATACCCACAGAAAATGTTCTTAATATGATGGACACTGTCCTTGAAAATAA
This sequence comes from Ruditapes philippinarum, assembly GCF_026571515.1. Taxonomy (NCBI): domain Eukaryota; kingdom Metazoa; phylum Mollusca; class Bivalvia; order Venerida; family Veneridae; genus Ruditapes; species Ruditapes philippinarum. Next base: position 251,403 of record NW_026858637.1, read on the forward strand.
CACTATTTCATTTGATGGAAGAAAATTCACGCAGACAGAAGGAACAGCGATTGGCTCACGATTAGGGATGAATTACGCATCTACATATCTTGGATCATGGGAATCACAGCTGATGACGATAACAGATAAACTTCCGCTTGAGTATTTCCGGTATGTTGATGACGTTTGGGGCCTTTGGACTCACGGTATCGAGTCGTTAAAAACATTCCATGAGCTTGGGAATAACCTTCATCCAAGAATAAAATTAGAATTAAGATATTCAGCTGAAAAACTTGAGTTTCTTGACGTAATGGCGAAGATTCAGAATGGCATTTTAATAACAGACCTATACACTAAACCCACAGATAAACACCTGTACTTGCATAAAAATTCGTCTCATCCGGAATCGACAAAAAAATCAATACCATATGGACTTGCCCTCTGTGCTAAGCGAATATGTATTAATGAATCGACTTACAAACAACATAGAGAAAATATTAAAACTCAGTTACAGAAACGAGGCTATGAAGATCGACATATTGAAACAGAATTAAATAAAGTAGATAGTAAGAAAAGAAGTGACCTATTACATTATAATGAAGATAAAGAAAACACTGAAAGAATCCCCTTGGTACTGACATTTTCCAGAGCGCTCCCGAATGTAGGACAAATAGTACGAAAACACCTACCTGAATTACACACCTCCGATAGAATGAAGGAAATATTCCCGAATCCTCCAATTGCGGCATTTAGAAGAGATAATAACCTACAAGACATTCTCGTTCATAAGAAACACAATAAACTATTTTTTCAACAGCCGAATTCCTGTGCTCCTTGCAGATCCAAAAAGTGTGCGATTTGTCCGTACGTTATTGAAGCAGACACATTCATTGGTTTGAACGGGGCCTCGTATAAGGTTCGAAACCAGATCACGTGCAAATCTACGAATGTTGTGTATGCAGTTTATTGTAAGCGTTGCGAACGTTATATTTATGTTGGAGAAACAGGGGATACGTTGTACCAAAGACACCTTCTAAATTTATCCAGAATACGAACCAAATACAACAATCCGTTAGCGGCACATTTTTACACGAACGACCACACAGTTAATGATTTTTCAATAATGGGGCTGGAAAAGCTATACGGGAATGACCAATACAGAAAAACAATAGAAAATTTGTGGAAAAATAAATTAAGAACCTATAGACAGTATGGAGTTAATACCAAAGAATAACGCGGCAGACGGCAAACAACGCCACGGCGGGCGTCGTTCATTGACGTTACGTCACTTCCATTGTTTTGTTTGATATATTTGTATGTAGAATAAATGCTGCTGAAGAAGGCCGCAAGGCAGAAAGCTACGGCAAATTTAAATTAGCGTTTTTGCTTATCTATATATATATGGTTAAAAAAACACCCAAAATAGAACAACAATTTTTTAAATGTTTATATACCTATGTGTTAAAACACGAAATTATTAAATGCCTAAATAAGTTTCATTAATGTAGAAAGAAAATGTGCTACCTTGATGTGAGTGCCTTTCTTAGCTGCTTGTTTCAAACCAAAGATACAATCCTCTAGACTGGGCTCATCCTCTGCCACTATACTTCCTTTCTTACAGGCATGTTGAAATCTGGCATATGACACTGTAAAATAGTGCCTGAGGACAACTGTCTCCTTTACTACACCATCTGCTTTGTCTATAACCTCATCTTGCTGTAAATATATAAATACAAATGTATACAAAATTTTTCACAAAAAGATTTTTTATGTTCACTATATTATTTATAACACACACACACATACACACTGAGGTGAATCGCTATATGCCACCACAAGGACAGACGGATGTCTGGTCGAAATGGAATAAGGGGCCATTTCTTTTGTTTAACAGAGGGCCCATTGGCCCTTTATTCTATTGTTACTGAATGAACTAAATTGTCCTCTTCTGTTCAGTTTATGGTAAGTTGGCCTCCCATTCCTATTCAGTCATGCGACAGTTAAATTACGAGGGGAAGTCAGAAAATATCCGGACTTTTGACTCGTTCTCGAAAACCATTCAACATTTTAAAAAAAATCTTTCAACTCTTTTTCAAAATATTCTCCACCTACGTCTACACACTTTTGCCATCTTCGTGGGAGCTTTTGTATTCCCACTGTGAACCATGACATAGACCTATGTTTTAGGAACTGTGTAATCAAAGCCGCCCTGGTCTTATATTTCTTTCCAGCAAGCAATTTTTTCAGTTCTGGAAACAAATAAGTCACAGGGGGCGAGGTCTGGGCTATAAGGAGGGTGAGACAACAATTGCCATTTGTAAGAGTTGATAACCTCCACTGTAGCTGCGGCGGTATGGGAGGGGGCATTATCGTGAAGAAGGAGGACATTTTTCTGTGCTAACCTGGGACGCATTTGCTTCAGCTTTTCTCTGTGATTTTTCAGAATTACTTCAGAATAGTACTTGGCGATGACAGTTTGACCTATTGGCATGAAATGAGTAAGTATCATTCCTCGTGAATCCCAAAAGGCAACAAGCATGACTTTGCCAGCCGAAGGAGACATCTTAAACTTTTTAGGAGGTTGGGAACCAGCTCGTTTCCACTGCTTTGACTGAGCTTTTGTCTCAGGTTCGGAATAATGAACCCACATCTCATTTCCAGTGATAATGCGGTTCAAAAACTTATCTCCTTCACGATTAAAACGACTTAAAATGTTCTTTTGCACTGGTTACTCTGGTTGCCTTTTGATCTGCGGACAGCTGTCTTAAGGCACCCACCTGGCACTTACCTTGCTCATGCCTAGGTGTTCGTGTAAAATCTTGTGTGCCGATGCCTTACCGATGCTAAACTTGTTGGCTACCTCCTCCAAAGTTACTCAACGATTTTTGTTGACAAAAGCTTTAACATTTGCTACCATTGTTGGGGTCACCGCCTTAGCTGGCCGCCCAGTCCTAGGCCTGTCACAAACACTTGTTCTGCCTTCACCAAACTAAGAAACCCAGTTGTAGAAGGTTGAACGTGATACACATTTATCAGAAAATCTTTTTTTAAGCTTCTGAAAGATGTGGAAGGGCTTTTCACCTTCTGCAACCAGAAACTTTATTACAGAGCGTTGTTCCTCTAACAAAGAGTCCATGATATATGGAACACCTATCATATATCAGAGGGCAAAATACTGTGTATACACAACTATCATTGAAAATAAACTGACCACGTTACTGGCGAATTAATGTACATGTAGTTTTCACCAATATATAATGTGTGTATATAGCTGCACGTGGAAAGAGAGGAGCATGAAAAGTCGGGATATTTTCTGACTGTCCCTTGTACAATAGACTGGAGGTAAACAGGGTTGTTTTTTTTGGCTTATTAAAATTTAATAGCTGATATTGGGTCATATTCCTAATTGAAAATATTACATTATTTTCCCAATTCACAGAAAAAAAATTCGCAAATGAAAGTTACAAAATTAAAAATAAAGTAATATATAAAATTTCAATAAGAGGGCCAAAATGGCCCTAGATTGCTGACACCTGACCCATCTTACTCATCCGAGCAATTACCTATTCAAGCATCCTGACCAAGTTTCATGACAGTTGAGTGAAAAATGTGACCTCTAGAGTGTTAGCATGGTTTTTCCATATTTAAACAGTGGGACCTAGTTTTTGAGCCCAGGTGACCCATTGTCTACCTTGACCTAGAAATCATCAAAACAAACTTTCAGACCAACTTCAAGGATATTTGGATCAAAACAAGATTTTTCTATTTTTAGCTCCTGTAACCTATTTTTTCATCCGAGATGACCCATGTTTAATATCATTTGAGCAATTACCTAGACAAGCATCCTGACAAAGTTTGATGACGATTGAGGCAAAAATGTTACAACTAGAGTGTTAACGAACAAATGTGGATGGACAAAGGTCGACGGACATTCAACAATCCTAAAATCTTTGAAAATAAGGGCTTCTTCATTGTTATAGTGATTAAATGTTTGAAGATACCATCCTAGACAGTGATGGTTTGCATTCATTTAAAATCAATGCAAAATTTCAGTCATGCACTTTTTCCCAATTTTTAACAAAACATTGCTGAAATTCACAACTCCATGGTTATGGGTCATGTTCCCAAAATCCAGGAAAAATCCTGGCATAAAAAAAAAAGATCAATGTTTAAGTTTGTTGACTATAATGGCAGCAGAAAAGAAACAATGACTGAAACAATAGGATATTTCCTAACCGTATTCTTATTATGAAATTTCAATAGAAATAAAATGAGACTAGAAATCTGTCATCATGCCACGGATGCCCCCGCATGCAGCCAAAATTTCAGAAGTTATAATATTTAGTTCCAAATTTGTTTGCACAAATTATTTTTTTCATTTTAAGTTCAAAGACCTTAAAACTTTTCAATGTTAACACAAACCATTTTCATACAATGTTCAAGGAGCTGAAATTATTCAGTCTTAACCTTTTAAAAATAGCATATTGCATATTTGTAGCCAAAATAATGGCTACATACATTTCCACAAAAGTATGAGTGTTGAAACTGAAAGTTCAAAAATTTTCCAACATTCAGGAAAGATAAGTTTGTCCAAAATCATTGAACCACGACCATATTCAAACTTAAACTGCTTATTCCTAAGATGTATCTATATTATTTTCAAAGTGAAAGGGACATAACTCTGCCAAAAAATCATCAAACCATGACCAAATTCCAACTTGACCTGCCCATTCCTTTGACATATCCATATGTCAAATTTGAGTTGAATATGTAACACTGTTGGGTAGATAATGAACAGAAACTGTAAATTTCATATTATTTTCAAAGTGAAAGGGGCATTACTCTGCCAAAAATCATTGAACCGTGACCAAATTCGAACTTGGCCTGGGCATTCAAAAAACATATCCATATGTCAAATTTGAGTTAAATGTGTTGTACCGTTGGGGAGATAATAAACGGAAACTGAAAATTTCATATTATTTTCAAAGTGAAAGGGGCATAACTCTGTCAAAAATTATTTAACCATGACCAAATTTGATCTTGACCTGCGCATTCCTTTGACGTATCCATATGTCAAATTTAAGTTTAATGTGTTGTACTGTTGGGGAGATAATGAACGGAAACTGAAATTTTCATATTGTTTTCAAAGTAAAAGGGGCATAACTCTGCCAAAAATCATCGAACCATGACCAAATTCGAACTTGACATGTATTTTCTCATGACATATCCATATGTCAAGTTTGAGTTGAATGTGTTGTATCGTTGGGGAGATAATGAACGGAAACTGAAAATTTCATATTATTTTCAATGTAAAAGGGGCATAACTCTGCCAAAAATCATCGAACCATGACCAAATTGGAACTTGACCTGTATTTTCTCATGACATATCCATATGTCAAGTTTGAGTTGAATGTTTGCAACCGTTCTTAAGATAATGAACGGAAACTGATGATGACGGAATGACAGAATGACGGAATGTCGGAACAGGGTAACACTATATGCCCCGGCCATTACATGGCGGGGGCATAAAAAGGTTGGAAAACAGTGAACATAGAGGAGTGTAGTGAACCAAACTTGTAACTAAGTTATGAATTATTGAGCTGTCTCAATGTTAGCTGTGAATTGCCTATGTCATCAGAACAAACAAGAGCTGTCACAGGAGACAGCCAAGCTCGACTAATAAAAAACTGGACGCAGAAAGGAGGACAAAACTATGAAAGAAAAATCAATTATGTTTAATTATGTATTAAGTTATAGTAAAAAAATAACATTTGTTAAAATAAATTCCAAGATCAAGGGAAATAATTCTAGAAATAGTCACGCTAGAGTTATGAACCTTGTCACACAACATGTATGTAGTGATAAGAAGTATATATTAGAAGTTTGAAGTAGATACCTTAAAAAGTAACAAAGTTATAATATTTCTTAAAGAAAATCCTAAGTTCAAAGAGAAATAAATCTGTAAAAATTACTTCAAGAGTTGAACATTGTCACATAAAATATAATTGATTATAAGGAATAAGTATTTGAAGTTTGAGGTAGATACCTTTAAAACTAAAAAAGTTATAGTAAAAAATAACATTTTTCTAGTAAAAAAAATCTAAGTTGATGGGGAGATAATTCTTGCAATATTGGTGCTAGAGTTATGAACCTTGTCACATAAGATGTGGATGATGATAAGGTACATTTATTTGAAGTATGAAGTTGATCCCTTTAGAAATAAATAAGTTACAGTAAACAAGAGGGCCATGATGGCCCTGAGGTCGCTCACCTGTATATAGCCCCCCCCCAGCCCAATTTTTACCCAAGGGCTTTTATTTGTTTATTTGAACAGACTTGGGAGACACCCATAAGAAGATGTTTCATGCAAAACATCCAAGTTCTAACTCATTGGGTTTTTTAAAAGAAGATTTTTTAAGTTTTTACTATACACATATAGTTAAAAACAATGACACCCCTCGGGCAGGGCCAGTTTTGACCCCTGGGCTTTTATTTGAACAAACTTTGTAGATATTTACTTAAAGATGTTTCATGCTTAATATCTAAACTCTAGTTATTTGGGTTTTTTCAAAGAAGATTTTTAAGTTTTTGCTATGTATATAAGGAAAATCAATGACCCCCGGGGCGGGGCCAGTTTTGACCCCAGGGCTTTTATTTGAACATACTTGGTAGACACCCATTAGAACATGTCTCATGCTACATATCTTATCTCTAGCTCTTTGGGTTCTTTAAAAGAAGATTTTATAAGTTTTTACTATATGCATATAAGGAAAATCAATGACCCCCTGGGGCGGGGCCAATTTTGACCCCAGGGCTTTTATTTGAACAAACTTGGTAGACATTCACTAGAAGATGTTTCATGCCAAATATCTAAGCTCTAGCTCTTACGATTCTTTAAAAGAAGATTTTTTAAGTTTTTACTATATGCATAAAGAAAAAATCAATGACCCCCGGGGCGGGGCCAATTTTGACCCCAGGGCTTTTATTTGAACAAACTTGGTAGACATTCACTAGAAGATGTTTCATGCCAAATATCTTAGCTCTAGCTCTTTGGGTTCTTTAAAAGAAGATTTTTAAGTTTTAACTTTATGCATATAGGGAAAATCAATGACCCCCTGGGGCGGGGCCAATTTTGACCCCAGGGCTTTTATTTGAACAAACTTGGTAGACATTCACTAGAAGATGTTTCATGCCAAATATCTAAGCTCTAGCTCTTACAGTTCTTTAAAAGAAGATTTTTTAAGTTTTTACTATATGCATATAGGGAAAATCAATGACCCCCTGGGGCGGGGCCAATTTTGACCCCAGGGCTTTTATTTGAACAAACTTGGTAGACATTCACTAGAAGATGTTTCATGCCAAATATCTAAGCTCTAGCTCTTACAGTTCTTTAAAAGAAGATTTTTTAAGTTTTTACTATATGCATATAGGGAAAATCAATGACCCCCGGGGCGGGGCCAATTTTGACCCCAGGGCTTTTATTTGAACAAACTTGGTAGACACTCATTAGAAGATGTTTCATGCCAAATATCTAAGCTCTAGCTCTTAGGGTTGTTTAAAAGAAGATATTTAAAGATTTTTCTTTCGGTTGCCATGGCAACCAGAGTTCTGCATGGAATTAAATTCTTTGAACAATTTTTAAAGGTGACCACCAAAGGAACATTCCTGTGAAGTTTGGATGAAATTGGCTCAGTGGTTTATGAGGAGATGTCATTTAAAGCAAAAGTTTACGGACGGACGACGGACGCCGGACGAAAAGCGATCACAAAAGCTCACCCTGTCACTTTGTGACAGGTGAGCTAAAAATAATATTTTTTAAAGAAAATTCTAAGTTCAAGGGGAGATAAATCTGAAAATATTGGTGCTAAAGTTATGAACCTTTTCACATAAGATGGGATGATGATAAGGTACATATATTTGAAGTATGGAGTTGATCCCTTAAGAAATAAAGAAGTAACAGTAAAAAATAGTATTTTTTAAGGAAAATTCTAAGTTCAAGGGGAGATAAATCTGAAAATATTGGTGCTAGAGTTATGAACCTTGTCACATAAGATGGGGATGATGATAAGGTACATATATTTGAAGTATGAGGTTGATCCCTTAAGAAATAAAGAAGTAACAGTAAAAAAAAGTATTTTTTAAGGAAAATTCTAAGTTCAAGGGGAGATAAATCTGAAAATATTGGTGCTAGAGTTATGAACCTTGTCACATAAGATGTGGTTGATGATAAGGAACATATATTTGAAGTTTGAAGTTGATACCTTAAGAAATGACAAAGTTATAGTGAAAAATATTTTACTGCACCAAAACTTTAATCTGAAATCTAGACGCGGACGCTGACGCCGGGGCGAGTAGGACAGCTCTCCATATACTTTGTATAGTCGAGCTAAAAATGGCCCTAGATTGCTCACCTGACCCATCAAACTCACCCATGCAATTTCTTAAACAAGCATCATGACAATTGAGTCAAAAATGTGACCTCTAGAGTGTTAACAACGTTTTTCCATATTTGGGCAGTGTGACCTAGTTTTTGACCCCAGGTAACCCATATTCAAACTTGACCTAGAAATCATCAATTCAAAATTGAAGACCAATTTTCAGGATATTTGATAACAACAGTAGCCACTGGAGAGAAAACAAGATTTTTCTATTTCTAGCTCCTGTGACCTAGTTTTTCATCAGAGATGACTCATGTTTAAAGTACTCCAAGCAATTAACTACACAAGCATTCTGACCAACTTTGATGACAATTGAGTCAACAAAAGCTGTCACAGGAGACAGCGAAGCTCGACTAAATATATACTGGACGCAGTAAGGAAGACAAAACTATGAAAGAAAAATCAATTAAGATATAAATATATTTCCTCTTATGACAAGAAGTTAAAGTAGTTTACATAAATTCCAAGTTCAAAGAGGAATAGTTCTGGAAATAGTCACACTAGAGTTATGGACCTTGTCACACAACATGTGTGTAATGATAAAAAATATATATTTGAAGTTTGAAGAAGATACCTTTAAAAGTAAAGAAGTTATAATATTTCTTAAAGAAAATTCTAAGTTCAATGTAAGATAAATCTGATAATATTGCTTCAAGAGTTATGAACCTTGTCACATAAGATGTGGTTCATGATAAGGTATATGAATTTGAAGTTTCAGTAAAAACCAAAAGTAACAGTAAAAAAAATATTTTTTAAGGAAAATTTTAAGTTCAAGGGGATATCAATCTGAAAATACTGGTGCTACAGTTATGAACCTTGTCACATAAGATGAGATGTGGTTGGTGATAAGGAACATATATTTGAAGTTTGAAGTTGATTCCTTAAGAAATGAAAAAGTTATAGTGAAAAATATTTTACTGCACCAAAACTGTAATCTGAAATCTGGACCCAAGACACCGGGGCGAGTAGGACAGCTCTCCATATACTTTGTATAGTCAAGCAAAAAATGTAACCGTAGAGTGTTAATAAGGTTTTATCGTATTTGCGCAGTGTGACCTAGTTTTTGACCCTAATTGACCCATATTCAAACAAAACCTAGAAATCATCAAAACAAACTTTCAGGTCAATTTCCAGGATATTTGGATCAAAACAGTAGCTACTAGAGTGTTAAAAATATTTTTCTATTTTTAGCTCCTGTGACCTAGTTTTCAAACTGAGACAACCCATATTAAAAGCTGACCTAGAAGTTATCAAAACAACCTTCTTGGCTAATTTCCAGAATATTTTTATCAAAACTGCAGCCACTAGAGTGTTAACAAGATTTTTCTATTTTTTAGCTCCTGTGACCCTTTTTTTGGCTGGAGATGACCCATATTAGAACTTGACCTAGGAATCATCAAAACCTTCCTGACCAATTTCCAGAATATTTGGATCAAAACTGCAGCCATAAGTGTGTTCACAAGATGTTTCTATTTTTAGCTCCTGTGACCTAGTTTTTGACCAGAGATAACCCATATTCGAACTTGACCTAGAAATCATCAAAAAACCTTCTTGACCAATTTCCAGAAAATTTGGATGAAAACTGCAGCCACTAGAGTGTTCAAAGTGTAAAAATGAACAAAGAGCAATAACTCCAAAATTAAGCAAGGCAGAGTTAACGTTCTTTTGCTCTGCACTTCTTTTTAATAAGGTCAATCTACCTACAAACCTCTGGTTTCAGAGCTAAGTCTCGGACAAAGTTCAAAGTGAAAAAAATTATCAAAGGGCAATAACTTCAAAATTAGGTAAGGCTGAGTTATGGCTATTTTGCACTGCACTTCTATTCAATTAGATCAATCTATCTGTGAAGTTTCATGTTGAAATCTCTAATGGTTTAAGATTTATGTCTTGGACAAATGTTTAAAAGTAAAAATGAACAAAAGGCAATAACTCCAAAATTAGGCAAGGCAGAGTTGAGGTTCTTTAGCACTACAATTACATCCCATGAGATCTATCTACTTACAAAGTTTCATGTTGACATCTCTTATTGTTTTAGAGTTATGTCCCGGACAAAGTTCAAAGTGTAATAATAAACAAAGGGCAATTACTCCAAATTAGGCCAGGCAGAGATATGAATCTTTAACACTGCACTTCCACCCAATGAGACCTATCTACCTACAAAGTTTCATGTTGATATCTCTTACAGTTTTAGAGTTATGTCCGGGACGAAGTTCAAAGTGTACAAATGCACAAAGGGCAATAACTCCAAAATTAGGCAAGACAGAATTATGGTTCTTTAACAATGCACTTCCACCCAATGAGATCTATCTACCTACAAAGTTTCATGTTGATATCTCTTATAGTTTTAGAGTTATGTCCCGGACAAAGTTCAAAGTGTAAAAATTAATTAAGGGCAATAACTCCAAAATTAGGGATGGCAGAGTTATGATTCTTGTGCACTGCATATCTACTCAATGAGATGACGCCAGACACCGGACATATCCCCATCACTATATCTCACCTTGACCACTTTGTGGTCAGGTGAGCTAAAAAGGTAGGGTGCCTGGATATAAGTTAAATATATCTAAGCTACATAATGTTGGCTGTACATTACATACATTATAATGTCAATTTTGAAATCTCCCAAAAAGAACGTCAAACAACTTCAGCAAGGTTAGAGTTTACACATTCTACAGTATTCATGTATAAAGAAGCCTTTACATCTATATTGTATCATAAACATCTAATACAACAAGCATTTGATAGTATTGCGGGCAATACAGGAGTCCCCTACCGGTCCCTCAAAAAGTTCTTTAATTGTCATACACTCCTGTGTATTGCCATTTATAATGAATTTGAGGATGAAGTCTGTATTTGAAAATATCAACCACAAAACATAATAAAATAAGTTTGTCTATATCACAGTAATGTGTGAAGTTTCCATGCTTAGTAAGGAAATTATGTTTATACAACCTTGTCATATTATTACGATGTGGGATTTTAAAGTAAATCCTATAAGGAATGAAGAAGTTGGAGTGAAAATACCAGTTTCTCGAAAAAAATCTAAGTTCAAGGGGGACATAATTCTGGAAATAGTCTTGCTAGAGTATTTAACCTTCTCAAAAATGTTGATTGATAATAAGAAACATATATATGAAGTTTGAAGTAGATACATTAGGAAATAAAGAAGTTATTTAAAAAAGACAACATTTTTTCCCCTAAAAAATCTAAGTTCAAGGGAGGTAATACTGATATTTTTTGTGCTAGAGTTATAAACCTTGTCACATATGATGTGGTTGATGACCAGAAACTTAAATTTAAAGTTTGAAGTAAACACCTTAAGAAATAAAGAACATATAGTGAAAAAGCTGAAAAATTTAAATCAGAAATCTTGAAATTCAGGCTATTTGTTGCCATAGCAACCAGAATTTTCAACATAGGAAGAAAAGAAAAAGATGTGCATAATCTCCAGACTGCCATCTACACATATTTCAAGTTTCATAAAAATATTTTCAGTACTTTTTGAGTTATCACTGGATCCAGTTTATGTGTTAAATTTGCCATATTTTCAGACTATTTGTTGCCATAGCAACCAGAATTTTCAACATAGGAAGAAAAAAAAAAGACGTGCATAATCTCCATACTGCCATCTATCCATATATCAAGTTTCATAAAAATATTTTCAGTACTTTTTGCGTTATCGCGGGATCCAGTTTTGTGGACGGACGGACTGACGGACTGACAGACTGACAGACAGACGGACAGACAGACGGACAGACAGACAGACGGACAGACGGACGGAGGGTAAACCTAAAGTCCCCTCCGGTTAAACCGGTAGGGGACTAATTATTATTTAGCCTGGGAAGGAGTTCATTTGATGTGATTTTCCCTAGCAAAAAAAAATTAAAATGAGAATTTGATTTAAGGCCCATTATGCCTAAGAAATGCTTTTATTTTATTTCTCAAAAACTTTTTAATTTTGGTGTACTTTTATAGTATGATACTCATTGGCCATCTACCTAAACCATCTTTTTCATCTGTTGCTTTTTGGCAATAAGTATAGTTATAGTGAATTTGTATTTTGTATGGAAGTCAAAATACTACTTTGTTTACATTTTGCTACTTTTACTACAATTTACTTCACATTTATTGCTTATTTCTTCAGGGAACAAGCATTTAATATTCCCTAAAACCATTATCTAAACATTATAAAATACATGTTTTCTTGAGAAGTAAAAATTTGTTTCTGAGGCGCAATGTGCCTTTAAATATGTGACTATGTTGCCTTCTCAGTTATTGGTTTTTACATTTTAGACTTTCCCTTTTTAGCACAATATTTTCCCTCTAGGAAGTCACAGGTTGTTTTGAAAATTCAAGGAAAAAATCCCTGGAAGGCAATATTATCATTTTCCACAATTAGACAGCTCAATTCTCACAGAAACAGAAAATCTACAGCTACAATAAAGGGTGGCAAAAGTATACATAAAAGAAAAGAAAACAGAATAGTTTGCAGCACTGTCAGGTTATCTAAGGCTTGTTAATAAGGTATATAAGGGAAGGTTATTTTTTCTGTATTTATAAATATGTGTAGATATAGATTTGTTTTTGTCCCAAATATCACAACTGTCTCAAATATCATTTAATGGTTTATGAAATTTTAAGTTGTTCTTAGTAGAAATATTTTTGTGAATAGAAAGTAACAAAATAGTTATTGAAGCTAGCCAAAGCCACTTATTAACCAGTAATTAACCAACCTAAGCCACTTATTAGCCAGTAATTTACAATATACACCACTTATAAGCTAGAAATTTACCAGTGTAATCCACTTATAAGCTAGTAAATTGCCGGTATAAGCCACTTATAAGCTAGTAAAGTACCAGCCTATCCCACTTATAAACCAGTGTAAGCTACTTATAAGCCAGTAATTTATAAATAAAACCACTTATAAGCTATTAATTTACCAGTATTAGTTACTTTTTTAGCCAGTAATTTATAAGTAAAATCACTTATAAGCTAGTAATTACCAGTGTAATCCACTTACAAGCCAGTAATTTACCAGTTTAAACCACTTATAAGCTAAGGCCTTAGCCACTTAAGAGATGATAATTTTCTTCTTCTTCAGTCTTAGCCACTTAAATAGGCAAGTTGTTTAACTGCCTTAGCCACTTAAGAGCTGGTAATTAACTAGCCTTAGTCACTTAAGAGCTTGTTTTTTTTTTCCTGAGCCTTAGCCACTTAAATAGGCAAATTTATTACCTGGCTTAGCCACTTAAGAGCTGGAAATTAACCTGCCTTAGTCACTAAAGAACTGGTAATTTTTCAGTCTTAGCCACTTAAAAACGCAAGTTGTTTAACTTCCTTAGCCACTTAAGAGCTTGTAATTAACCAGACTTAGTCACTTAAGAGCAAAACCAGCCTTAGTCACTTAAGAGCTGGTTTTTTTTTTTTTCTTCTTCAGCCTTAGCCACTTAAATAGGCAAATTTATTACCTGGCTTAGCCACTTAAGAGCTGGTAATTAACCTGCCTTAGTCACTTAAATAGGCTAGCAATATAGACCAATGCCTCTTATAAGCCAGATATTTTTCAAAACAAGCATGGCTTCTCTCCAAGTAAAATAAGAACTGTGATATTAAAATGTAAGTTTGGATTATCAATTACAATGTAAAATTTTCAAACATTTTTCATGATATGAAAATATATATATATATATTAATATATATATATATATTAACTTTTTGAACTCATCTAAAGGTGCACTGCTTTACTTAATATCCTTTAAAAAAAGAACAATGTGACTTATTTATCAAACGTTCAAAACTGACTTACATATTTGAAAATCCTATAATTCTTGTACAATAATTCTTGTAATGTAATTCTCTAAACTTATAATACACTGAAATTAATTCCTAATTTCTCTTTGAATTAAAATTTCAAAATGAAATACTCCTTTTTTCAAATGTTTGAAATATTTATTACAAATATAGATAATTATAAACACTTAGAAAAAAAAAACCCTTATAATTCTTCTACATTTCAAATTAAAAGTTTCAATCTAGTTTCTAACACACAAACATTTCTACACATATTGTATAATTATACTATAGTCTGTACAAGGATAGAGGAGCAAGATACTTTACCTTATCATATCCAACAATTTCCAACCTATTGTACTTGTACATTCGGAACACCTAGATTTTGATTCAACCAAACACATGTTTATCATATTTATTATAGCATGAATTTAAATTATACAAGAAAACTGCCTTACACAAATGAACAATCATTTTTGGGTTTTAAGTCACACCAACCCTGTAAATATGATATGGCAATTTTCCACAGCTTTTCTTGTGGATGAATACCTGTGATGCCATCCAGTAGAACTACTGACCTTGGGTAGCTAAATATTCTGTCAAATGATTAATAGAACAAAATAACTTTCAGTGACTGTCAAAAACTATGCTTAGAAGCCAAGAAATAATTCAAGTAAAGCTGGCTATCTTGTTTAGCAATATTAAAATTTAACCTGATTCTGTTTTTATATGAGATACTGATATAGTAAATGAGGAGAGACAGATGATAAAAAGTAATTAAAAACAATAGCTGTCAACACTTCATAGTAAAATAAGGGACAGAATAATGTACAATTTTCTTATTCAAAAAAGGGTCATTATGATGTCAAATTCCATGTTAGAGTAATGGGCCTTAGAGAGTGGCCTTCTATAATGCTCTTGAATAAGTGTGTGAAGTTTTAACCCATTCAGTAGTTTTGAAGATACCATCTTAACCAAAGTGTGACACTGACAACACCAGGGTGAGTACATTAGCTCTCTCTTTTCCTCATATAGTCAAGTAAAAAAATATAAATCAGGTAGTAATACTGACAAAATTAAGGGCACACTTTGATATAAGATTTAATTATAAATCACCTTTTCAATGTCAGTTTTCTCCAGCTTGTCATATATGAACGGTCTGTCTTTCTTAGGTGGCTTCACTTTTTCTGGTACAGCCTTCCATTTTCGTGGAATGTTACGTTTCTCAAGAATATTGCGGACCATTGATTGTATTGCCATTGTAACAGAATTGTCTGACTGTTTAGCTGACACTGCAACACTTATAGAAGGAAAATAAGAGTATATTTCAGACGCTTTTATTTCCAAAATTCATAGATGAATCAATATTTTAATGTTTGGTGTTCCAGACATAAAAGGAACTTTCAAAAATAAACAAAAATGAATATTATTAATGTACTTCAGACATTTTATAGATACTATCTTTGGGGTATCAAATCTATTAAAACAATTGTTTTCTAAGACAAGGCCTAAATGAAAGCCCTCTCTCTATCTGTATCATGAAGCATGACAGGAGATGAGTAACTTAAACAATTTTTTATCCAGAAATAACATAACAGTAGTAATAGATTTTGGCTGAAAGCAAAAACAAAATTCATCATCTAAATCATCTTTCAGGATAAATTTGTTGAAGTAATTTGTCTGGGCCATTAACTGTGTAACATTTAAGAGCAATGGCTCACTTCATTTTACCGGAATAAATACATGTATTTCAATTATGAGAAATATCACAAAAATAAAAATCATTTAAATGCTTATAACTCAAAATGTGCGATGAATAGCATGAAAATACATTTTCAATTTAATTCTGAGTACATGTTATTTACATTTATACATGTCTTTATTATTTTTTGCATATCTTTTAAGTTCTCCAGTTGATGTAAGATAGTCTCAAATTTTATGTTTTAGACTTTTTATTGGCAGAAGACTTCCTTTAAGTTTATTCATTCTAAAACTTGTACCAAAAACTCATATATTTCACAAAACAAGAAGGGTTAACAGAGCAACAAAAACCAGGTTTTAAACAACCAAGTATTGATGTGACAGGAATTAGGAATGAAGTATATTGCCATAATGCATAGATCCCTGACCTATCTAATTCTTATTATCAGATTTGAGGATGCAATAACAATTTCACCACGTTCAATTGTATAGATACAAAAGAAAAATCTGTTCCTTATACACTACTAAGATACATTTGTTTGAATTAATGTACACTGAAATATGTATATGTAAAATCTATAATGTTTAATTTATAATGCATGTATCTTACTTTTCTGTACTGTGTATGTACCGCCAAAATGTTACTTGGCGATGAACATGTATATGTTTTTGCCAATGAACATGTATATGTTTTTGCCAATAAATTATTTGACTTGACTTGACTGCTATTTAATGTTGTATTAATGGGGTGGCGTAGCATTTTTCACAAATGCTATCTTGTTCAATTTTACACTGTGAACTTTGTCCGGGACATTACCGTATATCGTAAATCTACAAGAGGTATCAACAAGAAACTTAAAAGTTGGTAGATAGATCTTATTGAGTAGAAGTGCAGTGCAAAGAACAGTAACTCTGCCTTACCTAACTTTGGAATTATTGGACTTTATATTTGTGATATAGCTCTGAAACTACAAGAGGTGTACTTTTCTGTGTCCAAAACCTATTCGGGGAGCATCACCAGTTAAGATCGGCTCTTGTTTCGTAATGCATCTAGATTCAAGTTATGAAGTCATTTTTAGCTCCACTTTTTTTTTCAAAGAAAAAACTACTGGTTTCAGTAATGGAGACATTCCCATGAATTCCCTACAACTTTGTTAATTTATAAATGGATAAACTTTTTATTAAGACACATCTTTCAGTTCAGGACGTTCATGTATATCAAATTCAAGTTGACCTTGTCTCATGTATGACCTTGACCTTAAAGTTCAATTATTTTATTTTCACTGATAATCGCTATAATTTGCTGTAACTTTGTAATTTATCAATGTCTTATTTTCTTACTTGCACAAAACAACCTTTTGGAGGAGACCTTCTAAAAATTGAACGGACCTTGATCTTTAAATGACCAAGGTCAAAGGTCAAAGTTTTTAATTTTGGTTAAGTTGTCATGATTTTGTTATTTAAATTTATTCTTATAATTCCTTTTGGTTGCCATGGCAACCAGAAAGTTTGGTCGAAATTGGACTAGACTGGTTTTTCATAACTAGATTTTATAAGTTCACTACATCACATCACATCCATCCATCCATACATACATACATACATACATACATACATACATACATACATACATACATACATACACATAAACACACAGGGGAGTCGCTATGCATTGCAAATGCTGCAGTGGTATAAAAAGGGCAATAACTCCAAAAAGTGGCAAGGCAGAGTTAGGTCCTTTTGCACTGCACTTCTACTTAGGCCATTATTTTTTGATATTTCGGTTTACTCCGTATTTTGGGAAAATGAAAAAAAAAAAAAAAATCTGCCCCCAAAAAAATTCTGCGTGGTCTTGAAATACGCCGCTAATAAAGTTAATATGTTAGTTAATATTCTATCGGGATTTATATATCTCACCTATACGACTTGTCAAAGAAACGTCAAGAAAATTTTTCACAGTAATAATTATGAAAGAATGTCTGTTAAATGGGTCAAGCCATTCTCACAGAATTATAATTAGGCTTTGATCATATTTCATCAATATATTTAAGGTCCAAATGCGTAAAAACACTGTCGGGTACGTGAAACGTTGCAGATTTTCCGTGATACGGTGCTTCCATCCAATATGGAGGAAGGTAAACAACTAAAAGGTACGTCTCATTTTATTTTCTATGGATTTAGACAAATCCGTTTTATATTGTAAAAGAAGAATATTTGCATGTAATGTAACAAGATTGCATTTGTAAAAAATGCTATGCCACACTAAAATAGTAATGTAGGAACACATTTTTTTTGTTTTGACCCAAGGGCTTTAATTTGAATAATCTTGCTAAAGGTTCACTACACAATGTTTACTGCAATTGTCTCACCTCTAGCCTTTGTCAATTCGAGAAGGTGATTTTTTAAAGTTTTTACTATATACATGTAAGGAAAACCTATGACCCCGGGGCAGGGCTAGTTTTGACACTAGAGGCAAAATTTGAACAACTTTGGTAGAGTACCTATAGATGATATCATATACCAAGTATCAAAGCTCTAAGCCTTGTACCTTCAGACAATAAGATTTTTTAATTTTTTACTATATGTACATAGTAAAAATCAATGATCCCCGGGGGTGGGGCCAATTTTGACCCCAGGGCTATAATTTGTTCAATCTTGCTAGAGGTTCACTACACAATGTTTCACGCAAAATATCTAACCTCTAGCCTTTGTCAATTTAGAGAAGATGATTTTTTAAGTTTTTACTATATATGTTCAGGATTCAGAAAACCAAGTAAGAAATGCGCTGCAATCTTGTAATTTCGTTTATTTCACATCTACAAAGTTCATATAATTGTAGCTATGCGTCGCGTAGCGCTTTTCAACAATGGTGTCCTGTCAATTTAATTAATTTCTTCAATCCTGAATATTTACTGTAATAATAATATTTTACATCAAATATCGCTACCGTTAATGTCTTCAAAAAATAAACTTGTTTGTAATCTTTTTATGTAACTTCCGGAAAACTCTGCCGTCCATGACGTCGCTAAAAAGGCGGCGACGTTAACGTGACGCGAGAGCTTTTTTAGCGCCAAAAAGTGAACAAATTAAAATTTTAAGAATGTTAATAATTCTTACAGTGCCCTCCATGAAATGTCTTAATTTCATCAAATAAGAATAGCACTTAAGCAAATTTTTGTTTTCTCAAAATATCAATAATTTACTTATCAAATATATATGATTTGAAAATAATGTAGAAGAAAAACTAGTAAAAAAAAAAAAAAATTAATACTAAAACGTTGTGTATATGTATCAAAAAATGTATAAATCTACATACTTAATATTTTTTGTAAATGAAAATAAAATAAATATTTAAAAAACAACCAATACTCATATATACGTAATTATTTTGAAAAAATGTATTACATGACACAAATATAAATATCATCAAAAGATTGCAATTTTTTAAATTTTGCAATTATTATAATTTACAACCGCCATCTAGTCATGGTAAGAACATTCTCTTGCAAGAAGTACAATACATATTATAGTATATCAAATTCTTTTTTGGGTTGTTAAAATGTCTAATCCACGCGTAAAAAAAAAAAAAATAAATAAATAAAATTAAATTAAAGAAGGCTTTTGTACATCAGTAAATGTATTTTGACAAAATGTTAACGCAACTATTATTTACTCTGTGCCTTCTAAAAGACATAATTTTGTTATTGGTTTGAGGACATTTGAATTTCTTATACGGACAAGGCATTTGCGTACAAGCCCATCCCTACCCTTAAAAACCTCAGTTACTCTGCCAAGTGGCCACTGCCCTCGTGGAATGGTATCGTCTGCTACAAGTACGATGTCGTTCACTTTCATGTTTCTTGTTTCTCTCTGCCATTTTTGTCGGTTCTGAAGAGAAGGTAAGTACTCTTTGATCCATCTTTTCCAGAATACGTCACTCAAAATATTGTATCTGTTTCCACCATTTTTTACTGTATACATCTTCTTTTTCAAAAACACCTCTTGGAATACTCGCATTACTTTTCATTAAAAGAAGCATATTTGGTGTTGAGCGCTGGAAGATCTCTAGGGTCGCTACTCACGGAAGTGATTGGTCTATCATTTAGAATTCTTTCTGTTTCTGCGATGAAAGTGAGTAATTTCTCGTCTGTTAAAAGTTGTTCCTTGGCAAGAGCTTTTCAAAATGGTGCGTGTAGATCTTATCATTCTCTCCCATGCCCCACCCATATTGCTCGCGTATGGTGGATTAAAGTGCCAGTCTACCTTATTCTGTAACAGATATCTGCCGATCTTAGACTGGTTCCACTCTTCTAAGGATTTCTTAAGTTCTTTGTCTCCACTAACTAAGTTGGGTACCGTTGTCACTAAACATTTTCTCTGGTTGTCCACGTCTGCATGTAAAACGCTGGTAGGCAGCTATGAATGAATTTGTTGTCAAACTATGGGCTACTTCTATATGCACTGCTCTCGTTGTCAAGCAAGAAAACAGAAACCATATCTTTTAACGCTAGATCGACCTAATTTTACTATCAATGGTCCAAAGTAGTCCACTCCGACAAATGTAAACGGTGGTTTGCAAGGTGTCGTCTGCTCTGGGATAAGTGGCGCCATCTTTTGAGTGAGTTAATGGACCTCTCTGTCGTTTACAAGCAATGCATTTTCCTATGGTCTTTTTTAACAGCACTAGGACCACGTAAAATCCAAAAATTTTGACCGTATTTCTGCTAGAACGTGTTTGCCATCCTACATGTCCATTGCTGCTATGGCTATTGTGAATTATCAGCTCTGTCACGTGATCATTTGTGGGGAAGAATTATTAGGGGCTTTTTCATAGTCGGTGTAAATTTGTCTTCCAGACATTTCGGATGAGTCCATTTTTCATCACAGGGTTAAGCATAGCTAATCTGCTGTTCTTTTTTACGGGGTTGCCTTTCAATAAGTCTTTTATTTCTTGTTGGAAATTGATTTTCTGTACATACCGAACAATTTCATGAGTAGCATTTTGTATCTCAGCTAGTTTGAGGTCTTCACAATTTTGTTCATTTTTATTTTGACTTCTGCAGTATGTCACAAACCTCTGTAACCAAGCAAACGCTCTTAGTAGTCTGTTCCAGTCTGAATAATGGTTGATAATGTCTCCTATAGTCAGCCCAGTGTATACCCCAGTGGTATTTATTGCTTACGTCTCTTTTAATTTCGGAGTCGTCGTCGGCGATATCGTTTATGTTTACAAATTTAGGCCAAGTAGACTCGTCCTGCGCCAGATAGTCTGGTCCATTTAGCCAGAAAGAAATGCTAGTTTTATCGCCAGGATCTATGCCTCTTGATGCTATGTCAGCGGGGTTCGAACTGGAGTCGATATAGTGCCACTGTTCTGGACTCGTCATTTCATGAATATAACTAATTCTATTCCCGACGAAAGTCTTAAAACGTCTTGAAGTGTTATTTATGTATCCAAGAATGATCATTGAATCTGTCCAGAAAACAACTTTGTCAATTTTCAAATCAAGTTCTTCTTTCAGCATGGCATACAGGCGGCATGACACAACAGCTCCACACAGTTCGAGTCTCGGTATCGAAGCTTGTTTTATCGGGGCGAGTCGGGACTTGCCAAGCACTAAACAACATGCAGTATTATCATTTTCGTCAGTAATGCGTAAATATGCGCATGCGCCGTAACCCGTCTCAGAACCATCGCTGAACACGTGTAACTGTATATTTTTTAAAGTACTGAAATATTTTGGTTGAAAACAACGGCTTATTCGAACGTTTTCCAAACAAGGTAAGTTTAATATCCAACGTTGCCATTCATCGTGGATCCATTTGCGGAATTGCTTCATCCCAACCAAATTTCCTTCTACACAAGCTTTGAACGATAGCCTTTGCTCGTAATGTCACTGGTGCTAAAAGTCCTAGTGGATCAAAATTCGCACTAACTATGGAAAGCATTCCGCTCTAGTTACAGGTTTATTTGTTTTCTTGATTTTGAATGTGATGAAATTGTCATTAACGTTCCAATTAATGCCTAATACACGATCATAAGGAAGTTCATCTTCGGGACTGAGGCCTAACAATCGTTGGTGCACGTTCATAATCGGGAATTGTATCAATGACTGTCCTACTGTTGCTGATCCACTTTGTAAGTCTAAAACCTCCCCATTTTTTTCATCAGTGACTGTAAATCCGCTGCTAACTTTGTCGCTTTCTCTTCTGAATCTACAGATTTCAGGCAATCATCGACATAGAAGTTTCTTTTAACAGTTTCTATAACTTCATCTGGAAATTTATTCGCGTTGTCACTGGCTGTTCTTCTTAATGCATAAGCTGCACAGCTAGGAGATGATGTGGCACCGAAAACAGATGCACCTGCATACAGTAAGTTTTAGGAAGTACAGACATGTCCCCATCAGGCCACCATAGGAACCGGAGTGCGTGACAGTCTTCTTCAATCACATGAACTTGATGGAACATAGCCTCTATATCAGCAGACAGAGCTATCTTTTTCTCACGAAATCTTAAAAGTACCCCTACTAAACTGTTCATTAAATCTGGACCTTGAAGGAGCTGGCTATTCAATGAAGTATCGTTGTATTTCGCGGCACAGTCAAATACCACACGAACCTTTCCTGGTTTGTTAACGTGCATCACAGGGTGGTGGGGTAAGTACCATATGCGCTTAGAGTTTGTACCGTTATTATCTACCTCTTTTGCATAACCTTTATTAATGTACTCACTAACCGTTTTGGTGTACATTTCATGTAAATATTTATCACGAGACAATTTGTGTTTAAGTTGATTCAAACGTGCATAGGCTAATGCTAAATTATTTGGTAAGTTTATATCGTCTGCACGCCAAGGTAATCCCATCTTATAGTGACCATCTACATATGAAAGGGATGATTTCCATAATGTCCAACGCTCATTTATCTTCAATGGACATTGACTCTTTATCGCAGAATTTAACATCGTTGAAGTCAGACGTCCACATACGCTCGAGCTGTTGTTGCAGTATTATGTCATTTGAATGACCAAAGTTTATATTTGCTCTGTTATGTTTTGTTCTGTTCTGTTCTACAAAAGGACGAGGGACTGGCCCACGAACTGCCCAACCAAGTCGTGTCCTTATAGCATATGGCTTGATGACTGCTTCCTGAACGCACTTCAAGTGGAATATGTGCTTCGGGGAAATCTGTACCAATTAAAAATCCGGACTTCATTAGCCTTTACTTTGGGAATTTGTAAATCGGACAAGTATGGAACGCCAATAATGTCATCACTTGTCACTGCAGAACGGGTAGAGATAGGTAACTGTTTAACCGTCCAAACATTGTTAAGGTGAATTTCACCATTTCCAGAAACTGGGCAAACGCTGAGATCAACTTCCTGTCCACAAGTTGTACTTCCGGTCGAGCTAATGGTCGATATCTGGAAGGTGACAGGCCGGCTGGTCAAATGCAACTGCTGTATAAGACTTTCATCACAAAGCGTTTTGTCTGCTCCATCGTCGAGCAGAGCATAAGTTTGGCAAGAGTAACCGTTCCCACCCTTTACAGTTATAGGTATGATCCCTAGACAGGTTTTAGCAAATGAACCATTAACTGCCGCACAATTAACAGAAGGTTGGGTTATTGAATTATCGGAACGCTTTGGGGACCAATTGTGTAAAAGAAAATGGTGTTTAGTGGTACAATCAGACACAGTGCATAATTTATCCCGCCTACATTTGCGTGACATATGATTTGGGTTTGAGGCAATTGAAACACAATTTAGATTTTTATGACAAACCTGTTCCTATCTTCTAAAAAGACAATTTTCTAAATTTATCACATAAAGATAAATTCGAACATGTACCTGAACAACAAAAACATTTTCTACTGTATTTTGACGTTTGGTTTTCTGTGTATGTAGACAGAGTAGTTATTTTACCTTTTGTGGTATTTCCTGACGCAGACGCTTTATTTTTCTCGGACATTTTCTTTTACAACATCAATGCCGTAAACTGAACTAGCAACACGTGACCTTTCATCAATAAATTTTGGTCAATTCAAAGATATTAGGTTTCTCTCCCTGACTCAAAAAATAGAGTGGGCTACCTCTGCCCATCTTGATCTCAAATGCATAGGGAGACGTCTTACAATGCGCCTTAAATTCTCAGAGTTATCTACGTCAGAAACAAACCCTAGTTGTGAAAGTGTCATTTTGACATTTTTGCAATATCTAAAAAGCTAATTGAGACAATCCTTTAACATCAGATGCATTAATATTAGGGCCAAGCAACAATTTATCAATATGACTTCTCGCAACAACATGTGGCCTACCATAACGAGATTGCAAAATTGATTTAGCTCGGTTATACCCTACATTTGAATCCAATAACACACAATCTTCTATGCAAGATTTTGCCTCACCAGTGCAATATTGTATTAGATAACTTAATCTTAAACCTATTGTCACTTACTTTGCACTCAATGTTGGTCTCAAAATTTTTAATGAACTTACAATAATCAAGCGCAGAACCGTTGAATGTCAGTAACTCTGGTTTTGGTAAATTAAATCCTTCTTGAATGATTGATGCAAGTCGTTCCACTTCTAAACCGGAAGCGCTATTTCTGCCATCTTGCTGCGTTTACATCTTCGAACTTACGTGCGTCTGCAGCCTAGTGATCTTTTACCCGGACAAGCACGAGAATAACGTGCCGTATTGCTATCGGCTACATTATCATTTCGATAAGTATGTCCAAAATCCATAGTTTTCTGCACAATATGCCCATCTTCTAATATGTCGTCTGCTTCTATCACCGTGCTTTCGTCTGCCCACATTGACTCCTCCAGCCTCGCTTCCATCACAGCACTTTCTTGATCCAGTAGTTTGCGATTATCTTTGAGCTCCTTCTGTATTGCCTCTAATCGCAGTTTCTCCTTCTCCAAAGCTTGTTTTTCTTTAAGAGTCTTAAGTTTTTGTTCAGCTATCAGACGCTTAACTTTTTGCGTTTCTTAGTCGAGTTGTTGATGAAACTGCACTACTGGGTATTGATGCTACGGGATTCCATTCGGCATATCTTTCCTTGAATTCTATAAAGTTCGCTCGGCAACTTTCAAAGTTCTTCTTTAGTGTTTCTATAGTTTTAGGATCGTCACAAAAGTCTAAACATTCAAAGTGTTGTTGTTTTAAATTTTTCGTATCTTTCGCACAGTCGATTAAACAATTCTTTTACTTTTTGCTCATTTTCAGTGGTTAACATCAACTCTTCAAGTTCTCTATAAATCTTGGTTAACTGTGCCAAATGCGCTGTCCGCGATTTCCGTGCAGTATCGTAGTCCATTATTTTCTTTTAGCGATATATAGTCGACAATGTTGAGAATTGTTCAGGATTCAGAAAACCAAGTAAGAAATGCGCTGCAATCTTGTAATTTCGTTTATTTCACATCTACAAAGTTCATATAATTGTAGCTATGCGTCGCGTAGCGCTTTTCAACAATGGTGTCCTGTCAATTTAATTAATTTCTTCAATCCTGAATATTTACTGTAATAATAATATTTTACATCAAATATCGCTACCGTTAATGTCTTCAAAAATAAACTTGTTTGTAATCTTTTTATGTAACTTCCGGAAAACTCTGCCGTCCATGACGTCGCTAAAAAGGCGGCGACGTTAACGTGACGCGAGAGCTTTTAGCGCCAAAAAGTGAACAAATTAAAATTTTAAGAATGTTAATAATTCTTACAATATACATATGAGGAAAACCTATGACCTCCGGGGCAGGGCTAATTTTGACACTAGAGGCAAAATTTGAACAACTTTGGTAGAGTACCTATAGATAATAACACATACCAAATATCAAACCTCTAAGCCTGGTACCTTCAGACAAGAAGGTATTTTAAGTTTTTACTATATGTACATATAGTGAAAATCAATGACCCCCGGGGCGGGGCCGATTTGGACCCCAGGAATATAATTTGAACAATCTATGTAGAGGTCTACCAGACAATGCCTTATGCAAAATATCTAAGCTCTAGGCCTTTTGGGTCTTTACAAGAAGATTTTTTAAATTTATTCTTATAATTCTTTATAATTCCAGAATTCTGCATGGAATGAAATTCTTTGAACAACTTTGGAAGGCCTTCACCCAAGGAACAATCCTGCCAAGTTTGGTTGAAATTGGACTAGTGGTTTTTCACAAGAAGATTTTTTAAGTTCTCTATATAATCTATATAACACACACACACACACACACACAAACAAACACACAGGTGAATCGCTATATGCCACCGCATCGCAGATGCTGCAGTGGCATAAAAATAAATTCACTATAAGATCAGTAAGTTCTTACTAGAGCAATGTATTTAATTTCATTGCTCTAGTAAGTACTATGTGTATGTATCCACCACATTTATAGTTATGAAAACCTTTTTTTTTTTTTTTTCCTGCCGCCAACCCTACCTTTTTTTTGGAAAAAATCAGTAAACCAAAATATAAACAAGGGTGCCATAGTCACAAAATACGCCCTTTTACGAAAGCTTTAGATGGAGATGGGGGCATTATGGATAAGTGTTATCTAGCAAGCAAGTTTTTATTCTTGGCACTGTGTTGTTAAATGAACCTTAAAACAAATCAGTAGGGAAGATATGCACAGGATGTGTGACCTTGACCTTGGTTGCAGGGACCTGAATTTTATGCACGGCACTCAGCCTCACAATGATGAACATTTGTGCCGAATTATATTGAAATCCCTCTATGCATGTAGAAGTTTTGCTCCAGACAAGTGTTTTTCTATGAGCTCTAACTGTGACCTTCACCTTTAACCTAGAGACTTGGTTCATGTGCAGGGCACTACGTCTCATGGTGGTGAACAATTCTATAAAGTAACATTAAAATTCCTCCATGCATGTACAAAATATGCTCCAGACAACATCTGGATATTTAATCATCTCCAGTGACCTTGACCTTGCAAATATTAACCTAAATTAAATGTGTCACACCTGTAGTCATGATAGTTACCATTTGTGCTACAATCCATCAATAAATGATGACTAAATGGTCCCTATACACATCTTCAAATTTTTATCTGAACTTTGACCTCTATGTGTAACCTTGACTTTGGTTGCAGGGATCTGAATTTTGCGTGCGACACTCAGTCTCACAATGGTGAACATTTGTGCCACGTTATATTGAAATCCCCCTATGAATGTAGAAGTTTTGCTCCGGACAAGCGTTTTTCAATGAGCTCTAAGTGTGACCTTGACCTTTGACCTGGAGACCTGGATCATGCATGGAGCAATACATATCATGGTGGTGAACATTTCCATAAAGTATTATAAAAATTCTTCCATACATGTAGGAGATATGCTCCAGACAAAATCTGGATATTTCACCATCTTAAGTGACCTTGACCTTGCATATATTGACCTAAAGTACATGTGTCACAGCTGTAGTCATGATAATGACCATTTGTGTTACAATCCCTCAATAAATGATGATTAAATCGTCCCTATACACATCTTCATATTTTTATCTAAACTTTGACCTCTATGTGTGACCTTGACCTTGGCTGCAGGGACCTGAATTTTGTGCGCGACACTCTGCCTAACAATGGTGAACATTTGTGCCAAGTTATATTGAAATCCCTCTATGCATGTGGAAGTTTTGCTCCGGACAAGCGTTTTTCAATGAGCTCTAAGTGTGACCTTCACCTTTGACCTAGAGACCTAGTTCATGTGCGTGACATGGCTTCTCATAATGGTGAACATTTCTATGAAATTTCATTAAAATCCCTCCATGCATGTAGGAGATATGCTCCGGACAAAATCTGGATATTTCATCATCTTTAGTGACCTTGACCTTGTATATATTGACCTAAATTATATGTATCACAGCCATAGTCTTGATAATGACCATTTGTGTTACAATCCCTCAATAAATGATGACTAAATGGTCCATATACACATCTTCATATTTTTATCTGAACTTTGACCTCTATGTGTGACCTTGACCTTGGCCGCAAGGACCTGAATCTTGCGCGCGACACTCCGCCTCACAATGGTGAACATTTGTGCCAAGTAATATTGAAATCCCTCTATACATGTGGAAGTTTTGCTCCGGACAAGCATTTTTCAATGAGCTCTAAGTGTGACCTTGACCTTTGACCTAGAGACCTGGTTCATGTGCGCGACACTGCTCCTCATAGTGGTGAACATTTCTATGAAGTTTCATTAAAATCCCTCCATACATGTAGGAGATATGCTCCGGACAAAATTGTACGCCGCCCGCCCGCCAGGGACTTTCCCATATTACATCCCGTTTTTCAAACGGGCGTATAAAAACAAGAGGGCCATGATGGCCCTGAGGTCGCTCACCTGTATATAGCCCCCCCCCCCCACACCCATAAGAAGATGTTTCATGCTAAACATCTAAGCTCTAGCTCATTGGGCTTTTTAAAAGAAGATTTTTTTTAAGTTTTTACTATACACATATAGTTAAAAACAATGACACCCCTGGGGAGGGGCCAGTTTTGACCCCAGGGCTTTTATTTGAACAAACTTTGTAGACACTTACTAGAAGATGTTTCATGCTTAATATCTAAACTCTAGCTATTTGGGTTTTTTCAAAGAAGATTTTAAGTTTTTGCTATACACATATAAGGAAAATCAATGACCCCCGGGGAGGGGCCAATTTTGACCCCAGGGCTTTAATTTGAACAAACTTTGTAGACACTCACTAGAAGATGTTTCATGCTTAATATCTAAACTCTAGCTATTTGGGTTTTTTCAAAGAAGATTTTTTAAGTTTTTGCTATACACATATAAGGAAAATCAATGACCCCCGGGGCAGGGCCAATTTTGACCCCAGGGCTTTTATTTGAACAAACTTGGTAGACACCTATTAGAACATGTTTGATGCTAAATATCTTAGCTCTAGCTCTTTGAGTTCTTTAAAAGAAGATTTTTTAAGTTTTTACTATATGCATATAGGGAAAATCAATGACCCCCTGGGGCGGGGCCAATTTTGACCCCAGGGCTTTTATTTGAACAATCTTGGTAAACACTGATTAGAAGATGTTTCATGCTAAATATCTTAGCTCTAGCTCTTTGGGTTCTTTAAAAGAAGATTTTTTAAGTTTTTACTATATGCATATAGGGAAAATCAATGACCCCCTGGGGCGGGGCCAATTTTGACCCCAGGGCTTTTATTTGAACAATCTTGGTAGACACTCATTAGAAGATGTTTCATGCCAAATATCTAAGCTCTAGCTCTTTGGGTTTTTTAGAAGAAGATTTTTTTAAGTTTTTACTATATGCATATAGGGAAAATCAATGACCCCCTGGGGCGGGGCCAATTTTGACCCCAGGGCTTTTATTTGAACAATCTTGGTAGACACTTATTAGAAGATGTTTCATGCTTAATATCTTAGGTCTAGCTCTTTGGGTTCTTTAAAAGAAGATTTTTTAAAGTTTTTACTATATGCATATAGGGAAAATCAATGACCCCCTGGGGCGGGGCCAATTTTGACCCAAGGGCTTTTATTTGAACAAACTTGGTAGACATCCATTAGAACATGTTTCATGCCAAATATCTAAGCTCTAGCTCTTTGGGTTTTTTAGAAGATGATTTTTTAAAGTTTTTACTATATGCATATAAGGAAAATCAATGACCCCCTGGGGCGGGGCCAATTTTGACCCCAGGGCTTTTATTTGAACAATCTTGGTAGACACTCATTAGAAGATGTTTCATGCTTAACATCTTAAGTCTAGCTCTTTGGATTCTTTAAAAGAAGATTTTTTAAAGTTTTTACTATATGCATATAGGGAAAATCAATGACCCCCTGGGGCGGGACCAATTTTGACCCCAGGGCTTTTATTTGAACAATCTTGGTAGACACTTACTAGAAGATGTTTCATGCCAAATATCTAAGCTCTAGCTCTTTGGGTTTTCTAGAAGAAGATGTTTAAAGTTTTTTCTTTTGGTTGCCATGGCAACCAGAGTTCTGCATGGAATGGAATTCTTTGAACAACTTTGTTAAGGCTTCACACAAGGAACATCCCTGTGAAGTTTCATTATGATCTGCCTTATGGTTTCAGAGGAGATGTCGTTTGAAAAGTGTGAACGGACAACGGACTACGTACGACATACGACGGACGACAGACGAAGAGTGATCCTAATAGCTCACCCTGAGCATATGCTCAGGTGAGCTAAAAATGAACAAAGGGCAATAACTCCAAAATTAGTGAAGGCAGAGTTAAGGTTCTTTTGCACTGCACTTCTACCAAATGAGATCTATCTACCTACAAAGTTTCATGCTGATTTCTCTTAAAGTATTAGAGATATGTTCCGAACAAAGTTCAAAGTGTAAAAATGAAGGGCAATAACTCCAAAACTAGGCAAGGCAGAGTTATGGTTCTTTTGCATTGCACTTCTATTTAATGAGATCTATCTACCTACAAATTTTCTCATTGATACCTCTTATTGTTTCAGAGCTCTGTCCCGGACAAGGTTCAAAGTAAAACAAGGGTTTTCAGACAAGATTTTATCTTCCTCAATGCCCTCTACCACTTTGTGCAGTTTAAACAAATTATGTCCAAGGGTTTTTTAGTTTTGCTCCGGACAAAATGGACAGACAGATGGACAAGGCGGCGCCTATGTTTTCCCTTCAAGGAACATAAAAAAATATTATAATGGCTGGGTAGCATAGTGGTGAATGTGTTAGATGGGAATATAAGGATTTCTGTTTACATGGATTCCAGCAAGAAACTTTACATTCATGGTTAGTTCCAGGAACAAATTTGAAGGTGTGTCTATAAGCTTATGGCTTCCTTCACAACCAAACTAAAACAATGTCTGTATAATGTAAACAACAACATACCTTCCAATAAAGTTGTGTTGTTCAGCCACACTCTCTAAATGGGCTACTGAGCCGTGTCTTAATTCAATTTCACCATTTACATCCAAACTTGCAGATACTAACCAAAATATACAAAAAATAATGACAAATATTAATTCAAACATAATATTGTCAGGGGAATATAATAATAAATCAATTTCATACATTGCAAATGCTTATGAATTACTCAACAAATGTTTAATATTTTTTTATTAGCATGGATGAAACATTTTGCATCAAAAAATGTGTAATACTGTCAAGATTTATTCTTATTAACCCTTGCCATACTAAATTATTTATATGGACTTGTCTGTACAAAACCATTAATCATTTTTAGAAAAAAATATAGACAGACTGCAAAGCAATAAGTACAGAGTATGATCAGATGGCATGGTTGTGTCGACTGATCTTGGTCTGCACTTGTCTCATGAGTATATTTTGTAGCCACGGATATATCATAATTATCTGTAAAACTTTCAAAACAAAGGCAACATTGTCGCAAAATACGGCCATCACAAAAGCTTTTGTCAGGGATGTGGGCATTATAGATATGCATATGGATAGGGGTGTGGATCGTCCAATAAGTGACGATCCGATCCGAACCACGATTCAGCACTTACGATTCACAAATCGAACCACAAATCTTTTGTTATCAAGACACCCATAAAAGCATATTTATTTTATAAAAAACAACAATACTAAACATTTAACATATAAAATATAAACTAGGATTATGTTTTTATTCTTTGGAGGAGTATTTTTGTTTTGTTTTTTTGAAACCAATTACTTCCTAGCTCAGCATCATGGAACATGGTCTTTAACCGGCAAATTGTATTTAGGTAAACTTCATATAATTTATACTCAAATTGTATTTTTCTCGATTTTATGAGTGTGAGAAACAGTGAATGTATATAAAAAAAATTAGATCCCGATCCACGATCTCTGGGCTTACGAATATTCAAACTCAAATTTTCATTTTGATTCGTGATTATCTGAGTACTCGGATACTCGCCCCAGCCCTACATATGGACAATATGCACTTGGCAATATCTGGATATTTTATCATCTCAAGTGACTTTGCCCTTGCAAATATTAATCTAAATTACATGTGTCACACTTATACATGATAGTTATCATTTGTGTTACAATCCATCAATAAATGATGACTAAATGGTCCCCATACACAAACTTACCTCACTATGGGACTTTGACTTTGGTAGCAGGGACCTGGATTATCTGCTCAATACTTAGCTTCACGGTAGTCACGATAATGACCATTTGTGTTTCAATCCCGCAATAAATGATGACTTAATCATCCAAATGCACATTTTCATATTTTTATCTGAATTTTAACCCCTATGGGTTACCTTGACCTTGGCCGCAGAAACCTAAAATTTGCATGCGACACTCAGCCTTACAATGGTTAACATTGGTGTCAAGTTATATTGAAAATCTGCTATGCATGTAGAAGATTTCCTTCAGACAAGAGTTTTTCAATGACCTCTAAGTGTGACCTTGACCTTTGACCTAGAGACCTGGTTTATGCGCATGACACTGCTTCTCTTAGTGGCGAACATTTGTATAAAGTTTCATTAAAATCCCTCAATATGTGTAGGAGATATGCTCTGGACAAAATCTCTATATTTTATCACCTTTAAAGACCTTGACCTTGCATATAATAACCTAAATTACACCTTTCACAACCATAGTCATGATAATGACCATTTGTGTTTCAATCCCTCAATAAATGATGACTTAATGGTTCAAATACACATTTTCATATTTTCATCTGAACTTTGACCCTTATGTGTGACCTTGACCCTGGCCACAGGGACCTGCATTTTAAATGCTTCACTCCACCTCACCATGGTTTACATTTGTGCCAAGTTTATATTGAAATCCCTCAATGCATGTAGAAGTTTTGCTCCGGACAAGTGTTTTTCAATGACCTCTAAGTGTGACCTTGACCTTTGACCTAGAGACCTGGTTCATGTGCGCAACACTTCTTCTGATAGTGGTGAACATTTCTATGAAGTTTCATTAAAATTCCTCAAAGCGTGTAGGAGATATGCTTTGGACAAAAATTGGACGCGCTTTTGGAGGCATGGTGAAAACATATAATAAAATGATTTGCAAATCATTCTGAACTAGAACTGTGTCCAAAGGACACGGATGCCCCCACTGACAACATATATATGGTATATAGTGGAAAAATCAACAAAGGGCCATAATTCTGTTAAATTTGGTCGCAGCAAAAATTCCTTCCTTACTTCCATCTACACATTAAGGTTGTTCATCCCTGGAAGTTAAAGCAAAATCTGCCATCCGGTTTAAGAGGATTTTTTTTTTTTTTTTTTTTGGAACTACGTTTAAGGCCCATTTATTTCCATTTTCCATTTTACAGAATACATTCATTGTACATTATTCAATTAGTTATTTTACATAACATACATTACAAACTAATATATATGTTGTTGTAGACATTTTAAAATAATTTCAAAGAGCTTAAACGTGAATCTCTTTAATGAAAAGTTAAGAAAAAGGATATTATATTTTAAACAAGATTAAGTTTTGTTGAATCAATAATAAAACTTTTTTGAGTCAGTGGGAAACATCCTGAAAATTTGGGAAGGTGCTAAAATATAAAAGGATAATTTGCAAGAGAAAAAAACTGTAATAAACCAAAACATATTTTCCAACAAACTACGATAAGATAAACAAGAGCACCGCTAGGCGGAGCATTATATGCCCGAAAGTGTTTTCTTTTTAGTAAGGATGAAGCATTTGTAAGACATGGGAATAAGCTGTTCATCCTATAAAATTTTACAGCTGTAGGTTGATTAATACTTAAGTTATTAATAATGACCTTAACCTTTGACCTTGTGACCCCAAAATCAATAGGGGTCTTCTACCTAATATGGACAATCATCCTAAGAAGTTTGAATATTGTGGGCCAAATGGAACTTTAGTTATGCTCCGGAAACTGTTTTCAATTTTAAGGTAATAGTGACCTTGACCTTTGACCTTGTGACCCAAAAATCAATAGGGGTCTTCTACCTAATATACACAATCATACTGTGAAGTTTGAATATTGTGGAACAAATGGAACTTAAGCAATGCTCTAGAAACTGTTTTCAGTAATAAGGTAAAAGTGACTTTGACCATTGACCTTGTGACCCTAAAATCAATAGGGGTCTTCTACCCAATATGGACAGTCATCCTATGAAGTTTGAATATAGTGGGCCAAATTTACAATATGCTCCAGAAATAGTTTTTGTTTTTAAGGTAATTGTGACCTTGACCTTTGACCTAGTGACCCAAAATCAATAGGGGTCTTCTACCCAATATGGACAATAATCCTTTGAAGTTTGAATATTGTGGGCCAAATAGATCTTAAGTTATGCTACGGAAACTGTTTTCAGTATTAAGGTAATAGTGACCTTGACCTTTGACCTTGTAACCCCAAAATCAAAAGGGGTCTTCTACCCAATATGGACAATCATTCTATGATATTTTAATATTGTGGGCCAAATGGAACTTAAGTTATGCTCCGGAAACTGTTTTCAATTTTAAGGTAATTGTGACCTTGACCTTTGACCGTTTGACCCCAAAATCAATAGTGGTCTTCTACCTAATATGGACAATCACCCTATGAAATTTGCATATTGTTAGCCAAATGGAACTTAAGTTATGCTCTGGAAACCAAATAGTCTGATTAACTGTATATAAAATATCTCATACAATGACAATATTTATATGTGACAATTTAATGTAGAACTGACATCAACTAACTCAATTAATAAAATAATAATAACAATAAAAGAAAAAAGACGCTCTATCATAATAATAACAATAAAAGAAAAAAGACGCTCTATCACTTTGGGTTTTTTAAAAGAAGCCTTTTTTGTTTTTAGCTTGACTTTTTTTGAAAAAAAGTAGAGGTATTGTTATAGTCGCGGCGGCATTGCCGTTGCCGTCCGCAAACTTGTACCTGGATCATAACTTTTTTAGTTCTTGGTGTATTGTCTTCATACTTGGCCACAACAACCCTTGGGACAAGACCTTTCAGTAGACCACACTAACCTTGACCTTCATCCATAATGACCTTGACCTTCAAGGTCAAAAGTCCAAATTTTGCTTGTTCTTGCTATTATTGGCTTAACTTTAGTTATTTTTGAATGGATTGTCTTCAAACTTGCACATTATAATCTTCAAGGATATCCCTTAAAAATAACCAGACAGACCTTTACCTTCACTCATAAATGACCTTGACTTTGAAGGTCAAATTATTGAAATTTTCATTTTTTTGGCTATTACTGGCTGAGCACAACAACAACAACAACAACATCGAATTTGTTTATATTTATAGAATTGCATGTTTCTATTTTTAGAATTGCGTGTTTCTATTTTTAGAATTGCGTGTTTCTATTGATAGAATTGCTTGTTTCTATTTTTAGAATTGTGTGTTTCTATTTTTAGAATTGCACGTGTTTCTATTTTTAGAATTGTGCGTGTTTTTTTATTTTTAGAATTGCGTGTTTCTATTTTTAGAATTGCACGTCTCTATTTTTAGAATTGCGGTTTCTATTTATAGAATTGCGTGTTTCTATTTTTAGAATTTTGTGTTTCCATTTATAGAATTGCGTGTTTCTATTTATATAAATAAATGAGTATATTTATATATACAAAATATATAGACAAAACTAATGTGACAAGACAGACCGATTAAATTTATAAAAAGGAAACGTTAGGATTTGTTCAAACCTTTCTTTGCTTGCTTTAGGAAAAAGTAAAAAGTCAAGTGTTGCCCCCGCCCGGGGGTGTCTCTTGTTACTATATAAATATAAGCAAAATCAATGAGCCCTGAGGTGTTGCCAATTATGACCCAAGGGCTTAAATTTGAACAAAACTTAGTAGACACACATTAGAAGATGTTTCATGCCAAATATCTAAGCTCTATCTCTTTTGTTTAAGTTTTTATTATGTACATATTAGGAAAATCAATGACCCCTGGGGTGTGGTCAATTTTGACCCCAGGGCTTTTATTTCAACAAACTTGGTAGACACTCACTAGAAGATGTTTCATTCTTAATATCTAAGCTCTAGCAATTTGATTGTTTTAAAAGAAGATTTTTTAAGTTTTTAATAAATACATATAAAGAAAATCAATAACCCCCTGGGGCAGGTCAATTTTGACACTTGGTAGACACTCACCAGAAGATGTTTCATGCCAAATATCTAAACTCTAGCTCTATGGGTTTTTTAAAAGAAGATATTTTTAACTTTTTTCTTTCGGTTGCCATGGCAATTGGCAACCAACCAGAGTTTTGCATGGAATTAAATTCTTTGAACAATTTTTAAAGGTGAGCACCAAAGGAACATTCCTGTGAAGTTTGAATGAAATTGGCTTACTTGTTTATGAAGAGATGTCGTTTAAAGTAAAAGTTTACGGATGAAAAAAAAAAAGTTTACGGACGGACAAAAAGTGATCACAAAAGCTCACCATATCACTTTGTTACAGGTGAGCTAAAAAGTCAAATTCATCTGAGAAAGAATATTATAGGAAAGAGTTCTCCAAGAAAACATGATTTTCTTGTAAAAGAATAAAATTTTAATTTCATATTTGACCTTAGCGGTAAAGGTCATTGAAAGATTAAGGTCACATTTGAATTAATCATCATGTCATGTTTGTCATAAATGCTCTTGTTTAACAATCAATCAAACCCTTAAATAAATAACCAAAAGATATGACAATTCAAGCACATTTCAATAATTTGACCTTGATGGTCAAGGTCAATTAAAGGTGAAGGTAATATCACATTAATTCAACATGTTGGTTTTGTCATATGTGTTCTTTTGATGAATCAAATTTGTAAATAAATAACAAAAGTATAAATATCTGTAAATAGATGACAAAATTATACAAATTTATGCAAATTTCAATATTTTCACCTTAACCATCAAGGTCAAATTAAGGTCTAGGTCATATATAAATTTTGAAAAATATGGGTTTTGTCATAAGGTTTTTTTCGCACTAGTATAAATCAAATCCATAAATAAATAACAAAGTTATGGCCAGTTGTAGCAAAAGTCACTAATATCACCTTTAGTGTCAGCGTCAAATTAATGTCAAGATCAGGTACAAATAAATCTTCCATAAAGTTTCGTCCAGACTCAGTTGTGCATAAGTATGACAAAAAAGTAACAGCCAGTTGTGGCTAAAAAATGGTGAAATCACAAAAATTTGACCTTCCAATCAACATCATTTATAAGTAAAGGTCAAATTGTGTTTGATCTTCTTAATTTAGACATTCTTCTTAAGGAAGTGGAAGTTGTGCTCAAAATTATAAGGACAATCCATACATATAATAATTAACAAAGTCATAGCCAATAATAGTCTTCCAATACTTTTACCACTACTTATCTGTATTCAACATGTTACTGCAAACATCTCCCTGATGATTATCAAATTACAGTTGGATAAGGGATAAGTGTTGGATTTATTGTCTTATAAAAATAAATTTTGTACTCTGCTGGTGTTTCTGTTATTTCCACACATTGTGTAAATCACTTACCTTGTCTGTTGGCAAGATCATGGTATATTTCCTCTTCTATCTAAAAATACAAGAGAACATTCATACAAAATAGTAGATAATGATGTGAAAATTGCAATATAAGTAGGGACTTCTGATTTATAGTCAGAAAAAAAGAATAATTAAGTTCTAGAGAGGCAAAGATAAATTCCCTTTTGAACTAAAAGTACAGTCTGTAATCATATTCCTATGCTCAGTTTTTCTCAATACTTACAGAAGTCTACAGATGTAAAAATGTCAGTTAATATATCCATTAGAAGACTTAAAAACATAATAAGTTCAAAATACTCAGACAAATGAGTGCATTACTCAAACAAAATCCTTTTTTTCTGAAAGGCTTTAAAAGGTTTCCCTCATTTTTATAATGCAGCAATTGATAATTCTCCACACAATGAGACTTAAAAAGTCTCAAATTGTCTGCGATGTCATAGCAAGACATTAATTTGTTATATATTCTTCTTCATCATTCCTATTTCTACCTTAAGTCTGTTATAAATTTGTTAGAATGAGAGATTGGTTGATGACATAACTAATCATATGGCACCACCATTACATTGTTTATTATAACTTTAATAAAAAGTTACAAATACAAACAAACTCAAATCATATTATGGCTGCTTTTTATTAAAAAAACAAAAACAAAAAAAAAACAACAAAAACAAGACAAGAGTGTGAGTCACTCACCAGAAACAATTGTCTTTCAGTGTTAGAAATTATTTTTCAAATTAACTTGACAAAAGGCAAGTCCAGCTCAACTTAACTTGCCCCTCTCAAGTTATATACTTTCACAACACTGATTGTTTTGTGTTTTTACTTCATAATAAACAATACGTTTAAAGACATTTTCTACAGTTTTATGAAAATTTGATCCTTTCATAGAATTTTCTAAATTTCTTGTATGATAAATGGCGAATTCAAAAACAAGAGGGCCATGATGGTCCTAGATTGCTCACCTGACCCATCAAATTCATCTGTACAATTACCTAGACAAGTATTCTGACCAAGTTTCATGACAGGTGAGTCAAAAATGTGACCACAAGTGTTAACAAGGATTATCCATATTTGAGCAGATATAATCTGAACAAATTTCTTTAAAAAATGAGTTTTTCATGCTTCTTAACTGAAAATGAGAAAAATAAACATGAATTCTGTAAATAATTAAAAATATCAAACATTTTCTTTCAAAGGATTTTCTACATTTTTGATATATAAAGTAAAAATTTATGGTGATTTCAAAAATAGAAATAAAAATATAATGTTGACGAGTTAGTTTTTTTTTGTAAACGTGCTGTTTCCATGGTTACCGCACATGCAAACTGTCAAAATAACCATGCTAAATTAAGAAATATTAGTGTTATACTAAATGTAATGTTATATATACAGTTGCTGTTTCCAAAGCACCACCATCAAGTTGTTATCTTGTAAGTAAAATGCTACGATGGATGGACGGAAAGACGGAGGGGTATAACATAATATAAGTACATTTTTTTATGGCATATAATTAATGTATTCAATAAAGGTAATCATCCTATGAAGTTTGACAGTTGTAAAACTGTTAACAATATTAAGGTCATTTGATATTGACCTTTGACCTTGTTACCCCAATATAGATAAGGATCTTTAATATAGGCAATCATCTTATGAAGTTTGAACACTGTAAGCCAAATTGAACTTGTGTTATGCTCCAGAAACCACAATTTTCAGTGTTAAGGTCATTGTGACCCTGACCTTTGACCTTATGACCCTAAAATCAATAGGGGGTCATGTATTGGACATGGCTGTTCATCCTATAAATTTTTACAGCTGTAGGTTGATTAATACTTAAGTTATTGAGCAGAAACTGTTTTCAGTTTTAAGGTTATAGTGACTTTGACCTTGTGACCCAAAAATCAATAGGGGTCTTCTTCTCAATATGGACAATCATCTTATGAAGTTTGGATACTGTGGGTCAAATGGAACTTAAGTTATGCTCTGGAAACCAAATTGCTAACGGACGGCCGGCTGGAGGAACGGACGGGCGGACGCCAAGGGGTATAACATTATATGTCCGAAATTCTTTCGGGCATATAGAAAGTAGGTCAAGCGATATCTAAAATTGGCCAGTTGATATAAAAATTCAATTCAGGATCAGGAATTAAGCCCTTTGTCTAAATTTCAAGTAGGTACATAAAAAAACAAAAAAACGAGAAACTAGGTCAAGTGATATCATCAATATCAAAAGTAGTCAGTTAATATCTTAATTCAATTATATTCCTGGTCCAAAATTCAAGTCTGTACATCAAACAAGAGCGATCAGTGATCACATGTGTCGCCTCATGCTGGCCATTTCATGTTGGGACAAGTTTTGTGACAGACGGACAGACAGAGGAACAGTGCACAACTAGACTTGGCACTGATCATTCCTGTAAAGTTTGGATAAAATTGCACAAGTAGTTTATGAGGAGTAGTCCGGACAAGCTTTTGTGTATCTGGCAACACACAGAAAAAAACACCTTTTTATCAAAGGGCCATAACTCGGCCAAAAATGCTGACAATATGCACAACTAGACTTGGTACTGATCATTCCTGTAAAGTTTGGATGAAATTGCACCTGTAGTTTATGAGGAGTAGTCCGGACAAGCTTTTGTGTATCTGGCAACACACAGAAACAAGAGTGATCAGTGATCACATGTGTCGCCTCATGATGGCCAATTTCATATTGGGACAAGTTTTGTGACAGACGGACAGACAGACAGTGCACAACTTGACTTGGTACTGATCATCCCTGTAAAGTTTGGATGAAATTGCACCAGTAGTTTATGAGGAGTAGTCCGGACAAGCTTTTGTGTATCTGGCAACACACAGAAAAAAACACCTTTTTATCAAAGGGCCATAACTCGGCCAAAAATCATTCAACCGGAAAACCCGTGCAATATGCGCAAGGACTTGAGCTACAGATCAATCCTGTAAAGTTTCATTGAAATTGCATTAGTCGTATAAGAGAAGTAGTCCGGACAAACTTTAAAAATAAAAATTATTAAAGGGCCATAACTCTGACAAAAATTATTGAACCGAAAAATGCTGACAATATGCACAACTAGACTTGGTACTGATCATTCCTGTAAAGTTTGGATGAAATTGCACCAGTAGTTTATGAGGAGTAGTACGGACAAGTTTTGTGACGGACAGACAGACGGACGGACAGACAGACGACGGAGAAGTGATCCCTATATGTCGCCACTACTCCGTAGAGGCGACACAAAAAACACCTTTTTATCAAAGGGCCATAACTCGGCCAAAAATCATTCAACCGGAAAACCCGTGCAATATGCAAAAGGACTTGAGCTACAGATCAATCCTGTAAAGTTTCATTAAAATTGCATCAATAGTCGTATAAGAGAAGTAGTCCGGACAAACTTTAAAAATAAAAATTATTAAAGGGCCATAACTCTGACAAAAATCATTGAACCGGAAATTGTTGACAATATGCACAACTAGACTTGGTACTGATCATTCCTGTAAAGTTTGGATGAAATTGCACCAGTAGTTTATGAGGAGTAGTCCGGACAAGCTTTTGTGTATCTGGCAACACACAGAAAAAAACACCTTTTTATCAAAGGGTCATAACTCGGCCAAAAATCATTCAACTAGAAAACCCGTGCAATATGCCCAAGGACTTGAGCTACAGATCAATCCTGTAAAGTTTCATTGAAATTGCATTAGTGGTATAAGAGAAGTAGTCCAGACAAACTTTAAAAATAAAAATTATTAAAGGGCCATAACTCTGACAAAAGTCATTGAACCAGAAAATGCTGACAAAATGCACAACTAGACTTGGTACTGATCATTCCTGTAAAGTTTGAATGAAATTGCACCAGTAGTTTATGAGGAGTAGTCCGGACAAGTTTTGTGACGGAGGGACAGACGGACGGACAGACGACGGAGAAGTGATCCCTATATGTCGCAACTACTCCGTAGAGGCGACACAAAAACAAGAAAGTTATGGAAATGGTTTCAAAAACATCAATAACAGCTCAACTGATACCAAAATACAATTATGCAGATTCAACAGTGTGTCCCAAAATTTATTGAAATGTGCCTTCTACAAGTTTGAATCCAATTAAAAAACAAGAAATGTCTAACGACACATATGCCTCTTTCTAGCCCTTGACTCATACTATTGGTAATTTTGTTATAGAAACATGCTATGAATGGGTACATGGAAGTGTTCAGTTATGGAAAAGAAAATAATGACCAATATATGACCTGAAACTAAATGAAAGCTATCATTAATAAGTTATACAAGTTGGAGGGTAGCTCGAATAAAATATATATTATCATATAAATGTAACCATTCTGATATGTAAGGCCCCTATGACCTTGACCCCAAATCAATAGTGGTCATCTACTAGTTATGGCCAATCAATATGTGAAATATGAAATGTTTGTGATAAATAGTCT
The DNA here is from genome assembly GCF_026571515.1 of Ruditapes philippinarum. NCBI lineage: Eukaryota > Metazoa > Mollusca > Bivalvia > Venerida > Veneridae > Ruditapes > Ruditapes philippinarum. The sequence goes on from NW_026858637.1 coordinate 293,221, forward strand.
TTAAGATAATGAGCCGAAACTATTCTGACATTTAAGGCCCGTGACCTTGACCTTTGACATAGAGACCCCAAAAAACAACAGGGATAATCTACTAGTTATAACCAATTAGTATGTGAAATATGAAGACTTTCTGATAAATACTTTTCAAGATAATCAGCGGAAACCATTATGACATTAAAGGCAACTGTGACCTTGACCTTTGACCAAGTGATCTCAAAATCATTTAGGGTCATATACAAGTTATGACCAATCAGTATGTAAAATATGAAGACATTGTGATAAGTAGTTTTCAATATTATCAGCAGAAACCATTTTGACATTTAAGGCACTGTGACCTTGACCTTTGACCTAGTTACCAAAAATTCTTACACCTAGTGACCCCAAAATCAATAGGAGTCATATACTAGTTATGACTAATCAGTAAGTGAAATATGAAGACTTTGTGATGAATAGTTTACAAGATAATCAGCAGAAACCATTCTGACATTTAAGGCCTTTGTGACCTTTACCTTTGACCTAGTGACCCCAAAATCAATAGGGGTCATCTTCTAGTTATGACCAATCAGTATGTGAAAAATAAAGACTTTGTGATACATAATTTTCAAGATAATCAGTGGAAACCATGTGGTCTACAGACGGACAGACCGACTGACGACCTACATTAGCAAAACAATATACAGTCTAACTATGGGACCACGTGTATTAAACGACTTTTGTCATATACGACCACTCTAAATTCCCCCGATCATTTTCTCTCTATATCTTTATTTAAGTATTAAGCGACTTTTGCTCAACGCAACCATCGACCACTAATTAGTCAGCTAATTGAGATCAATCTTTTCATCAAACGACCACTTTTACCTGTCAAGTAATTATGTTTTTAGAGAATGCCACCTCCTAATGTCACAAGTGTTAACAATCAAAACACAACATACAAATGTGTGAAAACTATTTCCAAAAATGCAACGCTCCGCCCCTACTGAGATGGTGTCTCCGCTTGGATTGTTGATATTTAGTTTGTTTATTTCAAATGAAAAAATGCACAATAGAAAACATTTTCACTTATTTATAGGGTTTTAGTGTTGGAGACAAGGAAAAACAACGGAAAGTTTAAAAATTCTGGAAAAATGTCAAACATGTATGTAATGGATCAAAACTGTTTTGTCAATAAATATCAGAAAGTTATATTTTACATTAGCATCCATTCAGATTATCGGAATTATATAAATGAAGTTGAAAACATTCCCACCGCAAAAGAAAGATGTCATTTATAAAGTCTGACTTTTTTTATCATGCTTTGTCTTAAGAGACAATTTCATTAAGCGACCGTTTTGGGTGCTTCCCTTGCACGGTCGCTTATACCATTTGACTGTACCCCCTCGTTTTTGAAGGGGGCATAAAAATTGAAAAAAAAATACAACAATTTCTAACAAAATTCAACATATAACTCATCTTTGTTAGTAAGGTAACAAATGTAATCTTCTTTTGGCCTAATTTTATTTCCTACACTAACCTACAAATGACAATTCCCTTACAACTCAAATGTCTAGTGAGTTTTCGGGTCAGGGTCTTATTTAAGCATGTCAAATGAAAAAACATTGTGCAGATATGTTTATTGTTCAGATACAAAGCACGCAGTGTAAAAGTTGATTGAATGTAAAGTATACTAACTTGACATAAAATTAAGCATTTACTGTATTACATAGCTATGTTTTCAATTAATTATTACCTATTTCTGAAAACATGTACCATTTAAAATCATTATTATAAACTGTTGTTAAACATTATGTCCTTATAATATGCTCAGGTTATTTCATAAATATCATATCTCTTGCCTGTGAAAGGTCATGACCTCAAATAATTTCTCATTATCCAACCTATTGAATCTTTTTTTAGAAAAATTGCATAGCATGTTCCATATATGAAAGACATTCCAACATGAGTTGTCTCCCTTTCATTAAAGATATACTATGCTCATCCTTGATTGAAATCTATGAAATTCTTACTGGATATGTCTAGTTTGAATAAAAGAATGAATAAACTAGGTATGGGAAGCTGTTTCCCTTATTACTAGTCAAGTAAAAAGTTGATCTTTTCTTTAAGTAGAACTCCGCGAGTCGGATGTGTCGCCTTGTGAACAATATAGTTTAGGAGAAATGGCCAGGACAAAAATGAAATATGAAAATTAACAAAGGGCAATAACTCAAAAAGTAAGAAGTGCAGAGCAGCAATCTCTGTGCACTGCACTTCTTATCAATAAGTTCCATCATCCTATGAAGTTTCAAGTCCATAGCTTTTATTATTTATGAGAAATGGCCTGGACAAAAATAAAGTATGAAAATTTAATAAATGGTAATAACTCAACAAGAGGGCCATGATGGCCCTGAGGTCGCTCACCTGTATATAGGCCCCCGGAGCGGGGCCAGTTTAAACCCCAGGGCTTTTATTTGAGCAAACTTGGAAGACACCCATTAGAAGATGTTTCATGATGTTAAGTTTTTACTACACACCACACATATAATGAAAAACAATGACCTCCCCCCCCCCCCTTTGGCAGGGCCAATTTAAACCCAAGGGCTTTTATTTGGACAAACTTGGTAGACACCAACAAAAAGATGTTTCCTGCTTAAAATCTAACCTCTAGCTCATTGGGTTTTTTAAAAAAGATTTTTTAAGTTTTTACTATACACATATAGTTAAAAACAATGACACCTCTGGGGCGGGGCCAGTTTTAACCCCAGGGCTTTTATTTGAACAAACTTTGTAGACACTTACTATGAGATGTTTCATTCTTAATATCTAAACTCTAGCTATTTGGGTTTTTTCAAAGAAGATTTTTAAGTTTTTGCCATACACATACAAGGAAAATCAATGACCACCGGGGCGGGGCCAATTTTGACCCAAAGGCTTTTATTTGAACAAACTTTGTAGACACCCATTAGAACATGTTTCATGCTAAATATCTTAGCTCTAGCTCTTTGGGTTCTTTAAAAGAAGATTTTTTAAGTTTTTTACTATATGCATATAGGGAAAATCAATGACCCCCTGGGGCGGGGCCAATTTTGACCCCAGGGCTTTTATTTGAACAAACTTGGTAGACACTCACTAGAAGATGTTTCATGCTTAATATCTAAACTCTAGCTATTTGGGTTTTTTCAAAGAAGATTTTTTTAAGTTTTTGCTATACACATATAAGGAAAATCAATGACCCCCCAGGCGAGCCAATTTTGACCCCAGAGCTTTTATTTGAATAAACTTTAGAACAAACTTTGTAGACACCCATTAGAACATGTTTCATGCTAAATATCTTTGCTCTAGCTCTTTGGGTTCTTTAAAAGAAGATTTTTTAAGTTTTTACTATATGCATATAGGGAAAATCAATGACCCCCTGGGGCGGGGCCAATTTTGACCCCAGGGCTTTTATTTGAACAAACTTTGTAGACACTCACTAGAAGATGTTTCATGCTAAATATCTCAGCTCTAGCTCTTTGGGTTCTTTAAAAGAAGATTTTTTAAGGTTTTACTATATGCATATAGGGAAAATCAATGACCCCCTGGGGCGGGGCCAATTTTGACCCAAGGGCTTTTATTTGAACAAACTTGGTAGACACCCATAAGAAGATGTTTCATGCTAAATATCTTAGCTCTAGCTCTATGGCTTCTTTTAAAGAAGATTTTTTAAGTTTTTACTATATGCATATAGGGAAAATCAATGATCCCCTGGGGCGGGGCCAATTTGACCCCAGGGCTTTTATTTGAACAAACTTGGTAGACACTCACTAGAAGATGTTTCATGCCAAATATCTAAGCTCTAGCTTTTTGGGTGTTTTAAAAGAAGATATTTAAAGTTTTTTCTTTTGGTTGCCATGGCAACCAGAGTTCTGCATGGAATTAAATTCTTTGAACAATTTTTAAAGGTGACCACCAAAGGAACATTCCTGTGAAGTTTGGATGAAATTGGCTTAGTGGTTTATGAGGAGATGTCATTTAAAGTAAAAGTTTACGGACGGACGACGGACGGACGGACGGACGCCGGACGGACGCCGGACGAAAAGCGATCACAAAAGCTCACCCTGTCACTTTGTGACAGGTGAGCTAAAAATAAGAAGTGCAGAGTACCGGTTCTTGTACACTGCACTTTTTCTTAATGAGATCTATCATCCTATGAAGTTTAAAGACCATAGCTCCTTCATACTTTAGGAGAAATGGCCTAGACAAAAATAAAGTATGAAAATTAACAAAGGACAATAACTCAAAAAATAAGAAATGCAGAGTACCGGTTCTTGTGCACTGCACTTCTTCTTAATGAGATCTATCATCCTATGAAGTTTCATGTCCATAGCATTTTATGATTTAGGAGAAATGGCCTGGACAAAAATAAAGTATGAAAATTAACAAAGGGCAATAACTCAAACAAGAGGGCCATGATGGCCCTATATCGCTCACCTTAAGGAATAGATCTTAAAAGCATTTTTTCTTTTTAAAAACAAGCAACAGGTTTATAAAATTCTTTAATGTCATTTAAAGATTAGTGTCAAATGTAAAGTATTTTTGGCCAACAGGAATGCAAACAAGTGTATAGAAATACCTCTTTTTTTCTTTTCTTTAAAGTACAGGTTGCTAAAAAATACACTCCCTGTAGCGTGTTTACATCATGAAAATTTTAACAATGACATCATAATTAACAAGACGAAGTACAAATTTGGATAATACTTCAATAAAAATGGGTCAAAGACAAAAATGGCCGGGTTGCATTTGTATACCAAACAAGAATTTGTAACAGAGTTACCAACGTCCCCCGCCTCGGGGAAGTTTTATATGAATCGTAAAATTGTGCTATTTCAAAAGATTGAGGTATGGTGTCCAAAATTATGATCCATGCTAGATCTGCAAATGCAACAATAAATTTATTAAAGAAATAAATATGAATCAAGGAATTTAAAAATCTATCATGTTAAGCTTTGACCTCTAAGTGTGACCTTGACCTTGGAGGTAGGGATGCAGGTGTTGTGCATGAGATATCGTCTTATTATTGTAACTATTTGTGCCAAGTATTTTCAAAATCCCTTGAACTATGAAGAAGTTATAGATCAGACACAAAATATACCCTATTACAGACTATGTTAATCTTTGACCTCTAAGTGTGACCTTGGAGGTAGGGACCCATGTTTTGCGCCTGACATATCGTCTTATTATCGTGATTATTTGTGCAAAGTATTTTTAAAATCCCTTGATCTATGAAAAAAGTCTGGATTGGACACAAAATATACACTATAACAAACTATGTAAATCTTCTAAGTGTGACCTTGACCTTGGAGGTAGGGACACAGGTGTTACGCATGACATATTATCTTATCACTGTGACTATTTGTGCCAAGTATATTCAAAATCCCTTGATCTATGAAGAAGTTATGTACGGGACACAAAATATACCATATAACAAACTCTGTTAACATTTGACCTCTAAGTGTGACCTTGACCTTGGAAGTAGGGGTGCAAGTGTTGTACTTGACATATCCTCTTATTATTATGAAATTTGTGCCAAGTTATTTCAAAATCCGGAAGAAGTTATAGATCGGACACAAAATATACCCTAAAACAGACTATGTTAATATTTAACCTCTAAGTGTGACCTTGAACTTGGAGGTAGGGATGCAGGTGTTAAACATGACACATCGTCTTATTATAGTGACTATTTGTGGCAAGGTATTTACAAAATCCTTTGATCTATGAAAAAGTTATGGACCGGACACAAAATATACCTTATAACAGACTATGTTAATCTTTGACCTCCAAGTGTGACCTTGACCTTGGAGGTAGGTGACCGGTATTGCGCATGACACATTGTCTCATTATTGTGAACAATTGTGGCAAGTATTTACAAAATCCCTTCAAAGATAAGAAAGTTATGGACCGGACACGACATATACCCTCAAATAGACAATGTTGACCTTGAATGAGCAAGTGTGACCTTGACCCTGGAGGTATGGGTCTGGTTGTTGCGCACGACACATCGTCTTATTATAACAAACATTTGTGCCAAATTATTTCAGATTCCTTTGATAAATGACAAAGTTATTGACCGGACACGAAAGTGTGACGGACGGATGGATGGCCGGACAGACGGACGGACGTTCCAACATTTTGGGTTTAGGGGCAATTTTCTTTGTTATTTTCTTTGTTTTCTTAAGGGCTACTAGCCCATAAACTCTTTGATCACAGAATGAACCTATTGTTCTCTTTTTTTCTCTTTACTGTTATATAGCCCCTAAACCCAAAATGTTTGCTAGGACAGACAGACGGAGCCTATTTCTATATCCCCCTTTTTTCTTCGAAAAGGCGGGGGACAATAACATGACTCATGAGGCTGTGATGTTACAAAAATTTCCTACCATTGATTATTTATGTCGGACATTTAACTTAAGTCGGTAACAAGGTTATCTTTTAAAAAAGCTAGTAGCGACTCGCTTCGTAATTTCTTTCCAGGGGCGTGTTTAAAAGTAAAAATGACAGTTCTGTTAGCTGAAAAGACTTCAGCGAACATCAAAATAAAAGTGACATATAAAGTTAAGGAAGCCAGTTCTCTCAGTTTAACAAAGAGGAATATGAGTATATATGAAGATGTAAACAGATAGAATGAAGTCCCTATGTCTATGCACATTTACTATATGGCCTGTTGACCTTGACCAGAAAAAAATAGATAAGTAGAATTCATAAAAATGTCTCTTTATACGAAGTTAAGTTGTAATATGTTATTTAGTATTGGAATAAGTGACAGATACAAGTCCTAAAGTAAACACAAGTTGTCTATCAATTCAGCCAGAAAAGCCGGGATCCTATTAAAAAAATAGGACCCCGGAAATTGACCAGTTCAAGAATATAGTTTTCAGAAAAGCCGGGATCATATTAAAAAAATAAGAGATCCAAGGAATTGGACAGTTCAAGAATATTGTTTTCAGAAAAGCTGGGATCGTATATAGGGATCCCGGGATTTGACCAATTCAAGAATATAGTCTTTGATTTTTCCAATTAATTAGGCATATAATTATAAGTATTGTGATTTTGTTAATAAATAGCTCTAAATATATCTATATCCTAAGTTAAATCAATTTAACTTTCATTACATACAATAAAAAAACTTAACGTTTAATGGCCTTTCATTACGACAATAATCAACACAAATATAGTTTATTAGTTTTTTCCCTTATTATCTTATACGATCCCGGATCCCGGCCAGTAAATACATACACTAAATATCGGAAAGGATAAAATGACCGGAAAAAAGGAAAAAGAAAAAATGCACAGAACCAGATGTCGTTTATGTTAATTAACCAAACGAAAACTTACAACATAGTAAACAGGACTGGTGAAATCGCTAAATCAAAAGTCAGTGTAAATATGATTTACTGAAAAGAATTTATGAAAACAAACATTTTAATCATCAATATATCTTTGCGCCCAAAACAATACTTGCTGCTTTTTAAAAATGGCGTGAAAATTGAAGGTTTTTTGACGCTATATATAAGATCAAATTTGATTGGCTAAATGATTTTGGATCCTAGCCCTGATAGATAAATTTTGTAGAAAGCTGGAAGCTAAGCTTCGATTAAATTTTTGGATTGATTCGGAGTTTTAGGTTGTTTCTCAGTAAAATCCTATCGTAATACCGGCTCGCCGTGGCGAGCCGGCATCAGGAAGTGGATAAGCAATAGACCTGAACTTGGGACCACGTGTTAATGAAGTCACAATACCAAATATCAAGAGGCTGTGATACGTAGTTGCTGAGAAAACTGTTACGGAAATTTCCTTCCATTTACAATTAATGCGGAAAATTTAACTAAACAAACGGGAAGTGGAAGAGCAACATACCTAAATTATATCCCATGGTATGTGACTACATGTTAATGCCGTATACCAAATATCAAGAGGCTGTGAAAAGTAGTTGCTGAGAAAATTGTTACGAAAAATTCCTACCATTGACCATTATTATGAATTTAACTAAAACAAAAAACAACAACAAACAACAACAAACAGCAGGATCTCAGGAAGGTCAGAAATTTACGTGGCAGACTGATTGGCCAAAATTTTCATGAGCCAAATCAGTTTTTTCTTGCCTTATTTTTCTACATGAATCACTTTCATGTTTCAAAAATTACTGTTTGGGAAGTCATTTTGAGTAGATTTTCAAGTTTAAATTGATAATATTGTGAGGTTAATTTTTAAATTACTTAATCTTCTTGCTTAGTTAACAATATGATAAAGTATTACTAGCACAATGGATAATTACCATAATTATTGTTCCATTTTCACTTACATTTATTGAGGTCAATATCACATGTGTACATGTATAATTTTAGAAATCATAACACAGGAGGTGATATTTACATTAATACTGAATGTCATGCCTTAATACTTCACAAACAGTAAACAAAATACCTGTTTCAACAAAGAACACAGATAATTGTCTTCATCTTCACTTCTTTGTTATGAAATACGAGTTTATGTTACAAAATTTCTCAATTTTCTTGTGCATGGCGGCAATTGTTGTTGTTGTTGTCTCAACTCGAGGTCAAGTCAAGTCAAGTAAATTTTATTTATAAGTTGGATACATCAACAATAAACATTAGCTGATGAGCTTTTACACCGACTACAGATTGATACAGATGTTTTCTGAGGCAAAGTTGTTGAATGGACTGATTGATATGCATTATTTAATGATTTGAATTGTCACATAATGTTTGTTCTAAGAATGAAATATTATGACAATGTAACCTCGAACCACCTAATTTGCAGATCAAAATATTTTGGTACTCATTAGGGTGTTTGGACTTTACACCTCCTGGATGTTTCGGCCTTAGTCTTTACACCTCCTGGACGTTTCGGCCTTGGTCTTTACACCTCCTAGACGTTTCAGCTACATTTTTTTTTATGTACGAGGGTTGTTTTCGGAAAGTTCTGAGAATTTTGTCATATCTCCTATATTTTTTGTTTCTAAGACGTAATATTTTGCACATACTAAGATTAGCATATCACAGAACTATTCCTCAAAATTGAATAGAATCAGACAACAATAGCCGGAAATAGCAGTAACCATAGCAACACTATAACGCCGCACCGGAGCAGTCTGACTCTAAAGAAAGGTATAACGCGCTACACTAATAATATTTCGTAATTTTGATAACGTAAAAAATGCGCGAAAACGCTGGTCAGCAGCGGAATGTCATGACATCATTTCCTGAAAATATCATAACCTTATTTAAATTCTCAACGGATCAACATTGTTTTAAAGTTGTTGCCCAGAGCCACTGAGTAAACAACATGACGTCGATAGGTGACGTTTAATTGCGAAGCATCGTGAAATTTTGTGTTGCGCTGGAAAAGTCTTCCACAGAAACAATGAAAATGATCAATTCTACAGGAAAATACAAGAAATGCTACAGTGTATAGATGGCATGCTCGTTTTAAAGAAGGAAGAAACTCGATCGAAGACGATCCTACAGCCCGGACCTCGCTCCGATGGACTTCCGTGTGTTCCCGGAGCTCAAATCACAGCTGCGTGGAAAAAGCTTTGACTCAGCTGACGATCTTGTTAAGCATACGCAAGCTATAGTCTCGTCCTTTACCGATAGCTGGTACATGGAAACATACAATAAGTGGATCAGCCGACACAGGAAATGCATCGAAATTGCAGGTGACTACGTTGAAAAGGTGCGACGATCGATGGACTTTAATGTCGCATAACGATGCAAATGACGTCGGCGTGCTCCGGGTGTTTGTTATATGGTTATTTACTATTTTTATTATGTTTTAGTTTCTGTGTGTATGATGATGATATTTACAGATACTGTACAGTATATATTGAAATAAATGCGTATATATTTATATTTACGCTAACCCGACTACAACGTGTGCTATAAAACAATTATCAGAACTTCCCGAACAACCCTCGTATATATAGTATTGTATACTGTAGGGATTAATCAGTGAACTTTTTTGACATTCCTTTACACCTTGATTTGATTATACATGTATTAATTAACCTAATATAATCATTAAGTGATAATTGAGAAAACTCAATTACATTATATTTGCAAGATAGACTTTGAGAGAATATTTGTTGAAAGCATTTTTGAAATTCAAAATTGGGAAATTTTATTAAAAAATGACATACTTGTCCAAATAAAATATACCAAATATGTATCAATTAGTTTGTATCCCAAAACATCACTTTGCCTATGTCCTTACTGTAGAATAGATGTACAAAATTTTGTCTCATCGAAATCTTTCATAAATTTCAATAAAAGTTTCATTCATTGAAAAAATTCATCTTGAAAAGGTACCTTGAAATATATATGATTTTTCCCGCAAACCGGAAGGATGTAAAAATAATATCCGTACTGTAAATTAAACTTTTATCTTAATCAGCTAATTTTTGTGAAAAAACATTTTTTGTTCACTTTCGTTTCTTTGTGAAATATCTTACACAATAAAATGTGCAAGACATTGTCAAGAACCGAAATATTTTACATTGTATTTCAGAAATGACACAGTCTCCTTTCTGATGGTGTTACGAAATTAATGGAAGAATCCATTATTGAATGGGGAAATCAACTTCACTGTAGCTCTCAAATTTGTGCACTATGTGCAAGGTGAGCTAAAAAGTTATTAATTGCACATAAAATATAAATTATCACTTATCTGTTTACTTTTCTTACAATTTTAGAACAGTTTTTCCAAATCTAATTTTCTTGAAATATTTTGGCTCATCTGGAGGCATGCAGCTTTAAGTCAAAACATGTTTATTTTATATTTACCAAAAGACCGTATAGCAATTAACAATATTTTCATCAAATTTGAGCATGGTTTATCTCAAATTGATATGCCATGGCCTGGGGTACAGCTTAAGCAGCCCCTCAAAGGAGCCAATCAAATTAATATAAGCAAATTTGATAAAAGACTACCTAAAAATGCTACAGACAAAGTTTAGTGATCATCCATCAATAGTTCTGTAGAAGAGGATGTCTAAAGGTTTTTTCTATTTTTAGCTCTAGAGACTCTAAAAGGGGCCAATCAAATTAATATGAGCAAATTTGATAAAAGACTACCTACGAATGCTACAGACAAAGTTTGGTGATCATCCATCCATAAGTTCTGTAGAAGAGGATGTCTAAATGTTTTTCTATTTTTAGCTCTCATGGCCCCTTAGAGGGGCCAATCAAATTAATATGAGCAAATTTGATAAAAGACTACCTAAGAATGCTACAGACAAAGTTTGGTGATCATCCATCAATAGTTCTGTAGAAGAAGATGTCTAAAGGTTTTTCTATTTTTACCTCTAGAGACCCCTAAAAAGGGCCAATCAAATTAATATGAGCAAATTTGATATAAGACTACCTAAGAATGCTACAGACATAGTTTGGTGATCATCGATCAATTAGTTCTGTAGAAGATGTCTAAAGGTTTTTCTATTTTTAGCTCTCAGCCTCTCATGACACCTAAAAGGGGCCAATTGAAATGATATGAACAAATTTAGGTGTGACTGTCACAATTATTAGGTGCTACAGACCAAATTTAAATTAAATCTGTCCAGCACTTTCAGAGAAGAAGATGATTGTTGACGCATGACGACAGACGACAGATGTGACTTGGACCACCCCCCTTTGATACTTATAGCTCACCCTGAACCTTTGGTTCTGTTGAGCTAAAAATATGTTCCAAAAGAGGGATTTACAAAAGAAAATCGTGAAGTGTGAATTTTTGTATATGTATGTAATTAATCATTTACAGTCTACTCCACTTATAACGAGATCGGTTTTAACGAGGTACCGCTTACAACATACATTCTACTGTGTCCCGGCCTTTTTCCTTCTATTTTGCTTTCATTTTTTATCGTTTATAACGAGATCGGTTTTAGCGAGATATCGGTTACAACGTACATAATTTCACCATCCCATGCGTATTTGTCAGCATTTTATCGAGGTCACTTCATTTGCACTTCGTCTGCATCAGTTTGTCACCTTGAGAAAAACAATGATGACCAATAATAAAGGTCAATTAAGGAAGAAATTATTGACGCGGGACGATAATAATGGGTCGAGCAATTAGCGATCAAATGTGTCAGCCTAGTTTTGTCAATGCTCCAGGCTAAATTGTCCTTAAGGAAACGAAACGTCATAACAAAACAATTTCATTGAGTGATTAGCACAAAGGAAGCGGCTAATTTCTTGCGGTGTTATTCGGTGTTTGTGAGAAATGCACTGCGTGACTTTTGAAAACGAACTTTAAAAATACATATTAATGAAAAAACACACACGGTTAGACGTAGGTTGTGTTTTCATGTTTTGTTTAAATTCTATGATAGCTAGATATATTTATATACATGTATATTTAAATAAAACAAAAACTTCTGATTGCAAAGAGTTACCTCCCATTATATACTCTTTAAAAAGGATGCACGCGAAAGGGAAAGTAGAAATAAATGATGCTCGACGGTGTCGGATTTCTCAATTTGTTCTGTCCCATTTATAAGGAGACCCGGTTATAACGAGGAATCATCCGAAGTCCCAACAATCTCGTTGTATCTGGAGTGCACTGTAATTGTATATATATTGTTTATGCCTGCATGCATCCAAAATCTGTTAAATGACCACTAAAACTTGAATGTTGAAATTCTGAACTTTTTTCTTTAAGTCAATGGCTAGTTAGAATAAGTATCATATTTAAATATGTGAAAATATTGTTTCCTATGAAGCAATGATAATGTCAAAGTATGAAAAATGTCACAGGACAACAACAATATAACTAAAGGTATGTTAAAATAACTTACAATATCAAACTTATTGCCAAGAAGCAGTACTGGGAAGTTGACAGGACTCACTGGAACCTCTTGCAATTGTTCCCCATTGTTACTGATTTCTGTAGGAACCAGCCTTGTCAGTTTGTTGAGAACAGTTTGTTTCCAAACATTTGCCATGTCTATAGTAGCTTTGTTGGTCAGGTCAACTACCACTTAAATAAAAAAAGTATTCTCAAAGTTATATTTCTTTTCTCAGTCACTGTATCTGTCAAAATAAATTGGTTGGCAACCATAAAAACAGACAACCATCAAATACCAGACAGCCCACTTAATTCTTATCTTTGTTGTCGTCTTAGATCAGTTGTTTACATAAATGGAAGTAAACAAACTAGCTCTTTTGTTTGGAAAGGAAATAAGCAATAATGTGTCAAAATTTCACGATCACATTTATCTAAAAACAAGAGCTGTCACGCAAGTGACGAATGCCCCTGTAAAGGTTTCTTAAGCATGCAGCAGCAGGTATTATGAAAAGAAAAGAGAATGAAAGTAACTTATTTCTTAATGTTCTTGTGAAATGAAGTGTTATTTATAGCGAACTTAACACCTTGGGACAAGGGTTTTTCCTGCAAAACATCATCTTGATGTGGTAGAAATTTATGCCAAGTTATTTAAAATCCCTCTATGCATGACAAAGTTACAGTTTGGTAACTAACGTGTACCTTCAAATTCTTCTTATGGGCATAAGTACCTTCAAACTATTAGAGTTACCTTGACTTTGGAGGTAGAAACATGGGTCTTACACACCACACATCATCTTGATGTGGTAGACATTTTTGCAAAGTTATTTTAAAACTTAAATTATAGTCTGGACATGAATGTGTATGCCTATATTCTCTAATTGTGATAGTGTGAACCTTCATTATATAAGTGTGACCTTGACCTTTGAAGAAGGGACATGGTTCTTTGACGCGACACAACGTTGTCATGTTATAGACATTTGTGCCAAGTTATTTCAAAATCCCTCAATGCATGACAAAGCTACAGTCTGGACCTGATTGTTGTGTAACTGGGGACGCACAAACAGACAGACGGCCATGAGCCTTACCCACAACACATCGTCTTGATGTAGTACACATTTGTGCCAAGTTATTTCAAAACATGCATGACAAAGTTACAGTCTGGACATGAATGTGTATCTTCAAACTCCTCTTGAGAGAATGAGTACCTTCAAACTATAAGTGTGACCATGACCTTTGAGGTAGGGACGTGATTCTTGAACGCAACACATCGTCTTGATGTTGTAGACATTCATGACTAGTTATTTAAAAATCCTTCAATGCATGACAAAGTTACAGTTCGGACACGACCATGTGTACCTATTAACTCTAATTGTGAAAATGTGAAACTTCAAAAGTAAAGTGTGACTTTGACCTTTGAGATAGGGAAGTAAATTCTTGGACGCGACACATCATCTTGAAGTGATTGACATTTATGCCTAGTTATTCAAAAATCCTTTGATGCATGACAAAGTTACAGTCTGGACACAAATGACCCATAAACTCTTATTGTGATAAAGTAAAACTTCAAAATTTGACATTTGAGGTAAAAAAAAATATTGGGACTTTCAGGCAACTTGAAAATTGATCAAAGGGGAGTGACTCTTAACAGTTGCAATACACAGGAGTCAAAAGAGTTGTTTAACTTAAAAGAGCATAGCATAAAATTCACACCAGAGTTAATTTTACATATTCAACACTTAAGTATCATATAAACAGTTGATGTCTTAAAATCCTTTAATTACATTACTAGCTACAAAGAGACACGTGCTGCCTATCGTCATCTTCGTGTTGTCAAAGTTTACTAAAATCTATACTGTAATGTACTACTATGCTATATGATATTAAAAAAATACTAATTATAAAAAATTATTGAGACGCCATATTTTTAATCCTTGCTGATATAAGAAACAAAAGCCACAATAGGAAATTAGTGGACCATGCCTAATGGTATGAGGATAGTGAGCGGCAAGTGTTTTAAAGTCAGGGACCTTAACCTCTCAGCCACAGAGACTCAATAGTGAAGTAAACAAGAAATATCTTTTAAACAAGAGGGCCATGATCAGGCCCTGAAATCACTCACCTGTATATAGGCCCCGGGCAGGGCCAATTTTAACCCAGGGGCTTTTATTTGAACAAAGTTGGTAGACATCCATTTGAAGATGTTTCATTGTAAATATCTAAGCTCTAGCTGTAAGAAGATTTTTTTTAAGTTTTTACTATTTTCATATACGGAAAATCAATGATCCCTGGGGCGGGGCCAATTTTAACCAAAGGGCCCTTATTTGAACAAAAATGGTAAACACCCATTTGAAGATGTTTCATGCTAAAAATCTAAGCTTTAGCTTTTTGGTTTTTTTAAAAGATTTTTTTTTAAATTTTTTAAGTTTTTACTATATACATAAAGGGAAAAACAATGACCCTCTGGGGCGGGGCCAATTTTGACCCCAGGGCTTTAATTTAAACAAACTTGGTAGACACCCACTAGAAGATGTTTTATGCTTAATATCTAAGCTCTAGCTATTTAGGTTTTTTAAAAGAAGATTTTTTTTATATTTTTTTAAAGTTTTTACTATATACCTAAAGGGAAAAACAATGACCCCGTCGGGCAAGGCCAATTTTGATCCCAGGGCTTTTATTTAAACAAACTTGGTAGACACCCACTAGAAGATGTTTCATGCTAAATATCTAAGCTCTAGCTTTTTGGATTTTTTAAAAAAAATTTTAAGTTTTTACTATATACAAACAAGGAGAAAATCAATGACCCCCCCCCCCCTCCGGCGGGCCCAATTTTAACCCCAGGGCATTTATTTGAACAAACTTGGTAGACACTGACTAGATGATGTTTCATGCCGAATATTTTAGCTCTAGCTCTTTCGTTTTTCTAAAAGAAGATATTTCAAGTTTTTTCTTTCGGTTGCCATGGCAACCAGAGTTCTGCTTAGAATTAAATTCTTTGAACAATTTTTAAAGTTGACTACCAAAGGAACAATCCTGTGAAGTTTGAATGAAATTTTTTGGCTGAGCGGTTTATGAGGAGATGTCGTTTAAAGTAAAAGTTTGCGGACTACGCCTGACGGACGCCGGACAAAAAGTGATCACAAAAGCTCACCATGTCACTTTGTGACAGGTGAGCTAAAAAAGATAATCAGTGATGGTACTTTCCTTGGTAATATGAATTCAGAAATATAATAACACAGGTTGCCTATCCAGTTGTTTGTTCAGCTGTTGTTGGGAATTTCTTTCTGAATAAGGAGAGGTTTTGAAATATCCTTAAATATTAAAACAAGAGGGTCATGATGGCCTTAATAATCTGTCACATGAATATTTTCCATGACAAGGAACAAGTTTAATTGTAAACTATAATTGAAAGCAGATATAAAATCTAAATCTTAAACTGATATCACAAAGCTCATATTTGTATCTGAAAAAGTGCATGTTGTAAAAACATTATTGGTTGCTATTGCTAAGGGAAAACAACAGTTCTATATGATGTCAGTGTTTGCTATACAAAATAAATGGTTTAATCCTTGGAAGTCAGTGCCTGCTAGGAAATTCAAGGGTACATTCACTCAATGCTATGGAAAATTAAAGTTTGCTGTTTGCTATGAAAATTTACAGTTAGCTATGAAAATGTCACAAAGATATTTTATCAGACAAAGAGATTATCTATTTTACTAATCTGTCCAGTAATCATGTTAGTGTACCTGTTGTTACAGGAAAACTTTTATCAATAGTTTTTCAACATATTAGTTTGTATTTGTTGTTTTATGGACAAATAAATCTTAATTCTCTATAAGACAGTCATATTACATTTATAATTCTATTTATCACCATGTCTTCATTTCTGTTTGTTGTTAAGGTGAAATGCTTGACTACAAATTCATATAAAAGGCCAGTGTGTTGTTATACAGTACCATTCTATTAACAACATTAAACATTGGAAATTTATTGTACTACTCTTTCTTCATTTTTCAAGCCCAAAATCTATACAACAAAACTGAGATACAGTTTGGTGAAAAATTCCCCAAAGTAACCAACTACACATGTGAAACCTCGCGCAATACAAACACTTCGTAAATAAACACTCAGAAGAAATGAAAACCTCTCACTCTAAGAAAGCCTGGCTGAAAACTGTTGATAAAAGTTTTCCTGTAACAACAGGTACACTAACATGATTACTGGACAGATTAGTAAAATAGATAATCTCTTTGTCTGATGAAATATCTTTGTGACAAAAAGTCAATGGCTGCTATAAAGTCACTGGTTGGTATGGAAACTAAGCTTTAGCTCTTGTAGAATTTTTTTTTATTTTTGTACTACAGTGGAACCTGTCTTATCTGAACTTGTCCGGACCAGAAGAAAAGTTTGGATTAGAATGGTTTCCGGATTAGAATGGTTGAGACATGATTATTTGTAACAATAAAAAGAGACAAAATAACTTCCAAGCATCATATTTCAATTTAATATTCGTACCGGTATTGGTTAATAATTGTTGTTTTCTCACCAGATTCGGCAATTGTCCGGATTCACTGACAGTTTTCCATTTAATTGCCGTTATTTCAGCCCACGTCATTAAATTCAGTACAAAAGATTATGTGAATGCAAATAAGGAAAACAAACCTTTAATTTGGAATGTGCGACAATTATTTAATTAAGTAATTATATACGTCATCAAAACAAGCTAAGTGTAATTTTCACAACTAAGCAGTTCATACGTTTCACCCATTAAGCAAGCGGCATTTCTCTTATGATCAGTTAAGTATACATATATGTTTGCACCTGCAAATGTGCGATTTTTATTTTGAATGGCAGAACAGGCTGTAGGTATAGAAGGGTTTGGATTAGCAAGGCTCCACAGGGCGGGGCAATTTTGACTTGAGGGCTATAATTAGATTTTTTTTGTAAAGGTCCACAAGACAATGTTTCATACTAAATATCTAAGCTACAGTCTCTATAGTATAATAGTAAAAGATTTTTTTCCAATAAAAAAATGTAATATAAGGAAAATCAATGACCCCTTGGGGCCGGCCCAATTTTTACCCCAGGGCTTTTATTTGAACAAACTTGGTAGAGACCTACTAGAAGATGTTTCATGCCAAATATCTAAGCTCTAGCTCTTAGGGTTTTTTAAAATAAGATTTTTTAAATTTTTTCTTATTGTTGCTATGGCAACCAGAGTTAATTCTGCATGGAATTCATTTCTTTTAACAATTTTCAAAGGTGACCACCCAAGAAACATTCCTGTAAAGTTTGGATGAAATTGGCATCCTGGTTTATGAGGAGATGTCATTAAAAGTTGAAGTTTATGGACTGACACCGGATGAAAAAAATTCACAAAACCTCACCATGTCACTTTGTGACAGGTGAGCTTAAAAAGTCGCAAAGATATTTCCAATAAACTTACATATTCAAACATTAAATAATTTGAAAAACTTTTGTTTTAAGAGATGATTCATTGAATGTATTTACCTATGGCAGCATCTAGGTTTCTAAAGTACGATTTATGAAGATCCATGTCTTCTCTTCCAGGAATGTCCCAGAAAGTCATGGACACCACAGTGTGGGCAGGTACATTTAACTTCCGAACAACATTCTCTGCAGAAACAAAACAAATAATATAACTGTAAAAATTCTATATTTAATGTTTCAGGACATTTCAATATTGTCTTTCAGCATACTTTATACAGATTTTCAGCTTGATATAAACTGTACCTGATTTAAATTACTACTATGATGTCATTCCTTTCTTCTGACTTTTCTGTATTTTTAATACAGAACAGGTAAGTGTCCAATATCAATCTGTAAGTCAAATATTAATTGTGTTACACATTAATATTAGACAGCGTGATGTGTGGTGAAAGACGCTTGTATAACCACTGGACTTTGTGGAAAATTATTCAAGTAAATAAATAACAATAAAAAAAAAATTAACAATAAAAGATTCAGTAAAATATAACCTCTTATATCAGAAGTTAACACAAGGAATGCAATGTCAGAGGACAGCAACGCTTGACTATTCGAAAAAGTTGTCACAAGGGACTGTTTCATTGAGTATTATAATGCTTACTTATATGAATACATAAAATTGTCCGAAAAGGTACAAAGGTTGTTTAACATTAAGATGTTTTGTCGAGTAATTCACTGCTTTATTATAATGAATGCATCAATTTGTTGCAATAAAAGGCAACAAGAGCCACCAGCGGATGGGGGCAACGCTTGACTTTTTACTTTTTCTTAAAGCAAACAAAGAAGTATTTGAACAAATCTTAACGTTTCCATTTTATAAATTTAATCAGTCTATATATGCTTTTATATATTGAATATTGTGGGACAAATAGACCTTAAGTTATGCTCAGGAAACTGTTTTCAGTTTTAAAGTAATAGTGACCTTGACCTTTGACCTTGTGACCCCAAAATCAATAGGGGTCTTCTACCCAATATGGACATTATCCTTTGAAGTTTGAACATAGTTGGCCAAATGGAACATAAGTTATGCTCCCGAAACTGTTTTCAGTTTTAAGTGAATAGTGAGCTTGACCTTTGACCTTGTGACCCAAAAATCAATAGGGCTCTTCTACCCAATATGGACAATCATCCTATGAAGCTTGAATATTGTGGGCCACATGGAACTTAAGTTATGGTCCAGAAACTGTTTTTCAGTTTTAAGGTAATAGTGACCTTGACCTTGTGATCCCAAAATCAATAGGGCTCTTCAACCCAATATGGACAATCATCCTATGAAGTTTGAACACTGTGGGCCAAACGGAACTAAAGTTATGCTCCGCAAACTGTTTTCAGTTTTTAAGTGTGATAGTGACCTTGACCTTTGACCTTGTGACCCCAAAATCAATAGGGGTCTTCTACCCAATATCGACAATCATTCTATGGAACTTAAGTTATGCTCCGGAAACCAAATTGCTAACGGACGGACAGACGGACAGACAGATGGACGGATGCCAGGGGGTTATAACATAATATGCCCAAAATTCTTTTGGGCATATAAAAAGTCAAGCTAAAACTCTTCAGTAGTTATGGAGATACCAGCTTACACATAAAACCTTAACCAAGAATTTCTAAGTCGAGAAAGGGGTATAAATATGAAAAAAAAAAATCAAAGTTATGGGACTTGTGCCAATCATGTTACATTATCACAGAGAACAAGCGTGTGAAGTTTCAATCCATTCCCTTCAGTAGTTATGGAGTTACCAGCTTACACGCAAAACCTTTACAAAGAATTTTTAAGTCAAAAAAGGGACATAAATATACAACAAGAGCTGTCGGTAGGACAGCAACGCTCGACTATTCTTAGTGCTTGATAGTAAAAAAAGCCTTGATTAAAAGATAAAATTTTCTAAGTAAAGAAAAAGGCAAAATTTTTCTTTAAATCCATATTACAGTTAAAGGCCTTGGAGGGAGTCCTATTATGCTCTCAAAGAAGAGTATAAAATTTCAACATGTTTCAAAGCCATATGTCAATGTACTTTGAAAATATTTGAGGTATTACAAAAACTTTAACGTTAAGTTGAAAAAGGGGCATAATTCTGTCAAAATGCTTGATAGAGTTACCTCCTCCTGTTTACAGGTTGGGGTCATGATGGTCAACAAGTACATACAAAGTTTTAAAACCATATGTCAATGGACTATGAAATATTTGAGGTATTACAAAAACTTTAACAAAAATTCTAAGTCGAAAAAGGGGCATAATTCTGTCAAAATGCTTGACAGAGTTACCTCCTCCTGTCTACAGGTTGGGGTCATGATGGTGAACAAGTGTGCAAAGTTTCAAAGCCATATGTCAATGGACTTTGAAAATATTTGAGGTATTACAAAAACTTTAATAAAAATTCTTAGTCGATAAAAAGGGGCATATCTGTCAAAATGCTTGATAGAGTTACCTCCTCCTGTCTACAGGTTGGGGTCATAATGGTGAACAAGTGTGCAAAGTTTCAAAGCAATATGTCAATGGACTTTGAAAATAATTGAGGTATTACAAAAACTTTAACGTAAATTCTAAGTCGATAAAAAGGGACATAATTCTGTCAAAATGCTTGATACAGTTACCTCCTCCTGTCTACAGGTTGGGGTCATGATGGTGAACAAGTGTTAAATAATCATGGAGAACAAGTGTGTGAAGTTTCAATTCATTCCCTTCAGTAATTATGGAGATACCAGCTTACATGCAAAAACTTAACCAAGAATTTCTAAGCCAAAAAAGGGGCATCAATATGCAAAAAAGCAAATCAGAGTTACGGGACTTGAGCCAATCATGTAAGATAATCACAGAAAACAAGTGTGTGAAGTTTCAATCCATTCCCTTCAGTAGTTATAGTCTGATTTTATTGACCTGTCAATTTTGAATACATTATAGCACTCATTTAAATATTCGATTTCACTTCGGTTCTGTCCGTGTAGTTTACGAGAATTAATATGGAGTAAATAACTAATGTTTTGAAAAGTCACACCAGCTTAATGCATAGGCCATGTCAAATCCGCGATAGCAGAGACGGTAGAGTTATTGTCTAATATATGACTAATATAGGTATGTAGTTCGATCCCTACTTTTGCCGTTGTTTTAAGACCTACTCTTTTTCTTTATTTTTGCAGTATATTTTCATGAAAATGACCGAGTGCTTCCAATATTGTCTACACATATATGAATCAACTAAGAAATATTGTCTCAATTTGTATTGTGTTTTACGCCATTGAAATGACATTTTCTAATTTTAATCCGAATTCATTATAAATTTTAATTCTGAAAGCATGTTATTTAAAGGAATTTAATCGCTAAACATATTAAATCAAAACGAACAACATAACAAGCAAATATAATTCCGATAATGTTGAAAATAGTTATAAGAAGAAGAAGAAGAAGAAGAAGGAAAAAAAAACAAAAAAACATTGGAGGTACGCGGTCTCGATCTCACAACAATTAGGACACTTAGAAATCATTAACCTGTAGCTTACCCTATTCCGCTATACCGCTCAGTATAATTGCTCCATAGGCACAAATTATATTTAATCAAATCTCACTGAGTACATCTCACGGAAATTACCGAAAATCTTTCGAAGATTAATATATTGTGTGCATTGACCGTGTAATTAGTATGGAATTGACAGGTTAATAAAACCAAACAATATGGAGTTACCAGCTTACATGCAAAAACTTAACAAAGAATTTCTAAGTCCAAAAAGGGGCATAATTACGCATTAAAGGAAATCAGAGTTATGGGACTTGTGCCAATCATTTAAGATAATCACAGAAAACAAGTGTGTGAAGTTTCAATCCATTCCCTTCAGTAGTTATGGAGTTACCAGCTTACACGCAAAACCTTTACAAAAAATTTTTAAGTCAAAAAAGGGACATAAATATACAACAAGAGCTGTCGGTAGGACAGCAACGCTCGACTATTCTGAGTGCCTGATAGTAACTAGAACTGCCACTATCTTGGCGTGAATACCCCCGCATACCACTTTGTCAGAATCAACAGTGGCCATTTAGAGCGCAAGGACAACCTCCCTGCCAAATCTGAGGTTACTAAGCCAGTGCATTGCTAAGTTATGTATTCTACATGCTTCAAATGTGAAAATGTCAAAATCAATACATTGCAGACAGGACATTCTTTAGCAATTGAGAAGAAAAGCTTTTTTTTTGTCAAGGTCCCTGTGTGACCTTGAACTTTGACCCAGTGACCTCAAAATCAATAGGGGTCACCTTATAGTCATGATCAACATCCATGCCAAATTTGAAGACTGTGGGTCAAAGGAATCTTAAGTTAATGGGTGGACAAACTTTTTGAAGTCAAAGTCCCTATGACCTTGACCTTTGATCCAGTGACCTCAAAATCAAAAGGGGTCATCTACTAATCATGACTAACCTCCATTCCAAATATGAAGACTGTGGGTCATAGGAATCTTAAGTTATTGGGCGGACAAGCTTTTTTGAAGTCAAGGCCCCTGTGACCTTGACCTTTGACCTGGTGACCACAAAATCAATAGGGGTCATCTACTAATCATGACTAACCTCCATTCCAAATATGAAGACTGTGGGTCATAGGAATCTTAAGTTATAGGGCGGACAAGCTTTTTGAAGTAAAGGCCCCTGTGACCTTGACCTTTGACCTGGTGACCTCAAAGTCAATAGGGGTCATCTACTAATCACGACTAACCTCAATGCCAAATATGAAGACTGTGGGTCAAAGGAATCTTAAGTTATAGGGCGGACAAGCTTTTTGAAGTCAAGACCCCTGTGACCTTGACCTTTGACCTGGTGACCTCAAAGTCAATAGGGGTCATCTACTAATCATGACTAACCTCCATGCCAAATATGACGACTGTGGGTCAAAGGAATCTTAAGTTATTGGGCGGACAAGCTTTTTGAAGTCAAGGCCCCTGTGACCTTGACCTTTGACCTGGTGACCTCAAAGTCAATAGGGGTCATCTACTAATCATGACTAACCTCCATGCCAAATATGACGACTGTGGGTCAAAGGAATCTTAAGTTATTGGGCGGACAAGCTTTTTGAAGTCAAGGCCCCTGTGACCTTGACCTTTGACCTAGTGACCTCAAAATCAATAGGGGTCATCTACTAATCATGACTAACCTCCATGCCAAATATGACGACTGTGGGTCAAAGGAATCTTTAGTTATTGGGCGGACAAGCTTTTTGAAGTCAAGGCCCCTGTGACCTTTGACCTAGTGACCTCAAAATCAATAGGGGTCATCTACTAATCATGACTAACCTCCATGCCAAATATGACGACTGTAGGTCAAAGGAATCTTAAGTTATTGGGCGGACAAGCTTTTTGAAGTCAAGGCCCCTGTGACCTTGACCTTTGACCTAGTGATCTCAAAATCAATAGGGGTCATCTACTAATCATGACTAACCTCCATGCCAAATATGACGACTGTGGGTCAAAGGAATCTTAAGTTATTGGGCGGACAAGCTTTTTGAAGTCAAGGCCCCTGTGACCTTGACCTTTGACCTGGTGACCTCAAAGTCAATAGGGGTCATCTACTAATCATGACTAACCTCCATGCCAAATATGACGACTGTAGGTCAAAGGAATCTTAAGTTATTGGGCGGACAAGCTTTTTGAAGTCAAAGCCCCTGTGACCTTGACCTTTGACCTAGTGACCTCAAAATCAATAGGGGTCATCTACTTATCATGACTAATCTCCATGCGAAATATGACGACTGTAGGTCAAAGGAATCTTAAGTTATTGGGCGGACAAGCTTTTTGAAGTCAAGGCCCCTGTGACCTTGACCTTTGACCTAGTGACCTCAAAATCAATAGGGGTCATCTACTAATCATGACTAACCTCCATGCCAAATATGAAGACTAAGGGTCAAAGGAATCTTAAGTTATTGGGCGGACAAGAAAAAACCGACGGACGGCCGGACGGCCGGACGGACGGACAGCCGGACGGACGGACGGACGGACAAGCTGATTCCAGTATACCCCCCTTACAACTTTGTTGTGCGGGGGTATAAAAAAAGCCTTGATTAAAAGGTAAAATTTTCTAAGTAAAGAAAAAGGCAAAATTTTTCTTTAAATCCATATTACAGTTATAGGCCTTGGAGGGAGTCCTATTATGCTCTCAAAGAAGAGTATAAAATTTCAACATGTTTCAAAGCCATATGTCAATGTACTTTGAAATTATTTGAGGTATTACAAAAACTTTAACGTTAAGTTGAAAAAGGGGCATAATTCTGTCAAAATGCTTGATAGAGTTACCTCCTCCTGTTTACAGGTTGGGGTCATGATGGTCAACAAGTACATACAAAGTTTTAAAACCATATGTCAATGGACTATGAAATATTTGAGGTATTACAAAAACTTTAACAAAAATTCTAAGTCGAAAAAGGGGCATAATTCTGTCAAAATGCTTGACAGAGTTACCTCCTCCTGTCTACAGGTTGGGGTCATGATGGTGAACAAGTGTGCAAAGTTTCAAAGCCATATGTCAATGGACTTTGAAAATATTTGAGGTATTACAAAAACTTTAACAAAAATTCTAAGTCGATAAAAAGGGGCATAATTCTGTCAAAATGCCTGATAGAGTTACCTCCTCCTGTCTACAGGTTGGGGTCATTATGGTGAACAAGTGTGCAAAGTTTCAAAGCAATATGTCAATGGACTTTGAAAATAATTGAGGTATTACAAAAACTTTAATAAACATTCTAAGTCGATAAAAAGGGGCATAATTCTGTCAAAATGCTTGATACAGTTACCTCCTCCTGTCTACAGGTTGGGGTCATGATGGTTAACAAGTGTGCAAAGTTTCAAAGCCATATGTCAATGGACTTTGAAAATAATTAAGGTATTACAAAAACTTTAACATAAGTGGTTACGCCGACACCAACGCTCGGGGTACTACAATAGCTCTACTTATTCTTATTGAATAGTCGAGCTAAAAAGCAATCAGAGTTATGGGACTTGTGCCAATCATGTTAAATAATCATAGAGAACAAGTGTGTGAAGTTTCAATTCATTCCCTTCAGTAATTATGGAGATACCAGCTTACATGCAAAAACTTAACCAAGAATTTCTAAGCCAAAAAAGGGGCATCAATATGCAAAAAAGCAAATCAGAGTTACGGGACTTGAGCCAATCATGTAAGATAATCACAGAAAACAAGTGTGTGAAGTTTCAATCCATTCCCTTCAGTAGTTATGGAGATACCAGCTTACATGCAAAAACTTAACCAAGAATTTCTAAGTCCAAAAAGGGGCATAATTACGCATTAAAGGAAATCAGAGTTATGGGACTTGTGCCAATCATTTAAGATAATCACAGAAAACAAGTGTGTGAAGTTTCAATCCATTCCCTTCAGTAGTTATGGAGTTACCAGCTTACATGCAAAAACTTAACCAAGAATTTCTAAATCGAAAAAGGGGCATAATTATGCATTAAAGGAAATCAGAGTTATGGGACTTGTGTGTCAGAAAACAAGTTTGTGAAGTTTCAATCCATTCCCTTCATAGTAATGGTGATACCAGCTAACACGCAAAAATTAAACCACAGGGATGCCAACAAATGGGTGACTGTGTTAGCTCGATTATTCTGCAAATAGTCGAGCTAAAAACAAAAGCAGTTATATTTGATTTCATATATGTGGCTCATATATAGAAACGATTCCAGACTCCTGTGGTATGTCAAAAATAAGACAAGGCAGTCAGAAGGACAGCTAAATCCCCTTCCTCAGTGAACATGAAACTGTACTTCTTGACCATTTACCAACCATAACCTTGATGTTGTGCCATGCATATCATAAGCACTCATGATGGTGATTATTTGTGCAAAGTTATTTAAAATCTACCATAAAGTCAAATAGTTATGGGAACATATGACCTTGACCTTGGGGGTAACAACCTGGATGGTATGTTGAACTCTGCAGATTGTGTCATGGTGGGGATCATTTGTGCCAAGTAATTTTAAAACCTTTGATAATAAGTTATAGAGCGGGCATGAAAAATAGATGTTTTTACATTGGACCTTTTGAGTGTGCCCTGACATTCAGGGTTGTGACTTGATTATTGTGCTCTTCCAATTGTGTTATAATGGTGATCATTTCTACCAATTTATCTTAAAAACATTGCAGCAGTTTAAATGTAATGGAAAGACACGAAATGTAGACTTTTATACATTTGACCTTTAACCCATTACTTCATGAGCATTTTGTGAAAAATGGCTCATTGAAAAGTCTCCTGCTACAAGTTCAAATTGCTATAAAACTATAAAAACTGCTTCAATACTAATCAAACTTGGCACAAATGTTGACTGGATGCCTTTGTAACAACATGCTCAGGCTTAAATTTCCTGTTACCATCTGCAAAAAATATTTTCCGAAGAAATGATTTACCTAAAGTGGGGTCTTAGTTATTGCGCATGGATATTCAAACTAGAATTCCCCAGATGTTGCTTATTTTTGAAAGTCGCAAGTTCTCTTATGTAACTTTAAATAAAAGACAAAACTTCAAAACATATAAATCGTTGTACTATTTTAAATGCTGTTTGGCATAGAAAACAAATGTCTCTCTGATTGATGAAGTAATGTGGATGCCTTACTGGTAAAAATAGACTGTACTGGACGAAAATGATAAACCGCCGGAAAACTGCTAGGGGACGGTTCAAACTGCTAGGAAACCAGTAGTGGTGTATTACTGAGTAAACTACATTATGTTTATTCATCACAAACTCCCGAATGTCCACTAGTAAACATTCCCTATTACACATGTATGTAACTTTGTTAA
The DNA here is from genome assembly GCF_026571515.1 of Ruditapes philippinarum. Classification (NCBI taxonomy): domain Eukaryota; kingdom Metazoa; phylum Mollusca; class Bivalvia; order Venerida; family Veneridae; genus Ruditapes; species Ruditapes philippinarum. The sequence goes on from NW_026858637.1 coordinate 320,331, forward strand.
ATATTGACTTTATGATATTAGGCTCAAGAAAACAAGACATGGAGACATCATACTTAGTTTATTTGACTTAATATAAGGTATGCACTTGTCTCTTGCAAAAGTCAGTTTCTGCCTGATTCAAACCCTAATATGTTTATCTCGACATTTTGTTATCTCGTTTGTTTTTTTTGGACGATCACGATGACTTCAAGATAACGAGAGTCAACTGTAATAAGTTTCAAGTGAATACCTTTAGTAGTTTTAAAGACTGATGTTGCATGCAAAACTTTAACTAAGAACTTCTAAGTTCAAAAAGGGCCATAATTCAGCCAAAATCCATTCTAGAAGTATGGGCCTTTGATAGTGATCCTCTAGCTTTTATGCTATCAAATATGTATGAGAAGCTACAAGCAAATATCTTAAATTCTGGATGAGAAATGATGTTACATGCACAACTTTAACCACAATGTTATGATAATGCCAAAGCTGACCCCCAGGTGAGTAGGACCATAGCCCTATTATTCTTTGAATAGTCATTAGATAAAAACCAAATAAGGTAGCATAATTTATAGATCTTAGACTGAACACATCCTCGTTCTAGTCTCCATCACTATGTGATGTGTAAATAACATTCTTTTCATACATTTCAAGTTATTCTCTGGCAAAGCATTATTATATATCACAAGTATTAACATCTCCAAAAATACTAGAAATAGCCGTTCAGCCAGGTATTCAAATAATGTTTTTTTCATGAAATAAACTCCTTCCTGAACAACACAGCTCAACATTCTTCTTTTAAAGGAAATATTCTGAATATTGTTTAACCTACAGGAGCCTACACACTTGTTTTTAGTTTCTTTATTTCAATTGTATATATAGGTAACTCAACAAAACATGGCAGTTGGAATTCCCCATAGGCACCCCTTTTTGAGATCTTTTGTTGTTGATGGTATTTATTTTCTATTAGGGTAGGCAGTGTAAGGATAACAAGAACTGTTGGAGGACAGTAAGGCTCGACTATTCGAAAAAGTTGTCACAAGGATGTTTTATTGAGTATAATAATGCTTACCTATGAATACATAAAATTGACCGAAAAGGTACAAAGGCTTGTTATTAAGATGTTTTATAAAGTAAACCACTGCTTTATTATTATAAATGCATAAAATTGTCCCAAAAAAGGCAAAAACCTTTCAGTAGTTATGGAGATAACAGCTTACAACCTTTGAAACTTTACCATGAATTTCTAAGTTGAAAAAAGGGGAGAAAAATCAGCCTAAATGCAAGATAGAAGTATGGATCTTGGTCAGTGACCTACAATTATGACCCTCAATGCATATGTGAAGTTTTAAATAAATATCTTTAATAGTTATTGAGATATGTAAAACTTACATGTAAAAATTAACCAAGAGGCTAAGTAAAAAAGGGGGAGATAAATCAGCCTAAATACATGACACAGATATGAGTGCTGTTCAGTGATCATTATTTATGACCACAAATATACATTATGAATTTCAAGTTTGTTAAGTTAAAAAGGGGTATAATTCTGTAAATATTGTAGGCAGACCTGGGGTAATCACTAATCGTAATCATCGATTTTTTAATTGATAACATGATTACACTGTAATCATCATGTAATTGATTACCTTGCTCAAAATTGATTACATTAATTGTAATTAATCAATTACAGCTTAAATTCAGTCTGTAATTATGATTACAATTTGATTGATGTTGATTACTTTCAGATTTTACATGAAACTATTGAAATTCAAATGATTTATTTCACATGTTAGTTTAACTTATACACCTTTATAATGATCTTTAATCAAAAATTGTAGTGTTTAAATTGATTGATTTTGATACACAATAGCAACATTTTTATTGAATAGAAAAACTGTTCTCTATTGATATCCATATTTGAAGTAAATAATCTAAGAAATTGTCATAATAAACAATGATTGTCCATAAAGGTAGTATTTTTAAATATCAAGTCAGATGTTTTAAGACATCACTCACAATTTTAATCCATACAGTTAACCAAATTCTTACTGAAAATAGACATCATTGTTTGGCTGGTATTCTAACCAAAATGTCAAATCATTGAATTTATGATGTCTTTGAATTTCCTGAAGAGACATCTGGAAATGTGACAGCACAGTGCAAATTGTGCCCTAGGAAGATAAATGGAAACACTAAGTCGCATTCAAATTACATTACCGTCTGTAGATTTTCCACAGTCTTTCTGGAAAACTCTGGAAAATAACCGATTTGCCATGAATTTCCATGAATTTTCATGGAAACAAGCTTTTCTCCACAGTATTTACAGAGTACTCTGGAACAATTTTCATGGAGAACTCTGGAACTTGACTTTTTCATCAAAGAAATAACCATGAAACAGTTCTGGAAACTCTGGAAATTTAACACTTAGACAATTTTCAAGGAGTTTTACTCTGGAAAACACTTAGTCATTTTTTGAGAAAGTTTTGGACTTAGGAAATTTTCATTTGATTTCTGCATTTACGTATACTTCACTTAAATTACATTAAACTTTAATATTTTTTCCTAAGAAGGCAAAAATAATATTTTTAATATAAGACAGTTTTCTGGTTTAAAGACATAATGAAAATAAAGACAATTTAAAATATGGCATTGACATAATTGTAAATTGTTGACCAGATATATAACAAGAGCTGTCGGTAGGACAGCACGCTCGACTATTCTAAGTGCTTGATAGTAAAAGAGCCTTGATAATGTTAAATTTTTTAAGTTCACAAAAGGGCTAATTTTTTTTTATAAATTCATGTTATAGGCCTTAGAGAGAGTCTAATTATACAGTATTGACTTGACTATTCGGAAGGTAATGTCACAAGGGTGTTTTATTGAGTATAATAATACTAATTACCTATGAATACATAAATTTGACAGGAAAGGTACAAAGGCTTGTTATTAAGATGTTTTATCAAGTAAATCACTGCTTTATTATTATGAATGCATAATATTGTCCCAAAAAAGGCACAAACCCTTCAGTAGTTATTGAGATAACAGCTTACAAGCAAAACTTTACCATGAATTTCTAAGTTGAAAAAGGGGAGAAAAATCAGCCTAAATGCAAGATAGAATTATGGATCTTTGTCAGTGACCTACAATTATGACCCTAAATGCATATGTGAAGTTTTAAATAAATATCTTTAATAGTTATTGAGATATGTAAAACTTGCATGTAAACATTAACTAAGAGACTAAGTAGAAAAGGGGATATGAATCAGGCTTAATGCAAGATAGAGTTATGGAACTTGGTCAGTGACATACAATTATGACCCTCCTATTATGACCCTAAGTGCATGTGCAAAGTTTCAAGTAAATATCTTTGAAGACCTTTAACCTTTAACCAAAATTTCTAAGTTTCAAAGGGGTAAATAAATACTGCAAATATTGCAGGCAGAGTTAAGCAATTTTGCAAACTGATGTACATTGTTACTATAAAAAAGTATTTTAAATTTCAATTGAATATCTCAAGCAATAATTGAGATATTTGACTTTACAAAAAAACTTTAACCAAAATTTCTAAGTTCCAAAGGGGCAAATAATTCTGTCAATATTGTAGGCTTAGTTATCCAACTTGTCAATCTGATGTACCTTGTTACTATAAATAAGTATTGTAAGTTTCAATTGAATATCTCAAGCAATAATTGAGATATTTGACTTTACAAAAAACTTTTACCAAAATTTCTAAGTTAAAAAGGGGCATAATTCTGTCAATATTGTAGGCAGAGTTATCCAACTTGTCAATCTGATGTACCTTGTTACTATAAATAAGTATTGTAAGTTTCAATTGAATATCTCAAGTAATAATTGAGATATTTGACTTTACAAAAAACTTTAACCAACGCAGACGCCGACGCCGATTATGTTTGAGCATTGGAAATTAGATCAAATGAGTTTAAACTGGACAAATTTACAAAAGTTTTCTGGAAATATGAACTTTTAAACATGTGTATTTCATGATTCAGTTAAAATGGAGGGAACTACATGTATATAACCATTTCTAACAGTAAGTACAAAATGTATTTTTATTTTTTAACACTTATTATTTTAGTTTTTTTCAAACTTTCTTTGCAAGTATACACTGTTTTAGTGATTGTATTTCTACATACATGTAACTTTTCAATATTAATAGTTAAGAAAATCTTTTTCATTTTTAAACAATGGCGGGAAATTTTAAATCAGAGATTATAATTTTCCATTCAAAATATTGGTGATTGAAACAGATTCCATATCAAGCAATGAATTTCCAAATTCACATTTAATAAAATCCATAATATAAAATTATTGTAATTTCTTGTTACTCATGTACATATGTTTATTTTTTCAACATATTAGGTTGCAAACTTTCAAGTCTTGGAGTCACATGAGATGTTTCAACTCAAAGGATATCAGATGAGGGAAAATGAATACATGTACTGTTGAATACAGAATGCTAACAGAACTATCCTGGTAATAATTTAGTTTGTTTTGTTGAAAAAAGTCGAAGTAACATGTTTTCATATAAATGCATGCTATTTTCCAAACACTGAACAAAATGTTGTTCTTCATGTTTTATGCATATACTTATAATTGTTATACTGACTCCACTGAACACATCTCTATTCTGACTCCACTGAACACATCTCAAACTTTCAGTGGTAATTAAGTACTTGTGAAGATCATTGAGTAATTTAAACTGCCATTACATAAAGTTGTCATTACATAGATATAGGAAAAGCAGGGAAATAATTGACACAAGTTTATCATAATGTTAATTTTGACCAAAAATAAATTATTTTCATCAAAGCATGGTGTTTACTTGATAACTCTGTGCTGATATTCTGCAAAAATCATTTAATTGAAAGTTTTCCATCTTAACTTTTTTCACCCTTTCATGTTTTGTATCAATCATGTTTAAACAATTCTAATTATATTGACATTGTGCATATAACACAAGTACATGTATTTATTTACAATTAATTAATATTTTTCAGTATCCATCAGAGAGGTCACACCACAAGTCAAGGAGATGTTGCATCATGTGAAGTGAAGGATATATACATGTGTACTAGATGGATGTTAAATTACATTTGTTTGAATAAAACACTTTGACTTAGAAATAATTGTGAAATGTGCAAATTACTATAAGTGTTTGAATTCTTGACGACTAGAGTGCTTTTTTGGATTTGCTAATAAAAACACAAATGCAAATTAAAAGGTCATTTGATTTTAGTATGCAACCATCATTTCAGTAATCCAGTGAATTCCATAGTAATTCCAGAATGTTCCAGAGTGAATTCCATAGTAGTTCCAAAATTATTTCAAGGCTAATGGCATCTTATTCCAGATCCTATTTTTAACTGCGGAACTTTTTCCAGAGCGGCTCTGGAACATTTTCCAGAGTAACTCCGGAACATTTTCCAGAGTAACTCCGGAACATTTTCCAGAGTAACTCTGGAACATTTTTTCCGGAGTAGTATGTCATTTTAGCAGAACAATTTCCAGAGTTGCTTTGAAAACTCTGGAACATTTTCATGGAAAACTCTGGAAAAGTTTAATGAAAAAAGCTTAGGAAATTCATGGAGAAAGTACATGAAAATTCGTGATTTTTTATTTGTTTGGGTCGTCAGACCAAACAAATAATGGTAGCGAAATTTCAGACTCTAATGCTGTAAATTGCAAGTGCCGAAAGAAGTCCGCTTTTTTGAAGCGGTTACTTCCCTTTATATGTAAACTAATGCTGAAAAATAAATTCAGGGGAGATCACTGCGTAAAGATGGTCAAATGACAAGCGCTACAATTTGTAGGCAGAGCTATCCAACTTGTCAATCTGATGTACATTGTTACTATAAATAAGTATTGTAAGTTTCAATTGAATACCTCAAGCAATAATTGAGATATTTGACTTTACAAATAACTTTAACCAAAATTTCTGTTAAAAAGGGGCATAATTCTGTAAATATTGTAGGCAGAGTTATCCAACTTGTCAATCTGATGTACATAAGTATTGTAAGTTTCAATTGAATATCTCAAGCAATAATTGAGATATTTGACTTTACAAAAAACTTAAACCAACGCAGAAGCCGATGGGGATGCCGATGCCAGGGCGACTACAATAGCTCTCATATTCTTCGAATAGTCGAGCTAAAAATGGTTGAATCTTGTTAATTGTAACTAAAGTGACAGATTTCAAACACTAAGATATGTATAGTTATAGTTCTTTAACACATCACTTCCTCTGACTAGTGTCTGTAACAATCTGAAGTTTCAATAAGATATTATTGACAGTTAGAAGTTGAACTCCCGACAAGCATTATTAAATATTTTAACAAGGCAGTCTGAAGGACAGCTAAATCCCCTTCCGCAGTGAACCTTTTACAGCCACGACCTTGATGTTATGCCATGCATATCATAAGCACAAAGTCTCATGATGGTGATTATTTGTGCCATGTTATTTGAAATCTTCCATAAAGTAAAAAAAGTTATGGAGAACATATAACCTTGACCTTGGGGGTAGCAACCTGGATGTTGAACTCTGCAGATTGTGTCATGGTGACGATCATTTGTGCCAAGTAATTTTAAAACCTTTGAATTGTCAATAAGTTAAAGAGCGGACATGAAAAATAGATGTTTTTTACTTTGGACCTTTGAGTGTGACCCTGACCTTCAGAGTTGTGACTTGATTATTGTCCTCTGCCAATGGTGTCATAATTGTGATCATTTCTGCCAAGTTATCTTAACAAGAGGGCCATGATGTCCCTGAAATCGCTCACCTGTATATAGGCACCTGGCCAATTTTAAACCAGGGGCTTTTATTTGAACAAATTTGGTAGACACCAATAAGATGTTTCATGATAAATATCTAAGCTGTAACTCTTTTGGATAAGAAGATTTTTTAAGTTTTGACTATATACATCTAGGGAAAAACAATGACCCCCCCTCGGAGGGGCCAATTTTAACCCCAGGGCTTTTATTTGAACAAACTTGGTAGACACTCACTAGAAGATATTTCATGCTTAGTATCTAAACTCTAGCTCTTTGGGTTTTTTAAAAGAAGATTTTTTAAGTTTATACTATACACATATAAGGAAAATCAATGATCCCTGGGGCAGGGCCAATTTTAATCCAAGGGCCCTTATTTGAACAAACTTGGTAGACACCCATTAGAAGATGTTTCATGCTAAATATCTTAGCTCTAGCTCTCTGGGGTTTTTAAAAGAAGATTTTTTAGAGTTTCTATTATATACATAAAGGGAAAAACAATGACCCCTCAGGGCAGGGCCAATTTTAATCCATGGGCTTTTATTTGAACAAACTTGGTTGACACTGACTAGATGATGTTTCATGCTAAATATTTAAGCTCTAGCTCTTTCGGTTTCCTAAAAGAAGATATTTTAAGTTTTTTCTTTCGGTTGCCATGGCAACCAAACTTCTGCTTGGAATTAAATTCTTTGAACAATTTTTAAAGTTAACTACCAAAGAAACATTCCTGTGAAGTTTAAATGAAATTGGCTGAGCAGTTAAAAATATCATAGGAGATGTCATTTAAATTAAAAGTTAGACTTTTCATTATGAAATGAAGAATTTTTAACATTTGACCTCTAAGTGTGGCCTTGACCTTGACTGTGAGCAACCCAATTATTGTGCTCTGCACATCGTCTCATTATGGTGATAACTTGTGCCAAGTTATTTGAAAAAAAAATTAAGTAGTTTAAATGTTATTGAGCGAAATGTAGACTTTTATTATGAAATGAAGAGCTTTTATAATTTGACCTTTAACAGGCTGGTGAAAATTCCCGATCGGGCTTATGTCATAAAAAATCATATTTCTAGAAAAGTAATAAATATGTTTCTTTTAAACTTTGTTTGTTTATTGAGAATAACATTTGACATAAACTGAAAGAAAAATATTTGGTAACTGTCACTTTTGTGAGAATTATTTCCCCTTTTTCATGTTTTCATCACACATTCTTTGAACAATTTTTAAAGTTAACTACCAAAGAAACATTCCTGTGAAGTTTTAAATGAAATTGGCTGAGCAGTTAAAAATATGAGGAGATGTCATTTAAATTAAAAGTTAGACTTTTCATTATGAAATGAAGAATTTTTATCATTTGACCTCTAAGTGTGGCCTTGACAGTAGCAACCCAATTATTGCGCTCTGCACATCGTCTCATTATGGTGATAACTTGTGCCAAGTTATTTGAAAAAAAAATTAAGTAGTTTAAATGTTATTGAGCGAAATGTAGACTTTTATTATGAAATGAAGAGCTTTTATAATTTGACCTTTAACAGGCTGGTGAAAATGCCCGATCGGGCTTATGTCATAAAAAATCATATTTCTAGAAAAGTAATAAATATATTTCTTTTAAACTTTGTTTGTTTATTGAGAATAATATTTGACATAAACTGAAAGAAAAATATTTGGTAACTGTCACTTTTGTGAGAATTATTTCCCCTTTTTCATGTTTTCATCACACATAATTTTTGAAGTCCTTAAAAAATATGTTACATAGGCAAAGTGTAAATCAAAAAAGGTTAAATAACTTCTTTATGCGCTAATTCATTGCGCCAACACCTGTCAGCATACATTTCAATCAGTTTTAAGAGAAAACTTCAAAATATAATGTTCAGTGTCAAAGCATTGTCAAAATATAAATGCCAGAAACAGAATATTTAATCCAAATATATAGAATAAAGATACTGGCGCAATAATCTAGAGCAAAATGAAGTTGTTGGACACATTTCTATTAAGAATTTTTCATTACAACATAATTTTTATGAACTTCAAATATTTTGTTTCCAGAAAATGGGAAAAAAGGGAAATAATTCTAAGAAAATAAAAGATAACCAAAATATTTTTATTTTTATTTGAATCATCAATGCTTAATAAACAAAATTAGTGAGAAAAGAAACATATTCCCCGTGCAGAAAATGAACAAGAAGTCCTGGGACTATCCCAGGAATTCCTGATAAGTCTCAGGAATTTGTCCTGGAAATATCCCAGGATTTCCTGAGATAATCCTGAGACTTTTTTCACGCCGTTAAATGGGACTGGACAATCCCATGAATTTCTTGAAGACAGGAAAAAACAGGAAAAAAATATTGCTCTGCTATCTCAAGAATGTCTTGTTCCCAGGACAATCCCATAATCCCAGGAATGTCTTGTTCCCAGGACAATCCCATAATCCCAGGAATGTCCTGTTCCCAGGACAATCTTATAATCCCAGGAATGTCCTGTTCCCAGGATAATCCCATAATCCCAGGAATGTCCTGTTCCCATGACAATCCCATAATCCCAGGAATGTCCTGTTCTCAGGACAATCCCATAATCCCAGGAATGTCCTGTTCTCAGGACAGACATGTAGAAATGTAGAAAACAGTAAAAGCTGATATCTTAATAAATGCTGCTTTGAAATACTAATTTAATGCACAAATTTAGTTAGTTTAAAAATATTTATTTTAATATTTCATCATATTTTACATTTTATATGTATATGATTATTACATATAATTGAAGGGATTAGAACAAAAGAAAAATGTATTATGAAAAAATTACACACTATTTCCAATGTCAGCAAATTAGAACTTAAGATCCAGGAAAGTTTATAGATTTGAGAAAAAATACACTGAAAAGTTTGACTGTGATGGCATCTAAAGAAACTAGCTTTGATTCACAAGTTAACAAACTTTCCCTGCATGGCATTAACATCATTTTGCTCTCAGGATAACTGTCATTTTCTCCCAGCTGATTATCTCCCAGACTTGAACAGTTGGCACTCTGATTGACACTCTTCATTATTTCTGGAAAAAAAGACATGTTCAGCTCTAAGTTTTGTAATATCAAATAAGCAGTGATGTCATGAAACTTTACATGCAATATAAACACAAGTGGTGGCATGGCCAAATGCAGGTCAGTGAATGAGTAATCTAAGGATTGCTTGCTATATTTGTTTAAACCCTGTCAGCAAGCCATTGTTTCATTGAGAAAGAAACTTTACACTTATGATGCTTAGTACTAGTTGGTTGCAGAATAATTTGTTGCTTAAAACGTTAGATGTAAAATTCAACCAAGGTAAGAAATGCAACTTTCATTAAAATAAGAATTTTAAAAGAAAGATAACAAATGGTTTCAAATAATTGTGCAATGAACTATTTTTTTCCTTCTGGGAAAGATTAAGAATAATCAAATATAGATATTTAAAAAAATAAAGCATACCTTTTGGGGCTCAATACTGCACATCATTATTCACCTGGCATCTCAGAGTCAGACTCAGAACTGGTCCCACTTTAAGCCTGCAATTTGTTTGAAATCTAATATCAGATTTTTCCATTGAAAACAACACATAAAATGATAAATGATTATGATGACCCTGCCCAGCAAACACATGACGTTAAAATAACGTCGGATTAACGTTAGATTTTGGTCACGACGTCGGTGACCAAAATACGACGTAAATCTCACGTTAAAAAACCGATATCTTTCAGACGTTTCTTTTTGACGTCGTACTAACGTCAGGTTCTGGTCGGTGTCCTGACGGTAGGTAAAAAATTAACAAAAAAAATCCTTTTTCGTTGTTGTAATCATTTAAACTTTTTTCAAATGTTATTTGGCTTACAAATGAAGTGTGACCAAGATCGCGGGGCTGCATCCTAATAAAACATATAGGTGGCGCTGTATGGAGGCAAGTTACATGTGTTATTGTTATGAAATCTATTTATAGCTACAGATCTGTTTACGAGTTCCAATCATTTAACGTTATAATATTATCATTTGTGGTACATTATATGTATCAAAATCACGAGTTTTTAATAGTGCTTTAAGATTTAATCATAGTGTCAGAAAAGGGAAAGAAAAACATAATTAACCTATGATTCGAAACTACAGCCACGTGGATGGAAATTCAAATTCGTAGGCGTTACGTTTTGGCTGTCGGTCAGGAATTGGGATGCATTGATAAAATGAATATTTTAGATTTTCTTGAACAAAAAGGTCAGTTCCATTTATTTAAATTTATTTCTACTTTGTATTTGATAAATAATTGCATGATTGCAAGCATTTTTAAATTTAATTATCATTATTTGAACAGTTGAAGCAAAATGTCACACAATTTCGCGATAATGTCTGATAATAATTTTTTTCAAATTTGACATGTTTTAACTCTGCTTAATGTGCCTTTCAGTACTTCCAAAGAGAATGCTTAGTTTTCATATTTTTCTTAAACTGTGATGTTTTTGTCAGTTAAAATCTGAGAATTGAGAATGAATTTGAAACTTTAATTTGAAACTATGAAAAATTTAAAACTTGAGTAACTGTTCTATTTCAAACATAGAATATACATACATGAAATTTAGAATATAATTTTCTTTTCAGGTAGATCTAGTTCCAAGTGTTGGACATGCTCTCAAAGGTCGGAGGGACAGAAACACGTGATAATGTAAAAAGAAACATGGCAAAGTAAGATTTTTGTAAATTCTATTACATACTTATAATCCATACTAAACTGGAGTTTTAAAGCAGCCTTTTAATTTTTCAGTATTCGTGTTTAGTGTCAATTTTTGTTAAAGCTCTCTTATAAAAAGCTAGCAAAATTGTTCATTAGGTTAAGATAACTTTCAAAATTTCTAAAGGGCAGATAACCATGAAAAACATTTTAGCTTGTTATTTTTCCATTTTTCATAAATTTCTTTTTTTTTTTCAGTGAAAATGATATCACAAACGCTATTGGACATTAACATATCCTCCGGACAGACGAGGGATGGTTAGAGAAGGTCATATCTAAAAGCATCACAGCTCTAAATTCGTGCTAATTCTCATGGATATTTAAAAGTATAACTTTGTGAAGTAACTAAAAGGAAGTAATTTATACCTTAGTGACAATTATCAAAAGGAGGTCAAAATATGCAAAATGTCACTATATGTTTTAGTAATGCTGTAGAAATATAGTTAAAATACTGAAAATCTGTCATTAATTGCTTGAAACATTATTATCCGAATATTTTAACTTTTCTTAAAATTATAATGTTTTCATTGTTTTGTTTGATAAGGCAAACTTTGATAGAAATGTACATACATTGTATTGTTCTTTAATATTTGTATATGTTTTCTTAGTTTCATTTATGTCATTGTTTTTGTAATACTTTTTGTTTTGTTATTAACTTATTTTATGTTTTATTTTGTTTAATTTATGAAAAGTATTTAGCCTTGCAGAATTTACTAAAATTGTATGTATCAGCTTAAAATTGGAACTTTTATTTTAAATAAAAAAACATTAAAACATATTTTTGCTTTTAGTTTTTTGTTACACATTTCATTGGATTGAAAGCTACTTAATAGAATGAGTTACATTAAATTCGATCAAATCAGGATTAGCCAGAAAATATTTATAACGTGGTAAAACCAAAAGGATTAGGGTAATGATCAGATTAAACTCAGAAAATGGTCAGACTTAGAGCAGAAAATGGTTAAGATTTAGGTCGGAAAATGGTCAGATTGAGGTTGGAAAATGGTTAGAAACTGGTTAGATTTAGCTCGGAAAATGGTCAGATTTAGGTCAAAAAATGGTCAGATTGAGGTCGGAAAATGGTTAGATAATGGTCAGATTTTGGTCAGAAAAAGGTTAGATAATGGTTAGATTCTGACGTCTACCTGACGTCAGATTATTACGTCAAAGAAACTTTCAAATCCAACCGTTTTTCCGACCGTCATCCGACGTCAAAACCTGACTTAAATCTGACGTCAGTATGACGTCTTGTGTTTGCTGGGTGTCTTATTCAGCTGCACAAAAGTTACTGACAGGTGTCAGTATAGAACTGTAACTTTTACTCCTCATAATTTTAATTTGTTTCACATTATTTTAACTTGCAGAAATGAAAAAGACAATCTATCTATTTATATGCTATTTTGTATATTATATATATTACAAATTAATTTGACAATCAAATCTAGATTTAAATCAATTATAAATAAATCAAATGTATGAAGTGGTTACAAATTTTAGTTTGCTACCTTGATTTTTTTATATACATAAGTAACATATATAACCTGTTTCTTTATAAATGTAACTAAAGGTTTAATTACCTGATTCTGTTGTATATCTCCTTGTCCCAGGTGATTCTGATTCTTGTCATTCTTATTAACCATAACTACACTTATTAAACTTAAACACTTTAACATCTTAAACGAAACTATATCTCCAAAATTGCTTAAACATATAGTAGTCTCCTCTGTAATTTACACTATTTCCAAGCTTCTAGCTGACCATTCAAACTGGACAGGTACATCATTAGGTAAAACAGGGTTAATCCAAAAATCAAAGCAGTTATCATTTTATATAACATTCATTGAATGTAAAAAACCACATCAAATAGCTAATAGAAAGTAGATTTAAAAAATCATGAATTTAATAAAGAAGAAAAATTGCAATGTCCTAGACATATTCTGCATATCAATCAAATTTGTAATGTTACCTCTCCCCAAAATAATCACATGGAACAGTCTGATTTGTAGGAATGACCAGGGAGTAAATTAGTCATGCACATATGGCGGGAGAACAAAGGTGGCCAGTTTTATCAGATCTTTGATCTGTGTGGTGTAATATCTAAGTGGGTGTAGTATTTATTTATCTTTATCAGGCATATTGGTTCCTTGATTTGAAATAGATAACAAGAGCTGTCCGTAAGACAGCGCGCTCGACTTTTTTATTGCTTGCCAATAAAAGAAGTTTTTGCAGTAAAAGGCAATACAAGAATCTCTGTATTTTTAAAGTGAACAATGGCCATGAGCATTAAGATATTTAGTGAAGAATTATTTTATTATGACATAATTTATGGTAAAGTGAACAAGTGGATAGGAATGAATTTTTTTAGATTTTTTAAGTTTTTTAGTGCTTGCCTATAATACAAAACATTGACAGTTAAGGGCCATAATTCAAATAAAATCTTTGACAGAATTACCTTCTCCTGGACATGTTTGGGAATCATGATTGTAAACAAGTATTCCAACTTTCAAATTAATATCTCAAACAGTTCAGTCAAAAAGTGGACTGGTACTAAAAACTTAACCAAGATTCTAAGTCGATAAAAGGCCTTAATTTTTAAAACAAATCCTTGACAGAGTTACCTTCTCTTGCGTACAGATGGGGGTAATGATGTGAAATAGCATTAAAAGTTTCAAAGCAATATCTCAAAGGGTTAAGGCAATAAGTGGATTTTACCCATATTCAATGTATTTTCTAAGTCAAAAAGGGGCATAATTCTGTCAAAAACCTTGACAGAGTTATGTCCTCTTGTCTGTTGATGAAGGTCGTGATGGTAAACAAGTATGGTCAGTTTCAAAGCAATACCTCCAATGGTTTTTGAAATAAAGTGAGGTGGTACAAAAAACTTAACCAAGCTCAATACACTTTCTAAGTCAAAAAAGGGCCATAATTCTGTCAAAAACCTTGACAGAGTTATGTACTCTTGTCTGTAGATGGAGGTTATGATGGTGAACAAGTATGGTAAGTTTCAAAGCCATACTTGTAATACTTCTGAAATAAAGTGGGGTGGTACGAAAAACTTAACCAAGGTGTGACGCCGACGCCGACGCCGGGGCGAGTAGGATAGCTCCCCTTTTCATAGAAAAGTCGAGCTAAAAAGGACAGTTTCATGAGCTGTTTTATTTCTGTTAAATATCTAAAATACAGGCCTAAATGTCTAAAAAAAAATTACACCTGTCTCTCTTGGTAAAATTTCAAACTCTAGTAAAAAAGTACTGTAAGAAGTACAATAGGTTGAAAACATATACATTTCAACAAGAGTAGAATAATGCTTTGGGTAACTGTTATGTGAATTGTTTTTGTTTTGAAATGGAATGACATAGAATTTCATTTCTGTCCATGGTCCACACAGAAATCACTGATTCCATGCCAATTCTGTCCCTATTCTGATCAGAATCTGTGCCAAAATTATCTGCAGGTTATAAACATGTATATTTGATTTTCCCTATTACAATATCTTATTAAATAAAAAAAATAATTTCCTTGCTATGTTCAAAAATCAATTAGCAACTTTTTCTCTTTTTTGAAAAAAAATCTTAATTGTTTGTGATTAAGGTCTAAAATTATAGAATTTTAAATTCTGAGAATATTGATACCCATTGTGTTAAAGAAAACTATTACAAATCAACTTCAATATATTTTATGAATTTTTCTCATGTTTTTATACTTAGCATTTTTTTCAGCTTTGCTCAGTAATAAAAAGTCTCACAAAAGTTATTTCATTTATTCCTCTGTCCAAAGAACAGGAATTAACAAGACTTCTTACTTTTCACTTTACAGAAAGGCTTTCTAAGATAATATCTTTCTTGTCTTTGACTAAAGGACTTCACTATAAATGAAGTCCTGATAATTCCTGTCCTCAGGACATATCTGAAAATAAAAGTCCTGAGATTTCCTGTTTTTTCCTGTTGGTAAGATTAAAGTCCTGACAATTCCTGTTTTGTCCACAGACACTTGGGGTTTGGAGCTCAAAACGCTTTTAAAATCCAAATAAAATGCATATTTGTCAATCCCAGCACATGTACTGATCATATATATAAAAAAAACTTAATATAAGCCGTTTTGAAAAAATTTCATATTTCAACATCTATAATAATACACAAGATAAAAAGGTTCGCCGGAAAAAATCCGCACCCCTACCGTCATAATCACCATGTATTTTATTCCATTTCCAATATTTTCACATAATCCTTTGGTCCATCGACACAGAAGATATAATTCTTCACGATGATGGTCAATTTTTAACTTCAATAGCCCGGACAGAGGGACTGACAGACGGAGACAATTCCTATAATCCCCTTTCCGCTATGCCGAAGGGGATTAAAAAATATAATGGGAGATAATTGAAACAAGAGAGCCATGATGGCCCTAGATCCCTCACCTGACCCATCAAACTCATCCGAACAATTACCTAGTCAAGCATTCTGACCAAGTTTCATGACAGGTGAGTCAAAAATGTGACCACTACAGTGTTAACAAGGATTATCCATATTTGAGCAGTGTGACCTAGTTTTTTACCCAGGTGACCCATATTCAAACTTGACCTAGAAATCATCAAAACAAACTTTCAGACCAATTTCCAGGATACTTGGATCAAAACAGTAGAAACTAGAGTGTTAACAAGATTTTTCTATTTCTTGCTCCGGTGACCTAGTTTCACATGCGATTTCGAACTCATCCGAGCAATTACCTAGACAAGCATCCTGACCAAGTTTGATGATAATTGAGTCAAAAATGTGACCACTATCTAGAGTGTTAACAAGGTTTTTCCATATTTGGGCAGTGTGACCTAGTTTTTCATCCGAGATGACCCATGTTCGAACTTGACTTAGAAATCATCAAAACAAACTTTCAGACCAATTTACAGGATATTTGGATCAAAACAGTAGCCACTAGAGTGTTAACAAGGTTTTTCTATTTTTAGCTCCTGTGACTTAGTTTTTTATCCCAGATGATCCATGTTCGAAATCATCCGAGCAAGTACCTAGACAAGCATCCTGATCAAGTTTGATGACACTTGTGTCAAAAATGTGACCGCTAGAGTGTTAACAAGGTTTTTCTATTTTTTGCTCCTGTGACCTAGTTTTTCATCCAAGATGACCCATGTTTGAACTCATCCAAGCTATCACCTAGACAAGCATCCTGACCAAGTTTGATGATGATTGAGGCAAAAATGTGACTGCTAGAGTGTTAACAAGGTTTTTCTATTTTTAGATCCGGTGACCAAGTTTTTCATCGGAGATGACCCATGTTCGAACTCATCCAAGCTATCACCTTGACAAGCATCCTGACCAACTTTGATGATGATTGAGAAAAAAATGTGACCTCTAGAGTGTTAACAAGGTTTTTCTATTTTTAGCTCTTGTGACCTAGTTTTTCATCCGAGATGACCCATGTTCGACCTCATCCGAGCTATCACCTAGATACGCATATTGACAAAGTTTGATGATGATTGAGGCAAAAATGTGACCGCTAGAGTGTTAATGAACACATGTGGACGGACGACGGACATTCAACGATTCTAAAAGCTCACCCTGGGTAAGCTCAGGTGAGCTAAAACAAGAGGGCCATGATGGCCCTGGATCGCTCCCCTGACCCATCAACCGCATCCAAGCAATGTCTTAGATAAGCATCCTGGCCAAGTTTGATGACAATTGAGTCAAAAATGTGACCTCTAATGTGTTAAAAAGGTTTTCCATATTTGGGCAATGTGACCTAATTTTTGACTGGAGACGACCCATATTCAAACTTGACCTAGAAATCACCAAAACAACCTTTCTGACAAATTTCCAGGATATTTGGATCAAAACTGCAGCCACTAGAGTGTTAACAAACTTTTTCTATTTTTAGCTCCTGTGACCTAGTTTTTGACCGGAGATGACCCACCTTCGAACTTGACCTAGAAATCATCAAAACAACCTTCCTGACAAATTTCCAGAATATTTGGATCAAAACTGCAGCCAGTAGAGCGTTAACAAGCTTTTTCTAATTTTAGCTCCTGTGGCCTAGTTTTCGACCGGAGATAACCCATCTTCGAATTTGACCTAGAAATCATTAAAACAACCTTCCTGACAAATTTTCTGAATATTTAGATCAAAACTGCAGCCACTAGAGTGTTAACAAGCTTTTTCTATTTTTAGCTCTTGTGACTTAGTTTTTGACCGGAGATGACCCATCTTCGAACTTGACCTAGAAATCATCAAAACAACCTTCCTGACAAATTTCCAGAATATTTGGATCAAAACTGCAGCCAGTAGAGTGTTAACAACCTTTTTCTATTTTTAGCTCCTGTGACCTAGTTTTTCATCGGAGGTCATCCATGATCGAACTCATCCGAGATATTAATGAGACAGATATTCTGGCAAAGTTTCATGATGATTGAGGAATAAATGCGACTGCTAGAGTGTTAACAAACTAAATGTGGACGGACGACGGACAATCATCGATCCTAAAAGCTCACCCTGAGCATGCTCAGGTGAGCTAAAAAAAAATCAAGCAAGGGATAATGGCTTTTTATGGCTTTTGTACACTGCACTTCCTCATATTTATCTCTATCGCAGTGTGAATTTTAATCAAACACCTTCAATACTTTTTCAAGTTATTTTTCAGACAAGCATTATCAAGTATTATAAAGGGAGATCATCCATAAACTAAGCAATATAAAATTATGGTTTTCTAACACTGCATTTCCTTTTTCTAGATCTACAACAGTTACTGTGTGTAGTTTCAATGAGATATTTTTATCAATAGCATTTTTGGTAATACAAAAATTAAGCAAGTTTAAATAAAATGCCTTTATACTTTTCAAGTTATTCTCCAGACAAGAGTGTGACAGACAGATGGAAGAACTGACAAGGCGGCGACTGCTCTCTGTTCTGGGAGCATAAAAATATTACAAGATTCCTGTGTGTCACCTTTATTAATTCTTAAAGTAAACATTTTTCCTGTATAAAATTTTAATATAGTTAGATTCCTAATATTCCTTTAATTACTTGACAACAGACTTTTTATATGAAGCAGGGAAAGTCTATTTCTTATTTGTTTGTTTGATTTTAAGTTGCACAGACACAGTTATATGGCGCTTCATGGCTTTAAAAGGTAGAGGGATATCTCAGGTGCCCTTTTGTGCATTATTTCAGGACTTAAGTAGAACCACAGATGTTCTGTAAGCTTACTGGATAGTTTCCTCAATCCAAAGTCACTGACAGAATTAAAACACACAGCAGTGATGGGAAAGTGATTTGAAACTGGCAACCTTAATCATTCTGCCACAGCAAGTCTATTACACAAAGCCAACAAGGACAAAGTAATCACACAAAGCAGTAACATACCTATAGCTACTTTTTTTGTTGGTACATACAGTGGGCTGAATTGGTTCCTGAGGTATCGCAATAGAACACTTGTCTTACCAACACCTGGATCACCTGTATATAACAATAGTACAAATTATCAAATAATACAATTTCATTGCATTTGTAAATTCTGCCCCCTGTTTTCCCCACTGATATTGATATATACAGCAAAACTTATTCTTTAAAATAGAGAGTCAATATATGTTTCCTCCACATAGTTACAACAAATGTAGAGAAGTGACACTATGCTATATTCATTTTTGCAAAATGTCAAATTAGACAGGAACTAAATAAATTTAGTATAGGTAACTTTTTATATCTTCTAATAAACACCCTGTGTGTTAATTTTTTCAAAAAGGAGTTGTAAATAAATCTACAAAAAAAGTTAATCATCATAAACATAATCAAGGGAGCCATTGGTGCCAAAACGCTCACCTAAGGACAGGCTGTTATTTGTGTAAAACTAGAAATGTGTCATCACGCTCCGGATGCCCCCGCATGCAGCCAAAATTTCAGATGTTATAATATTTAGTTCCAAATTTGTTTGCACAAATTATTTTTTTATTTAAGTTCAAAGCCCTTAAAACTATTCAATTTTTTCAAAGCTCAAGAGGGATAATTGAGACTGTCAGCTATCATCAAACCATGACCAAATTCGAAATTGACCAATGCATTCTTATGACATATCCATATCTTTAATTTGAGTTGAATATTTACAACTGTTGGGGAGATAATGAATGGGAACTGAAAATTTCCATTTTTTTCAAAGTTAAAGGGGCATTACTCTGCCAAAAATCATCGAACCATGACAAAATTCGAACTTGACCTGCGGATTTCTTTGACGTATCCATAATGTCAAATTTGAGTTGATTGTGTAATACCCTAGATGGGAAATAATGAACGGAAACTGAAAATTTCATATTATTTTCAAAGTGAAAGGGACATAACTCTGCCAAAAATCATCGAACCATAACCAAATTCGTACTTGACATGCGCATTTCTTTGACGTATCCATATGTCAAGTTTGAGTTGAATGTGTAATACTGTTGGGGAGATAATGAGCAGAAACTAAAAATTTCATATAATTTTCAAAGTAAAAGGGGCATAACTCTGTCAAAAATCATCAACCATGACTAAATTCAAACTTGAACTGTATTTTTTTCATGACATATCCATATATCAAGTTTGAGTTAAATGTGTAATACTTTTGGGGAGATAATGATTGGAAACTGAAAATTTCATATTATTTTCAAAGTAAAAGGGGCATAACTCCATATCTTTAATTTGAGTTGAATATTTACAACTGTTGGGGAGATAATGAATGGGAACTGAAAATTTCCATTTTTTTCAAAGTTAAAGGGGCATTACTCTGCCAAAAATCATCGAACCATGACAAAATTCGAACTTGACCTGCGGATTTCTTTGACGTATCCATAATGTCAAATTTGAGTTGATTGTGTAATACCCTAGATGGGAAATAATGAACGGAAACTGAAAATTTCATATTATTTTCAAAGTAAAAGGGGCATAACTCTGCCAAAAATCATCAAACCATCACCAAATTCGAACTTGACCTGTATTTTCTCATGACATATCCATATGTCAAATTTGATAATGAACGGAAACTGATGATGACAGAATGAGGGAATGACTGAAGGACAGAAGGAGGGAACAGGGTAACACTATATGCTCCAGCCATTATATGGTATTACACATTCAACATTTTCTGCTTAAAGCCTACTAGGTTATTTATATACACTGCTTATTACATCACATCGACACAGTATAGGTCATATCGCAACGTTTCAGCTTTACTGGTGGAGGAAGACTTCAGGTGCCCTTCCGTGCATTATTTCAGGCACAAACGGGCACCTGAGTAGAACCACCGACGTTCTGTAAGCTAGCTGGATAGCTTCCTCAAATGAAAGAATCCAAAGTCCCTGTAGGGATTCGAACCCACAGCGGTGAGGGGCAAGTGGTTTGAAACACTGCTAAAGGGCAATAAATAAAACAAGAGGGCAATGATGTCAATGAAATCGCTCACTTGTATATAGGCCCCTGGGGTAGGGCCAATTTTAACCCAAGTGCTTTTATTTGAACAATTATGGTAGACACCCATTTGAACATGTTTCATGATAATTATCTAAGCTCTAGCATAAAAGAAGATTTTTTAAGTTTTAACTATACATATTAAGGGTAAAACAATGGGCCAGGCCGGGCCTAGGGATTTTATTTTAACAAACTTGGTACACACTCACTAGAAGATATTTCATGCTTGGTATCTAAACTCTTAAGCTCTTAGGGTTTTTAAAAGAAGATTTTTTCAGTTTTTACTATACACAAAAGGAAAATCAATGACCCCGGGGCAGGCCAATTTTAACCCAAGGGCTCTTATTTGTACAAACTTGGTTGACAACCATTAGAAGCTGTTTCATGCTAAATATCTTAGCTCTAGCTATTTGAATTTTTTAAAAGAAGATTTTTTAAGTTTTTATTATATACATAAAGGGAAAAACAATGACCCCTCGGGGCGGGGCCAATTTTGACCCTAGAACATTTATTTGAACAAACTTGGTAGACACCCACTAGAAGATGTGTCATGCTATATATCTAAGCTCTAGCTATTTGGGTTTTTTAAAAGAAATTTTTTAAATTTTCACTATATACATATAGGGAAAACAATGACCCCCTGGGGCGGGCCAATTTTGACCCTAGGGCTTTCACTTGAACAAACTTGGTAGACACCCACCAGAAGATGTTTCATGCCAAAAATCTAAGCTATAGCTATTTGAATTTTTAAAAGAAGATTTTTTAAGTTTTTACTATATACAAATAAGGAAAATCAATGACCCCCTGGGGCGGGCCAGTTTTGACCCCAGGGCTATTATTTGAACAAACTTGGTGCACCCTGACTAGATGATGCTTCATGCCAATTATTTAAGCTCTAGCTCTTTAAGCTTTTTTAAAGAAGATTTTATAAGGTTTTTCTTTCGGTTGCCATGGCAACCAAAGTTCTGCATGGAATTAAATTCTTTGAACAATTTTAAAAGTTCACTACCAAAGGAACATTTCTGTGAAGTTTGGATGAAATTGGCTTAGCTGTTTATGAGGAGATGTTGTTTAAAGTAAAAGTTTACGGACGGACACCGGACGAAAAAAGCAATCACAAAAGCTCACCATGTCACTTTGTTACAGGTGAGCTAAAAATAAGAAGTGCAGAGCACTGCAATTCTTCTTAATGAGATCTATCATCCATTGAAAATAATCAAGTCCCTAGCTTTTATAGTTGAAGAGAAATGGCCCAGACAAAATTAAACTATGAAAATTAACAAAGGGCAATAACTCAAAAACCATGGAGTACCAGTTTTTGTGCACTGCACTTCATCTTGATGAGACCTATCATCCTATGAAGTTTCATGTT
The DNA here is from genome assembly GCF_026571515.1 of Ruditapes philippinarum. Classification (NCBI taxonomy): domain Eukaryota; kingdom Metazoa; phylum Mollusca; class Bivalvia; order Venerida; family Veneridae; genus Ruditapes; species Ruditapes philippinarum. The sequence continues at coordinate 342,644 of NW_026858637.1, forward strand.
CAAAGCTTTTATAGTTTAGGAGAAATGACCCAGACAAAAATAAAGTATGAAAATTAACAAGAGCTGTCGGTAGGACAGCAACGCTCGACTATTCTTAGTGCTTGATAGTAAAAAAAATGCTTGATACAGTTACCTCCTCCTGTTTACAGGTTGGGGTCATGATGGTGAACAAGTGTGCAAAGTTTCAAAGCCATATGTCAATGGACTTTGAAAATATTTGAACTATTACAAAAACTTTAACGTATATTCTAAGTCGAAAAAGGGGCATAATTCTGTCAAAATGCTTGATAGAGTTACCTCCTCCTGTTTACAGGTTGGGGTCATGATGTTGAACAAGTGTGCAAAGTTTCAAAGCCATATGTCAATGGACTTTGAAAATATTTGAACTATTACAAAAACTTTAACGTAAATTCTAAGTCGAAAAAGGGGCATAATTCTGTCAAAATGCTTGATAGAGTTACCTCCTCTTGTCTACAGGTTGGGGTCATGATGGTGAACAAGTGTGCAAAGTTTCAAAGCCATATGTCAATGGACTTTGAAAATATTTGAACTATTACAAAAACTTTAACGTAAATTCTAAGTCGAAAAAAGGGCATAATTCTGTCAAAATGCTTGATAGAGTTACCTCCTCCTGTCTACAGGTTGGGGTCATGATGGTGAACAAGTGCGCAAAGTTTCAAAGCCATATGTCTATGGACTTTGAAAATATTTGAACTATTACAAAAACTTTAACATAAGTGGTTACGCCGACGCCGACGCCGACGCGGACGCCGACGCTCGGGTGACTGCAATAGCTCTACTTATTCTTATCGAATAGTCGAGCTAAAAAAGGGCAATAACTAAAACAAGAGGGCCATCATCAAGAGGGCCATGATGGCCCTGAGGTCGCTCACCTGTATATAGGCCCCCGGAGCGAAGCCAGTTAAAACCCAAGGGCTTTTATTTGAACAAACTTGGAAGACTTCCATTAGAAGATGTTTCATGATGTTAAGTTTTTACTATACATATATAATGAAAAACAATGACCCCGCCCCCTAGCAGGGCTAATTTTAACCCAAGGGCTTTTATTTGAACAAACTTGGTAGACACCTATAAGAAGATGTTTCATGCTTAACATCTAAGCTCTAGCTCATTGGGTTTTTTAAAAGAAGATTTTTTAAGTTTTTACTATACACATATAGTTAAAAACAATGACACCCCTGGGGCAGGGCCAGTTTTGACCCTAGGGCTTTTATTTGAACAAACTTGGTAGACACTTAGTAGAAGATGTTTTATGCTTAATATCTAAACACTAGCTATTTGGGTTTTTTCAAAGAAGATTTTTTTTAAGTTTTTGCTATACACATATAAGGAAAATCAATGACACCCTGGGCAGGGCCAATATTGACCCCAGGGCTTTTATTTGAACAAACTTGGTAGACACCCATTAGAACATGTTTCATGCTAAATATCTTAGCTCTAGCTCTTTGAGTTCTTTAAAAGAAGATTTTTTTAAGTTTTTACTATATGCATATAGGGAAAATCAATGACCCCCTGGGGCGGTGCCAATTTTGACCCCAGGGCTTTATTTGAACAAACTTGGTAGACACTCATGAGAAGATGTTTCATGCTAAATATCTTAGCTCTAGCTCTTTGGGTTCTTTAAAAGAAATTTTTTTAAGTTTTTACTTTATGCATATAGGGAAAATCAATGACCCCCTAGGTCGGGGCCAATTTTGACCCCAGGGCTTTTATTTGAACAAACTTGGTAGACACTCACTAGAAGATGTTATATGCCAAATATCTAAGCTCTAGCTCTTTGGGTTTTTTAAAAGAAGATATTAAAGTTTTTTCTTTCGGTTGCCATGGCAACCAGAGTTCTGCATGGAATTAAATTCTTTGAACATTTTAAAGGTGACCACCAAAGGAACATTCCTGTGAAGTTTGGATAAAATTGGCTTGGTGGTTTATGAGGAGATGTCGTTTAAAGTAAAAGTTTACGGACGGACGGCCGGACGCCGGACGAAAAGCGATCACAAAAGCTCACCCTGTCACTTTGTGACAGGTGAGCTAAAAATAAGAAGTGCATTGCACTCCTTCTTAATGAGATCTATCATTCTATGAAGTTTCAAGTAAATAGCTTTCATTGTTTAGAAAAAATGGCCTGGACAAAAATAAGTATAAAATTAACAAAGGGCAATAACTCAAAAAATAAGAAAAACAGAGTGCCAGTTCTTGTGCACTGCCTTTATGAGATCTATCAACCTATGAAGTTTCAAGCCCATAACATTTATAAATCATTAGAAATGGCCCAGACAAAAATAAAGTATGAAAATCAACAAAGGGCAATAATTCAAAAAATAAAAAATGCAGAGTACCGGTTCTTGTGCACTGCACTTCTTCCTAATGAGATCTATCATCCTATGAAGTTTCAAGTCCATAGCTTTTATAGTTGAAGAGAAATGGCCTGGACAAAATAAAAGTATGAAAATTAACAAAGGGCAATAACTCAAAAATTAAAAAGTGCAGAGTACCGGTCTTTGTGCACTGCACTTCAGGTTACTAAGTTTGAAGTCAATCGACTTATAGTGACTGAGTTATGCTCCTTTCAAGGCGACACAAAAACAAGAAAGTAGGTCACTAGGTCAATATTTAAGTCATTTGTGTTTTATATTTTTTTTTTTGTTCATGGGCCCAATTTTTATCAATTATTTCCTTCGATTTACAGCTTAAAATAAATTCGGAGTCAAAAACTTCTTCCGATTTTTATTATGTAAATTATGTAAAGTCATATATTGCTTTCCCCTTCGGTGATTCGCAGCATGTCATATTAATGAATGAGAACAGGAACAAATTGTACATGAATTCGAAAGCTATAAATAGCTAGATGACCTTAACATTGTGAAAGTCGGAAAATCTATTTATAGAAGTAGTTTTAGTCTTAACGAAATGGTCATTCGTGTCGCGCTATGGTAATAAATAACGGACTGGAGAATTTTGCAGGAAATGAAATGCAAACATATTCAACAATAAATTGCGCTCTTTATAAATTTATCGAAAAAATTTAAGAAGGCCATTTTTTACGAATTGTTATATCACAGTATTATCATTTTGAAATTGTCTTTTCCGTAGGTTCTGTCCGGTATATAGGTCCTTTCTTTTTTACGGCCCTGATTGCTCTTCTGATTTTTTTTACTGTGAATATTAATAATGTGTGCAACCATTACTAAAATAATGAACAGAAACTGATTATGACGGAATGATGGAACAGGGTAACACTATATGCCCCAGCAATTTTATGGCGGGGGCATAAAAAGGCCACATTAAAGCCTTAAGGAAGGGAGAGTACAGTAACCTGTTGTTCCTCTAGCCACACAAGTATCCAAATGTAAGCTAAGACAAATGGAGGGTTCAATAACTCTAAGGCCCGGAGGCATAAAAACTGGATTTAAACAAACAATTTGATCCAGAATGATAAGCAATGACATTTCAATACCCTGTTGGCAGTAACAACATACATTATGTATTTGTTTTTCTGTAGTAAATTGTTCATACAAAGTAGCAAATTTAAATATATCATAAGAAAATATTTCAAAATGCATTTTTTTCAATTTTCTTTACTTACCAACAAGAGCTATTTTCAGACTAGGTAGTTCTAGTGGCAAAGCAGACCCACCTGAAATATATCAAGATAAAAATTCATAAATTGTCTGCATAACATAAACTGTCCATCTATTTCAGATTATTGAAGGTCTAGTGCTATAAGGGCCGAAGTGAATTTTATTGAAAAACTAAAAATGTGTTGTCACGGCATGCAGCCAAAATTTCAGATGTTATAATATCTGGTTCCAAATTTGTTTGCACAAACTATTTTTTTCATTTTAATCAACCAAGGTAAATACGAATTAACGAGTAATACACGTCAACACCAGAGCAAGTTTACAATATTTTATTTGGGTCATCTATATGACCTTCATCAGGACAATCTTAATCAAAATTTTGTCTGTTAAAGTGGTAAAAAAACGGCTACGTTATATGACGTTTGTTACTAAATATAAATATCTTGTTACTTAAAATAGAATAAATATTGGCAACATGCCAATAAATTATTTAAATGGTGGTCTGTATTAAATGTAGAGTTCTTAATTGTTCGTGAAAAGTCCATATAATTATTCTGTTTACATTAATTATTAGTTCATTGTCCGAGTTAAAACAAAGGTACTCATCCTGACAGATGGTTTCAGTACTAGTGCTGGGACTTGCCGGTATTGGTGATATAGGGTTAGGTATGATGAAGACCATTGTTTCTGGATTCTGTTTAGTCACAGGTGATGTTCTTGTTCCTATGTGTTTTTCCTGAATTTTTTTTCTTGACGGTGGGGTGTTCCAGTTTTGTTTAAAACGATTCTAAATTTGGGTTTTTCTAGAAGAATTTTCATGCCATGCTGTTGTTTATTTGTATCCAGTTTGTTTTGTCGTTGTATTTCAGTTGTATTAAATGTGAGTTCTTCAAATCCATGTATTTTTTGCGGGAATGTGTTAAAAGATTATGTTTTCTAGCATATAGTTTTTTACACCATGAGCATTCATATTTAGTAATGGTATCCTTGTGTACTTTCTTGTGTCTTTGTTTTTGCCATCTATTATATGTTGCCTGCCTGCATATTTCACACAGGTGATAAATTGGTCAAGCTTCAAAAAAGTTAAGTTGATCGAGGTCATCTTTCATAGTGTAATCCTCTAGTTTTCTGCCGTCAATACTGCTGCCATTATATTAAATTGAGTCTAAAAGGTGTTTTTGTTTGTAATCGTTTAATCCAAGCTTCTTCAGTTCGTAAACGTATGTTTTGATTGCTTTCTGTGTGCTGTATTATTCTGACTTCAATATTATTTACGTTATGTCCTGCACTATTGAAATGGCGGGAAACCGGCTTAACATTATTGTTTGATTTAATGTCCGCTATAATTATGTCCGTAAAATCTTTCTCTTAGGGAGTTACTTGTTTGACCTACATATTGTAGTCCGCATTTTTTGCAGGTTATTAAATATATCACGCTTATTGTTCTGCAGTTATGGTTTCCATAAATCTTATAGGTTTGTTTTGTAGGTTATAATACTCTTTATGTGTGTTTCGTCTGAGACGTATCTGCACGTTATACAGATCTGTTTGCAGGACTACCTTCCATTTACTTCATGTTGTGGATTTAAGTCTGTTTTGACAAGATTATTCTTAATATTTCTATTTTTTCGGTGAATAGCAATGATTTTAGAATTATTTATGAAACAAGTAGATGTGTTATTTGTAAGTAATCTTAAACAATTGTCGAGAATCTTTTGTATATCTGGAACATAGGGGTTTTATGTTGTTATGAAAGGGATGACATTTTTTGATTCTGTGTTCTTCTGTTGTTTAGAAAGAAGTTCATGTCTATTGAGTTTTTTAGCCTTATTTATTGCATGACGTATGAGACTGGAAGGGTAGCCTTTAGATCTTAGGTTCTCGTAGAGACAATTAGTGCATTCATCATAAGATAGATCATTGCTACATATACGGCGTATTCTTACGGCTTGACTGTATGGAATACTTCTCTTTTGGTGTTCAGGATGGAAGGAAGTATAATGTAAATACATGTGTTCATCGGTAGGTTTTGTATACAACCTGGTATGTAGTCTTCCTACATCGTCTTTTGTTATGTGTACATCTAGAAAATGTGCTGACCTGAAGTCTTCATCATGTGTAAATTTGATTGCCGGGCTGAAACTGTTTAACCTTTTCCCTTATATAAGCATGTTTCGACGGCTTTTTGCCCCCCCCCCTTTTTGAGACCTAAAAAAGTGAGAAAATGCCCTATTTAGGCCCCAAACACTGTTTTTCATTTGAGAAATGTTGTTAAAAAAAGTGACCACTTTTTCGGCGCCGTCCCCCATCCAAATGTTACATCAGGGGGTTGCCAGAAGGGGGATGTGCCCCCTTCTGTTTGGGGGGTTTGAAGGGGGGCGGGGTCCCCCTCATCGCCAAGAAAATTTTGGACATGTGACAGGCTAAAAATGGCCTCAGGTCGATCTGAGGGTAACTAGTAACCGACGCTGAAAAGCCTTTTACTCTATCTCAATTCATTAAGAAGTTGCAGCACTTTGAAATCAGTTTTGATGGAAAAAAACAATGCAAAATAGTGATTTTTGGCAATTTTGAGACGTCCCCCCGTTGCCATGGTAACAGGAAATTTACGATTGAGCATGCTGTTACAGAGGCTATGGTCTAGTCAACATTTGTGCCAAGTTTCATCAGCATTGAAGCATTTTTCATAGTTTCATAGCAATTTGAAGTTGTTACAGGAGCTTTTCAATGAAAAAGGCCATTTTTTCGCAATATGCTCATGGGGTAAAAGGTTAAAGCAGCCATGAAGGAATACAATTCCTGTCTGTTGTGCGGCCAAATCATAAAAATATCGTCTATATACCTCCACCATATCAAAGGTTTGACTTTTTGGGTTAGTAGAAATCTTGATTCAAAATGTGCCATAAAGATGATTGCATAGCTGGGTGTGCATTTGGTTCCAATGGCAGTGCCTGATATTTGTTTGTAAAATTTTTTGTTGAATTTGAAACAAGTTTTTCTTAACACAAATAACACGAGTCGTAAAATGATGATGAAAGTTTTAGGTTTTTGTATGTGGCGCTTTTTAAGTGCTTCTTTTAATGCTATAATGCCGTCTTTATGTGGGATAGACGTACAAAGTGCAGCAACATCTATGGTTACTAATATTGTGTTTGTTGGTATGGTTGTGTAGTTTCCATAAAAAATCGTTAGTATCTTTTATATATGAATCGACAGATTGTGCTAAAGCCTTAATGTATAAATCTATGAATTCTGAAATTTTTTCTGTCGTACCTGCGCACGCAGATACTATAGGTCTACCGGGATTGTTAGCTTTGTGTATTTTAGGTAGCATGTAAAATAAAGGTGTTCTTTAGTTTTTAGGTTGTAGGTATGTAATAGCTACCTTACTAAGTAAACTGTGTTTCTTAAGGTAGTTGAGGAATGAGATAATTTCAAAGGTAATTTTAGGAGTGAGATTTTTCGGTACTTCTCTATAAAACTGTTTATCATTTAATTGGCGTAAGCCTTCAGATATGTAGTCGGTTTTGTTGAGTATTACAATGGCACCACCTTTATCGGCCGGTTTTATTATTATGCCTTTGTTATTCCGCAACGATGTAAGAGCCAATCTTTCATCTTGAGTGATATTTGCTTTATTACCTGGTTTGCCTTTATATCCTAGTAGCTGTTGATTAGTGCATGCGATATAAGATTCTAGTTCTAGCGATTTTCCTGGGGGGGGGGGGGGGTGGTCCAGCCGGAGTTTTGTTTAAAAGGGTTTTGTTCATATGTTCATTGTTCGTGTCTCTTCTTGAAAATGGTTCGCAAGGCGTATCCTATTCAATTCTGTCAATATATGTAGGAGTAGGGCAAAAAGATAAACCTTTACTTAAGAGCGTGATTTGTGGTAATGATAATTTTTCTTTAGATAAATTGATTACCTATTTATTATGATTTCTAAGTAAATTATTTTTGTCAAAATCTTCTTTTGGTCTGAATCTCCTTCTGGGCATACTGTTTAGATTTGACAGGTTGGTGTGCCTGTCTGAGGATTGTTGGATGTCGATAATTTTTTCAGTGCGTAATTCTTTCTCAACACTGATAACAATACATGAAATTATGTCTGTGATTAGGTCTATTTGATCTGATGAGGTTTTTGATTTGAGGTTGGTGTTGATTAAGTCAATTTCCTATTGTAATTGTTTTAATCTGCTTTCCGAGTACTGTAAGAGGATTTCACAAAGTTTAAATAAATATGTTGCCAAAGTCTAAATGCGCTTCTTCCCACAGGATTTGAAGGGTAGAACTTATTACAGGGACTTGTGGTGTTAGGTTAACTTTGAGAGATTTAGGAATAGATTTCGTATTTATACACTTGTCTAGATAATTTATGTGGCGTTCAAAGCCCTTAAAACTATTCATGTTAACACAAACCATTTTTATACAAAGTTCAAGGCAGTGAAACTATTCAGTGTTAACCTCTTGTAAATTGCATGTTTGTAGCTCATATAATGACTACAGACATTTCCACAAAAGTATGAGTGCTGAAACTGAAAATTCAAAAAATTTCAAACATTCAAGAACAACTTTGTCCAAAATCATTGAACCATGGCCAAATTAAAACTTGAACTGCTTATCCCTAAGATGTATCTACATGTCAAATTTGAGTTGAATGTGTACAATTATTGGGGAGATAATGAACGAAACTAAAAATTTCTGATTTTTTTCAAAGTTCAAGAGAGATAACTCAGTCAGCTATCATCAAACCATGACCAAATATGAACTTGACCAGTGTATACATATGTTAAATTTGAAATGAGTATGTACAACTGTTGGGGAGATAATGAACGGAAACTGAAAATTTCCTTTTTTCAAAGTTTAAGGGGCATAACTCTGCAAAAAATCATCGAATTATGACCAAATTTGAACTTGACCTGCGCATTCCTTTGACATATCTATATGTCAAATTTGAGTTGAATGTGAAATACCATTGGGGAGATAATGAACGGAAACTGAAAATTTCATCATGGGGCATAACTCTGTCAAAAATCATCTGACCATGACCAAATTCGAACTTGACCTGTATTTTCTTTATATCTATATGTCAAATTTGAGTTGAATGTGTGCAAAAGTTACTGAGATAATGAACTGAAACTGATGATGACAGAAGGACGGAACAGGGTAACACTATATGTCCTGGCCATAAAAGCCATTTTATGGCCGGGCATAAAAACTGCTTGCAGACTTTGATCCTTTTTCAATCATGATATAATTTGAAACACATTTAGAACAACTAAAATCAACTACTGTGAAACATTTTTCACACTAAATAAATCCATCATTTTAAATTAAATTCACAAAATCTTTACTAGCAGTTATGCCCTTTAAGATTATGACTCAGACTTTGCTAAAAAGGGCATAACTACCACATATGCCCTTTTAGATTTAAGTGTATCCCTTATTTTATACAGTCTAACTTCCTTCGCTCGAACTCGGAGGGCCTGTGCAAATTTGTTCGAGCAATCGGTACTTCAAGCCAACCAAGGTTGAACTATCATCACATTGGGCATAGGCCTAAGGGTTTTCCAGCTTACATCAGTCAAATACCTACGTCAATATAACTGTTTGTTAGTACTTCAGTTCGTCGAATACATCATTTCTTTTAAATATTAAGATTATTATCGCAGTGTTTTCAAATGAGTATTTACAGTACACTGTGTTAATCTATATTCATGCATATTGTATTTGGTTGAGTATGATTGGGCCATCATTTTTCAAACATGTTGAACAATGTTCAAAACATATTTATATGTTTATTATGGGATAAATTTCATTTTAAACAATGAATTTATAAAATATTCTAAAATAGCATTTTACAGCAGCATCTATTTGCAGTCATTTACTTCAATAAACACATGCACAAGGTATATGATATCAACCGAGTACGAGGTCTTTCTGTTTAGGGAAGACCTGGTCAACAATTTCATGTGACACTGAGAGTGCTTAGCGCTTGAGTTGTTTCATGAAATTTGTGACCAGGTCTTTCCAAAACTAAAAGCTCTATGTACGAGGCTGATATCCAACTTAAACACCATCAAACTTTTGGCTTAAGCAATGGCCGATCTGAAGCATTTAAAATTATGCACAAAGATTATTTTTAACACGGCCATAAATTATATACAATTTGCAATTATTTTGCATTTAACTTTGCTTTTCCCTTTAAAATAATAATTAAAATGCTAAATGTGCAATTTGTTAATATTAAAGTGAATTGGTCTGTAATGGAAGGTATGTAAAAGAATGTTGATAGTATTTTGCATCAGACATTTCATCTGACCACGAGAGACTAAAATATATAAATTGTTGGCAAGTGTGAGATACATGATCCGATATTATATAACCTTTATATAGCAGATAATATAGTATTCTAGAACAAAATGTAACTATTCATTATATAATTTTTACACTTTAAATCACTTAAAACATGATTAACACTTCTTTTGTCAAGAAATATTTTTAAGAATATCCAAATAATACATTTCAATTGATACTATTGATATTCGAAATACTTATGAAAAATGTACCAATTGTAAACCAATTCACTTTACTTGTATATGCTGTCACTATAAGCAAGTTTTTGGATTAAATCAATATGTTGTTGAGGAAGTTTTCAGGAGAAATCAGCTTGGACTTTTGACGGTTGAATAGAAAGCCAGGATAAAGCCTAACTGAAAGGGGTTGCATTTAACAAGAAATAAACAATCTGATTGATCCCGTGGGTGGGAATTATACTAGGGACTGTGGGTAGTGGCTGCAGTTTCCAATACAAAGCGTATATCAAATGTATGTCACTTTAAACACAAATGTGTATCAAACGGACATATTTTTGTTATATTTTTAGATATGATTTTTTTGGTACAATTTTTACGTTCTGTGAATTTTATAGAGCATTTAAGATGTTATGGATTTTGTGATTTAAAATCGTAATAAGTATGCTTTAACTCAGTTATAGTTTCTTAGAAATGAACTTGAAGCGTCCACATTTGTCATATTGTGAACTTAATTAATGCCATGAGAAGAACCGCTTATATTATTATTTCTTTAAAATTGTCACTATTAAATAATCTTAAATTAATGTTTTCTTTGTCTGCCCACAGGCAGGTCTATTTTTTCACGTGTTTTACATGTACGGGTCTATCTGACAAGATCAGTTAAATCAGACTTATAAATCTAATCACATATAATGTAGGTGTCTATAATGCATGTATATTTGAGTTTGAAGGAAATCCATGAAGAAATAATAATATTTCTGGAAATATGGATGCTAGATTTATAAACCTTGTCTTATCATTATGATGTGGGAGTCTGACGTAAATCTTATAAGGAATGAAGAAATTTGAGTAAAAATACTAATTTCTAGAAAAAAAATCTAAGTTCAAGAGGGACATAATTCTGGAAATAGTCAAGCTAGAGTATTGAATCTTCTCACAAATGATTTGAGTGATGAAAAGAAACATATATATGAAGTTTGAAGAAGATACATTATGAAATAAAGAAATTATATAAAAAAACATCATCTATTTTACAAAAATTATTAGTTCAAGGGGGGTAATTTTAATAATTTTGGTACTAGAGTTGTACCTTTGTCACATATGATGTGGTTGATGATCATAAATTTATATTTAAAGTTTGAAGTAAATACCTTATAAGAAATAAAGAACTTATAGTGAAAAAGAGTAAAAACTAGAAGGATGCTTGTGAACTGCACTTCAGGTCAATGAAAAAAGCTTACATACCAAATTTGGAGTCTGAATCAAACTAATAGTGACCAAGTTATGCTCTGGACAAGCCTATTAAGTATGAAAATTAACAAAAGGAAATAACTAAAAAAATCATGAAGTGCAGAGTATAAGTTCTTCTGCACTGCACTTCTTCTTAATGAGATTCATTATCCTACGAAGTTTCAAGTCCATAGCTTTTATAGTTGAGGAGAAATGGCCCAGACAAAAATAAAGTATGAGAATTAATAAAGGGTAATAACTAAAAAAAACAAGCAATTATCATAGTATTGTAAGCAATCCATAAGTCCCCTACCGGTAAGAACCCCAGCAACATTCTGAAGGGTCATTGGCCATTCACTAATGTTTCAAATTTTCTCTATTTTAAGTAAATTTGTTGGAAAAGTTCTTTAAAAGTGATCACAGGAAACAGTTTTTATGAACACAGACAGACTGAAGGACACTCCAAAGTTAATTTTTAAAACATCCCTGTTACCAAAATATCACATTTTTAAAAGCAAAATTCTTAAAGAGGAGATAACTCTTGAAATAAAGATGCAAGACATCATACATGATGTGAGTGTTAACAAAGAACAATTAGTAATGAAGCTGTTCATAATGAATGTTTATTTTGAATTTGAAGTAAAAGAAAGTTAAAAGAATGAATAAGAAAAATTCAAAGTTTAAGTAGGAGATAATTCTGGAAATATGGATGCTAGATTTATAAACCTTGTCATATTATTATGATGTGGGAATTTGAAGTAAATCATGTAAGTAATGAAGAAGTTGGAGTAAAACATACCAATTTCTCAAAAAAAATCTAAGTTCAAGGGGGACATAATTCTGGAAATAGTCTTGCTAGAGTATTGAACCTTCGATAAAAGGAAACATATATATGAAGTTTAAAGAAGATACATTAAGCAATAAAGAAGTTTAAAAAAACAACATTTTTTTCATGAAAATTTTTAAGTTCAAGGGAGGCAATTCAGATAATTTGTGGTAGAGTTGTAAACCTTGTCACATATGATGTGGTTGATGACTAGAAAGTTATATTTGAAGTTTGAAATAAATACTTTATTAAATAAAGAACTACTTATAGTGAAAAGCCGAAAAACTAGAATCAGAAATCTTGACGAGGTTGCCGACGTTTGTTAAGTATGACAGCTCTCAATATACTCCCTATAGTCAAGATTAAAATGATGTGTATAATTTCCATACTACCATCTATCCATATTTTACTTAGTTTCATAAAAAATTTCAGCTCTTTTTGACTAATCAAAAATATTGTTATATTTGCCATGTTTTAAGCCTTTTTTTCTTGCCATGGAAGAAAAGAAAAAGACATGCATAATCTCCAGACTGCCATCTACCCATATGTCAAGTTTCATAAAAATATTTCCAGTACTTTTTGTGTAATCACTGGATCCAGTTTGTGTGTAAAATTTGCCATATTTTCAGTCTATTTGTTGCCATAGCAACCAGAATTTTCAACATAGGAAGAAAAGAAAAAGACATGCATTATCTCCAGTCACTGCCATCTACCTATATTTCAAGTTTCATAAAAATTTCAGTACTTTTTGCGTTCTCACTGGATCCAGTTTATGTGTAAAATTTGCCATATTTTCAGTCTGTTTGTTGCCATAGCAACCAGAATTTTCAACATAGGAAGAAAAGAAAAAGACGTGCATGATCTCCATACTGCCATATAGTTTCATAAAAATATTTTCAGTACTTTTTGTGTTATCGCGGGATCCAGTTTTGTGGACGGACTGACGGATGTTCTCACAGGACAGTAATTATGTGGCTACTCTATTGTCTCTTTATTGTTCTTTTTAGCCACACAAAAGAAAATAGCCACATAAAAGCATTACGGAATGAATGACATCAAAGAGAAAGAACAGTTACCTATTGTCCTTCTAGCCACAAAATTACTGTCCTGTGAGTGTGGACTGACAGACAGACGGACAGACCATTGTTTTCCTTCTGGTTTTAAAGCATTAAGTACCATGAACTAAGAGGAGCACAGTATACATGCCAGTATTCTAAGGGGTTCCTGCAAATTATGTGAATATGAGGTCATAGTCAACATCAGAGAGTTTAATTTTTGTTTCTCAGTATGATAGGCAATTTTATTGACAGTGTTAACCCTTTCACTCCCTTAAGGACGGCTTTTGCCGTTTCTATAATAATAATAATAATAATAATTATAATATAGATAGTTATACCATCAACAATAATTATTATTATACTAGCAGATTTGGAACATATATAATTATTATAACACTAATAACAAATAATAATAATTATATCATAGTATAGTAATTTCTTAGAAAACCCTCTAGGTGATCAATGAATCAATAACCCTCTGGCAGCGAAAGGGTTAATATTTTAATAATTTAAATAGTCTACAGTAGAACAATGTTGAAATGTTATTTTTATCGGATAATGCACAATAATTAGCAAAAGGATATTTGCAAGGTTTCACCAACGTGCCTTATTCTGGTTATGTTTCATATGAGGTCTGATCCAAAACTTTAATGCCGCATCAGACGAAAGAAAAATGTTTAAAAAAGTAGCGTATAAAGTTTTGCAAGCCAGAAAGTCTACTTAACCTCCAGTTCTTATCTGTTATATATAAACATCTATAATGTCAATGTACTTAAAATGATTATAGGCGCATCAATGAAAAATGACTCTTTTTAACAGTTTACCATCCTTACTTCAGATATGTGATAAATAGAATATTATATTTGTGTATATTCAATTTCAATGCAAGAGGTTGGCATAATATGATTCAATAAATTTAGTATTAAACCTACACTCATTCAATATCCTCTATCTACATTTTCCCAGAAAATATCAGACACGTGGTGTTAAATACTAACTAAACAAGAATGCATTTGTGAAAAAATGCTATGTCACCGCATTTATATAACAGAAGTATTACAATACTGCAGTTGTGTCTAGTGAATTTAGGGGTCAAGGTCATATTTCAGCATGTCAAATCATTAGACACATGTGCAGATGTGTCTAATTTTAAAATACAAAGGCCATATTCAAAAATAATTATTTTTTTTTACTTTATGTACATAATGAAATTCAATGACCCCGGGGCGGGGCCAATTTTGACCCAAGGGCTATAATTTGGTACATAAATCTTGGTAGAGGTCCACTACACAATGTTTCATGGCAAATATCTAACCTCTAGCCTTTGTCAATTCCAAGAAGAAAAATTTGTATGGTTGTATACATAAGGAAAACCTATGACCCTGGGGCGGGGCCAATTTTGACACTTGGGGCAAAATTGGAACAACTTTGGTAGAGGACCTATAGATGATATATCATAAAACAAATATCAAAGCTCTTCAAACAAGTAGATTTTTCAATTGTTTACTATATGTACATAATGAGAATCAATGACCCCCAGGTTGGGGCCAATTTTGCCCCAAGGCCATAATTTGAGCAATCTTAGTAGAGGTCCACTATACAATGTTTCATGCCAAATATCTAACCTCTAGCCTTTGTCAATTCAGAGATGAAGATTTTTTTAAGATTTGACTATATACATATATGGAAAACATACGACTCCCCAAGGGCTGGGCCAATTTTAACTAGAGACAAAATTTGAACAAATTTGGTAGAGGACCTATAGATGATATCATATACCAAATATCAAAGCTCTAAACCTTGTACCTTAACCCATTACTTCATGAGCATTTTGTGAAAAATGGCTGTTTTCATTGAAAAGTCTCCCGTTACAAGTTCAAATTGCTATAATACTATAAAAACTGCTTCAACACTAATCAAACTTGGCACAAATGTTGACTGGACCATTGCCCTTGCAACAACATGCTCAGGCTTAAATTTTCTGTTACCATGGCAACGAGGGGACATCTCAAATTTGCCAAAAATCACTATTTTGCGTTGATTTTTTCCATCAAAATTGATTTCAAAGTGCTGCAACTTCTCAATGGATTGAGATAGAGTCAAATGCTTTTCAGCGTTGGTTACACGTTACCTTATGATCAATCTGGGGTCATTTACAGCCTCTCACAAGTCCAAAATTTTTCTTGGCGATGAGGGGGACTCCGCCCCCCTTCAAACCCCCCCCAAACAGAAGGGGGCACATCCCCCTTCTGGCAACCCCCTGATGTATCTTTTGGTTGGGGGGCTGCGCCGAAAAAGAGGTCACTTTTTTTAACAACATTTCTCAAACAAAAACAAGTGTTTGGGGCCTAAATAAGGCATTTTTCATCATTTGAGACAACGAAAAGGGGGGGGGGTGAAAAAGGCGTTAAAAGGCGTGTATATGAAGTAATGGGTTAACAGAAAATGATGAAAATACTTGAAATTACCCTAAATCGCGTTTTTTCATGTTTAAACATAGCCTGTCATATAAATTTGAAGAAAAATTGTTGTTTTGTAGATTTTTTATTTTTTTCATTAAGACAAGAGGTTTTGTAAGTTTTTACTATATATACATAGTGAAAATCAATGACCCCTTAAAGCAGGGCCAATTTTGACACAAGGGCTATAATTTGTACAATCTTTGTAGAGGTCCACTACACAATTGTTCATGCCAAATATCTAATCTCTAGCCTTTCTCAATTCAGAGATGAAGATTTTTTAAAGATTTGACTGTATACATAAATGGAAAACATATGACTCCCCAAGGGCTGGGCCAATTTTGACACTAAAGGCAAAATTTGAACAACTTTGGTAGAGGACCTATAGATGATATCATATACCAAATATCAAAGCTCTAAGCCTTGTACCTTATGACAAGAGAATTTTTACTATATGTTCATAGTGAAAATCAATGACCCCTTAGGACTGGGCCAATTTTGACCCAAGGGCTATAATTTGAACAATCTTGGTACAGGTCCACTACAAAATTTTTCATGCCAAATATCTAACCTATAATTTGAACAATCTTGGTAGAGGTCTACCAGACAATGCCTTATGCAAAATATCTAAGCTTTAGGCCGTGTGGGTCTTTACAAGAAGATTTTTGTGCCCCCACTATGGTAGGGGATTTAGATTTACCCTTGTCCGTCCGTCTGTCCTTCCTTTCGTCCATCTGTCAGTCCATTCCCTTTTTGTGTCGCACGTAGCTCAAGAAGTAATTGACCTAGTCATGAAACCTTACTGGAAAGTTGATCAGCATGTGTAGTTTTGCACCTGGGTATTTTCATGTGGATATTTTTAGTATTTTTAGAGTTATTGCCCTTGACTTAGTAAAAATTTCCAATTTTCAACTTGTGTCGCACATACAGTCCGACCCCGGTTATTCGACAACCCTTTATTCGAATACCCGGCATTATCCGAAGTAGATCGGCGGTCCCGTTTTTATCTCTATATAAATCAATATAACTACGAGCGTATTATTCGAAATGCATTATCCGAATACCTCCTATTTTTCGAAGTAAAAATATTCGGATTTCGATTATTTGAACCCATCGATTATTCGAAGTAAATATTCAGTCCCAGGCACTTAGAATAAACAGGGTTGGACTGTAACTAAAAAAGTATTTGACCTAGAGTCATGGAATCTTACAAGATTGTTGCTCAGCATGTGTAGTCATGCACCTGGGTATTTTTGTGTGGATATTTGTAGTATTTTTAGAGTTATTGCCCTTGACTTAGTAAAAATTTCCAATTTTCAACTTGTGTCGCACCTAACGCAAAAAATAGTTGTCCTAGAGTCATGAAACCTTACAGGAATGTTGATCAGCATGTGAAGTTGTGCACCTGGGTATTTTCATGTGGATATATTTAGTATTTTTAGAGTTATTGCCCTTGACTTAGAAATTTTTTTCCAATTTCCAACTTGTGTCGCACCTAACTCAAACAAGAGGGCCATGATGGCCCAAAGTCGCTCACCTGTATATAGGCCCCCGGAGTGGGGCCAGTTTAAACCCCAGGGCTTTTATTTGAACAAACTTGGTTGTATATGTATGTATATATATATATATATATATATATATATATATATATATATATATATATATATATATATATATATATATATATATATATATATATATATAATATAAACAATATATATATATACAATATATATATATATATATATATATATATATAATATGTATATAAATATTAAATATATATGTATATATATAATATGTATATATCTAAAAAAAAAAAAAAGTCGAGCTAATGAATGAACCCCGGGGCGGGGCCAATTTTGACCCCAGGGCTTTTATTTGAACAAACTTGGTAGACACCCATGAGAACATGTTTCATGCTAAATATCTTTGCTCTAGCTCTTTGAGTTCTTTAAAAGAAGATTTTTTAAGTTTTTACTATATGCACATAGGGAAAATCAATGACCCCCTGGGGCGGGGCCAATTTTGACCCTAGGGCTTTTATTTGAACAAACTTTGTAGACACTCATTAGAAGATGTTTCATGCTTAATATCTTAGCTCTAGCTCTTTGGGTTCTTTTAAAGAAGATTTTTTAAGTTTTAACTATATGCATATAGGGAAAATCAAAGACACCCTGGGGCGGGGCCAATTTTGACCCTAGGGCTCTTATTTGAACAAACTTGGTAGACACTCACTAGAAGATGTTTCATGCTTTATATCTTAACTCTAGCTATCTGGGTTTTTTCAAAGAAGATTTTTAAGTTTTTGCTATACACAGTCATATAAGGAAAATCAATGACCCCCGGGGCGGGGCCAATTTTGACCCCAGGGCTTTTATTTGAACAAACTTTGTAGACACTCACTAGAAGATGTTTCATGCTTAATATCTAAACTCCAGCTATTTGGGTTTTTTCAAAAAAGATTTTTTAAGTTTTTGCTATACACATATAAGGAAAATCAATGACCCCCTGGGGCGGGGCCAATTTTGACCCCAGGGCTTTTATTTGAACAAACTTGGTAGACACCCATTAGAACATGTTTCATGCTAAATATCTTAGCTCTAGCTCTTTGAGTTCCTTAAAAGAAGATTTTTTAAGTTTTTACTATATGCATATAGGGAAAATCAATGACCCCCTGGGGCGGGGCCAATTTTGACCCTAGGGTTTTTATTTGAACAAACTTGGTAGGCACTCATTAGAAGATGTTTCATGCTAAATATCTTAGCTTTATCTCTTTGGGTTCTTTAAAAGAAGATTTTTAAGTTTTTACTATATGCATATAGGGAAAATCAAAGACCCCCTGGGGCGGGGCCAATTTTGACCCCAGGTCTTTTATTTGAACAAACTTGGTAGACACTCACTAGAAGATGTTTCATGCTTAATATCTAAACTCTAGCTATTTGGGTTTTTTTAAAGAAGATTTTTAAGTTTTTGCTATACACATATAAGGAAAATCAATGACCCCCGGGGCGGGGCCAATTTTGACCCCAGGGCTTTTATTTGAACAAACTTTGTAGACACTCACTAGAAGATGTTTCATGCTTAATAGCTAAACTCCAGCTATTTGGGTTTTTTTAAAGAAGATTTTTTAAGTTTTTGCTATACACATATAAGGAAAATCAATGACCCCCTGGGGCGGGGCCAATTTTAACCCCAGGGCTTTTATTTGAACAAACTTGGTAGACACCCATTAGAACATGTCTCATGCTAAATATCTTAGCTCTAGCTCTTTGAGTTCTTTAAAAGAAGATTTTTTAAGTTTTTACTATATGCATATAGGGAAAATCAATGACCCCCTGGGGCGGGGCCAATTTTGACCCCAGGGCTTTGATTTGAACAAACTTGGTAGGCACCCATTAGAAGATGTTTCATGCCAAATATCTAAGCTCTAGCTCTTAGGGTTTTTTAGAAGAAGATTTTTTAAGTTTTTCTTATTGGTTGCCATGGCAACCAGAGTTTTTAATGGAATTTAAATTTTTGAACAACTTTGAAAGGGGTCCACCTAAGGATCATTTCTGTAAAGTTTGGTTGCAATTGGCCATGTGGTTTAGGAGATGTTGTTTGAAAAGTTTGACGCCATTTTTTGAAGGACGCACGACGCACGACGGACGCAGAGTGATGACAAAAGCTCACCTTTGAGAACTTCGTGCTCAGGTGAGCTAAAAATAGTTGACCTAGAGTCATGAAACCTTACAGGAATGTTGATCAGCATGTGAAATTGTGCACCTAGGTATTTTCATGTGGATATATTTAGTATTTTTAGAGTTATTGCCCTTGAATTAGTAAAAATTTCCAATTTTCAACTTGTGTCACACGTAACTAAACAAGAGCTGTCACAAGAGACACCGAAGCTCGACTAATAAAATACTGGACGCTGTAAGGAAGACAAAACTATGAAAGAAAAATCAATTATGTATAATTATTTATTATATACTTATAAATGAAATATTGAGAAATATTGATAGAATAAAATGCGTATTTTCATTTTCCGTATTTTCACTGTAAAAATTTATTTTTCACTGCAGTGAAACATATTTTCCATATTTTCACTGGTGTCTTGCCGGACTACTTTCTTTTAAATTCTGCCAGTACACAAAATTTAAGGGAAAGTCTTTCAAATTTTAATGTCAAAAAAGAGAAAAATGTATATAATGAACAGAAAATTCAAGTTTTTTCTATAAATACATTATTTATTTTCATCATGTGGCATGAAAATTACCATATTTCACTACTCGTGGCTACCGCCACTCATGAAATATTTATTTCCATACCACTCGATGAAAATAAATCATGTATTTATAGAAAAAACATGAATATCCTCTATGTATCAAGTTATAGTAAAAAAATAACATTGTTAACATAAATTCCAAGATCAAGGGGAATAATTCTGGAAATAGTCACGCTAGAGTTATGAACCTTGTCACACAACATATGTGTAATGATAAAACATATATATTTGAAGTTTGAAGTAGATAACATAAAAAGTAAAGAAGTTATAATATTTCTTAAAGAAAATCCTAAGTTCAAAGAGAGATAAATCTGTAAATATTGCTTCAAGAGTTATGAACCTTTTCAATAAAATGTAATTGATGATAAGGAATAAGTATTTGAAGTTTGAGGAAGATTATAACCTTTAAAACTAAAAAAGTTATAGTAAAAAATAACATTTTTCAAGTAAAAAAAATCTAAGTTGATGGGGAGATAATTTTTGCAATATTGGTGCTAGAGTTATGAACCTTGTCACATAACATGTGGTTAATGATAAGGTACATATATTTGAAGTATGAAGTTGATCCCTTAAGAAATAAAATAGTTACAGTAAAAAATAGTATTTTTTAAGGAAAATTCTAATTTCAAGGGGAGATAAATCTGAAAATATTGGTGCTAAAGTTATGAACCTTGTCACATGAGATGTGGTTGACGATAAGGTACATATATTTGAAGTATGAAGTAGATCACTTAAGAAATAAAGTAGTTACAGTAAAAAAATAGTATTTTCTAAGGAAAATTGGAAAATTCTAAGTTCAAGGAGAGATAAATCTAAAAAATATTGGTGCTTGAGTTATCAACCTTGTCACATGAGATGTGATTGATGATAAGGTACATATATTTGAAGTATGAAGTTGATCCCTTAAGAAATAAAGTAGTTACAGTAAAAAATAGTATTTTTTAAGGAAAATTCTAAGTTCAAGGGGAGATAAATCTGGAAATATTGGTGCTAAAGTTATGAACCTTATCACATAAGATGGGGTTGATGGTAAGGAACATATATTTGAAGTATGAAGTTGATAACTTAAGAAATGACAAAGTTATAGTGAAAACTATTTTACTGCACCAAAACTTTAATCTGAAATCTGGACGCGGACGCCGACGCCGGGGCGAATAGCGGACAGCTCTCAATATACTTCATATAGTCGAGCTAAAAAGTATTTGACCTAGAATCATGAAACCTTACAGGAATGTTGCTCAGCATGTGTTGTTGTGCACCTGGGTATTTTCTTGTGGATATTTTTAGTATTTTTAGAGTTATTGCCCTTACTTAGTAAAATTTTACAATATTTAACTTGTGTGGCATGTAACTCAAAAAGTTTATGACCTGTAGGCCTGAAAGTTTACAAGAATGTTGGTCAGCATGTGTACTTATGCACCTTGGGGTTTTCTAGTGGATTTATTCAGTATTTGTAGTATTTACCATTTACTTAATAAAAGATTTTTAGTTTTCAACTTGGGTACATGAAGCAAAAAAAAATTTGACCTAGAGACATAAGATTGACAAATCGGTGGAGTGTGGGGGCATATATTGATTAGCAGACAACTTTCATGTTTTATTTCTCGCTATCAGACGCTTACAGTGTTGCATCTAGAATTTCAAAATTATGGGGAATTGTCCCCCACTCAACTGAAAAATGTAGGGGATTTGGAAAACATGTGGGGGACATGCATATACCTTAAAATCTGACATACCGAAAATAATTCACGTTTTTTTTTACGTTTAGGCTTTTTTGACAGCGGAAAAAGAATAAATATAAAATATTGATGAATACCAGTACAATGTGCAGATCAAACAGTCAATACACACGTGAGATGACCCGTCTGGTGCTACAAGCAATTTAGTATGTATTTAAGTCAAAACCGCAAGTGAAAACAAACATGGCAGAAGTGTTCAAGATACGATGAAGATTAACTGAAAACAGTTGGAAAGATCGTCAGATGCTCGACATGGCACCCACTGACTTCATTAAAATGGGCAATCTGAAAAAAACATGTGCTTAACGCTCGGTCTAGATGCACAATGGTGTACCCATCAGTGATTGCCTTAAACCACTTTAATGCAGATAATTATTCAAGCTTACTATACCTGCTAATTGCTTTGTTGATGTAAAATTCTTGTGTCGGCACTTATTGATTGACCAACAGTAAAGTTTCCATGCATCCATCGTATACCAAGCAGGGTCTTCATATAAGCTTGGTATACACCAAGTTTGAACCCTAACTTTAGTTATTGTCCGGACACAATTTTTCTACTTTTAGTGACAGTGACCTTGACCTTGACTCCAGGTGGTCCAAATACAATACCAACCGGGGTTTTCATATCAGCTTGCTATACACAGAGTTTGATTACAACAACTCATTCCTAACTGAAGATATTGTTCGGAAACCAAATTTCAATTTTAGTAACAGTGACCTTGACTCCAGGGCGTCCAAATGCAATAGCAACCGTGGTCCTTATATAAGCTTGCTATACACCAAGTTTGATTACAGTATCTCATTCCTAACTCTAGTTATTGTCTGGAAACCATTTTTCTATTTTAGTAAAAGTGACCTTGACTCCAGGGCGTCCAAATGCAATAGCAACCGTGGTCCTTATATAAGCTTGCTATACACCAAGTTTGATTACAGTATCTCATTCCTAACTCTAGTTATTGTCTGGAAACCATTTTTCTATTTTAAGTAACCATGACCTAGACCTTGACTACAGGGGGTCCAAATGTAATACCAAGCAAGGTCTTCATATAAGCTTGCTATACATAAAGTTTGATTACAATTTCTCATTCCTAATTCTAGTTATTGTCTGGAAACCATTTTTCTATTTTTAGTAACAGTGACCTTGACCCCAGGGGGTCCAAATGCAATACCAACCGGGGTCTTCATATACCGGTAAGCTTGCTATACATCAAGTCTGATAACAATATCTCATTCCTAACTCTAGTTTTTGTCCAGAAACCATTTTTCTATTTTTAGTAACAGTGACCTTGACCAGGGGGTCCAAATGCAATACCAACCAGGGTTTCCACATAAGGTTGTTATATACCAAGTTTGATTACAATACCTCATTCCAAACTCTAGTTATTGTCTGGAACCATGATGTGGACTGACCGACAAGCTGACTCCTATATACTTCGTTTGTGGGGGTATAACTATCACAGGTCAAAAATTTCTCGCGAGCTGATTTCATGACGGGTCAAACCAAAGGTGCTAGTTGCATTGATTTGACCTAAAATATGTTCATGTAATATAATATCAAAATATTAAAAAAAATTATCAAAAATGTAATTTTTTATTTTTTTTATTTTTGTTGTTATAGACAAGGTATGCAACATCCGATTACTAAAAATTATGGGTATGTCCATTCTCTGTGTCAAAATTTTCCACCGGGTGGTAATATTGTCAGATTTTTGCATGGAATCAATGCAATATATCGTCACGTCATCCGTTTTTATGCTGCCCTATTTGGACACCATTTCTATTTTGCCTCATAATTGATGTAAGCAGCCGCTAACGACATTACTGTGCTACGCTATAGCAAAAGGGTATTCATCTATTTGGTTAGGTAAAAATATGTAGTAAGTAAAATACATTTTTGAAACTTCTTTTTTGATTACCATAACGATTTTTAGATAACATGGTAGCGTACACATATACGACGGGTTATCCAAACAAGAGCTGTCACAGGAGACAGCGAAGCTCGACTAATTAAATACTGGACGCAGTAAGGAGGACAAAACTATGAAAGAAAAATCAATTATGTATAATTATGTATTAAGTTATAGTAAAAAAATAATATTTGTTAAAACAAATTCCAAGATCAAGGGGAATAATTCTAGAAATAGTCATGCTAGAGTTATGAACCTTGTCACACAACATTTGTGTAATGATAAGAAATATATATTGAAGTTTGAAGCAGATACCTTAAAAAGTAAAGAAGTTATTATATTTCTTAAAGAAAATCCTAAGTTCAAAGAGGGATAAATCTGTAAATATTGCTTCAAGAGTTATGAACATTGTCACATAAAATGTAATTGATGATAAGGAATAAGTATTTGAAGTTTGAGGTAGATACCTTTAAAAATAAAAAAGTTATAATAAAAAATAACATTTTTCTACTAAAAAAATCTAAGTTTATGGGGAGATAATTCTTGCAATATTGGTGCTAGAGTTATGAACCTTGTCACATAAGATGTGGATGATGATAACGTGAATATATTTGAAGTATGAAGTTGATCCCTTTAGAAATAAATAAGTAACAGTAAAAAATAATATTTTTTATGGAAAATTCTAAGTTCAAAGGGAGATAAATCTGAAAATATTGGTGCTAGAGTTATGAACCTTGTCACATAAGATGGGGATGATGATAACATAAATATATTTGAAGTATCAGGTTGATCCCTTAAGAAATAAAGAAGAAACAGTAAGAAATAGTACTTTTTGAGGAAAATTCTAAGTTCAAGGGGAGATAAATCTGAAAATATTGGTGCTAGAGTTATGAACCTTGTCACATAAGATGGGGATGATGATAAGCTACATATATTTGAAGTATGAGGTTGATCCCTTAAGAAATAAAGAAGTAATAGTAAAAAATACTATTTTTTAAGGAAAATTCTAAGTTCAAGGGGAGATAAATCTGAAAATATTGGTGCTAGAGTTATGAACCTTGTCACATAAGATGTGGTTGATGATAAGGAACATATATTTGAAGTTTGAAGTTGATACCTTAAGAAATGACAAAGTTATAGTGAAAAATATTTTACTGCACCAAAACTTTAATCTAAAATCTGGACGCGGACGCGGACGCGGACGCCGGGGCGAGTAGGACAGCTCTCCATATACTTCGTATAGTCGAGCTAAAAATTTTAAATAGATTTAAATTGACCTGTGAAGGCCGGACAAGACTTTTCTGCTTTCAGCTCTTGTGGCCATTTTATGCATCAAGCAGAACATGCCAGTAATGTGCACAACTAAGGGATGGTACTGATCACTGTCTGAAAAAACACTAAGCATTTTATAGGCATGAAGTTGCAACATAACCATGAGTTATACAGGGAAGTCAAAGGCTTTGGCTTGCCTGGCTATAGACTACATGTGTACCTATCAATGAAATTTTCAGAGTCAGTTCTAATTGGGAGGTGCCATATCCAATGTAACTCAATGATAATAGGCGATAACGGAACAATTGCAACATTTTGGATTAATTATAATCGTTAAGTGTTTGGAGTGAAACGGGAACCGGTGCATAAAATACCGAATGACACCTTTAAAACGGAAAATGAAAGATTTTTATTGGTAAGTATCTTGTGGTATGAAAATTATCACATTCATGCCATAATTTTAAGGCTTATTTCCAGGACACTTTTCATTTGGAGATGGGGTGGGGGGGGGGGGGGCATTGATCAGCAACCTTATTGTTTTTAAAATTTACATAGTGGCATACAACCTATATTGACGGTATTTACAACTTGCAAAATTTATTCAATGACAACATAAACAAGACAAAATGTCAATAATTATTAATATTAATCACTATGGCAGGGACCAGTTGAGAAGAGAAAGCACTAATGCAAAGGCTTCATTCCAAGTACCTATATCAGTAGACATTAATTTGGCAATAACAATTGTAATTACTGGCAATCAGTGAAAATTACAGAAAATTGTAATGATAAATTTTTACTGGAAATAAACATAGCATTTGTGAATTTTTCTCCAAATGACAAGATGCTTGCAGTTTTATTCATTTACTATTTTCAAAGACTTGGATTTTATTGATGCAGTTTAATAGTGTAAAAATGTAACAAAATGTAATAAAGTATAGTAATCCATTTAAGACAAAGTGAAAATTGGTTATATTTATCCCCATCTTTAGTGATAGTGATTCTAGTTACTTCAGTGATATTTTAGCTCACCTTAGCACAGAGTGCTATTGTGAACTATTGTGATTGTATTATGTCTGTTACTTGTCAGCACTTGCTTATAAAAGATATTTTCCCTTCAACCATTTCTTATTTTTAAAGATTGAGTAGCAACAAAAAATTTGCACAAAATTTCTGACAAAAGTACATTAATTTTATTCAAAGGAAAAAGATATTTGCACTAAGTATGTCCGCCTTAGGGTGTGTTTTTTCATCCCTTAAACAATTGGGACACCTGTATTTTTTTACCTGTAAAATTTTACACCTGTATTTTTGAGCTGAAAAATTATACACCTGTATTTTTAGACCTGTAAAATTTTACACCTGTATTTTAAACAGCTGTAAAGCAGTACAACTGTATTTTGGACCCGTAGAAAAATACGGTTAATTTACATATTTTGTTCATAGCACAGGTGTAATTTGCTATAAGTTGATTTAAACTGAAGAAAAATACAGCTGTAATTTTTAACAGAAAAACAGGTGTATTTTGGGCAAAAAAAAAGGAGTAAAATTTCGTACAGGAGTTTTTCTATCTTTTTTTATTAAGGCTTCGTTAATTCAATAAGTCACAGTATAGGATAAAGCTGTGTTAAGTAAAGACAATCAGCCATGTCCTTTGGCAAAAGTATCTGAAACATTTGGCAATTCTTGTGGACATTATCATCTCATATTTAGATTGCTTTTCTCGATATTTCATTATCTCGATGAAATTTTGAAAGTCCCGATTTTCTTCCTTCTTTATCTTTATTGGATACATTTGTTTATCTCAATATTTTTATTTCGATATTTTCCGTATCTCAATGTAAAATTTCAGCTCCAACATTAATTTCACACTGTTATCCTTTGTTTATCTCGACTAATTGTTTTTGTCTTGTGAAAAACACAAACTAGACGATAATTGCTCAATAGCACGTGTCATAATCATGATTATGTTTGTAAGAAGTTGAGCTGTTATTATAAAAGTTAATCTAAGTAGCGTGTTGATTGACTTATGTCCAAAATGAGTGAATTTTACGTTCTTTATAAATATTCGAACACTGTATTAATTCATTATGACTTTAACTGTAAATAAAATAGTGAAAGTATAGAAACGTTATCGTTGCAACATCAAAAATCAAACAGCAGTCGAACAATCTCGAGAAGGGCCTGATAACTAACCAGGGAGGATATCCGGATCAACCACCCAGAAAACAATGTTTTCACTATTTTGGTGTATTCCTGAGTAAACCTCACTATGTGTTCTTATCACAGACACACGTATTTTCGCTGGTAAACATCCGCTAATGTTACTTGGTTAAATATTGACTTTGGGATACTAGGCTTATAAAAAGGAGACATGGATATATCATAGTTTTTTGACAAAAGATATGCACATGTCTTTTGTAAAAATCAGTTCCTGCCTTGTTCAAGCCCTAATATGTTTATCACGACATTTCGTTATCTCAATATTTTTGGACGGTTCCGATGACTTCGAGATAATGAGAGTGGACTGTAATTCAGTCTGTGAAATGAGGGTTTAAAAATTGTTGTCATTCGGGCAACCAATTCAAGAAAATCTGGTTGTCCGATGTTAAAACTGGTTGCCCGAATATTTTCATTGCCCGAATATTTTCATTAGAACATCTTCAAACTAAATAATATCTTCAGTGAAAAACAGTCATAAATGTAAGCAAACTAATTGTATTTGATATCTTGCATTTTATCACTATTAGTTGACATTTTGATGAATACTTTCTGCAAATTTTTACTTGTCCATCGGGCAAGTAAACTTTTAAAAATTGGTTGTACGGATCAAAAAATGGTTGTCTCGGGCAATAGGACAACTGCTAATTTCGTAAATTCGCTAATTTTCACGGTGTCTGAGCACTAATAATTGCCTGCAGGTGGATACAATTTATGCTGGCCAGTTGTTTATTACAGTTTTTGACCAAAAGATTATTCAAGAGGGCCATGATGGCCTTGAGTCGCTCAAGGACATAAGAATGCTACAGACAAAGTTTGGTGATCAGCCATCAATTAGCTCTGAAGAAGCAGATGTTAAAAGGTATTTCCATTTTTAGCTTTAGCGGCCCCTAAAAGGGGCAAACTTGTAAAAGTATGAGCAAACTTGATAAAAGACTACCTAAGAATGCAGCCAACAAAGTTTGGTGATCATCCATCAATTAGTTCTGTAGAAGAAGATGTCTAAAGTTTTTTCTATATATAGCTCTAGAGACCCCTTAAAGGGGCCAATCAAATCAAAATGAGCAAATTTGATACAAGACTACCTTAGAATGCTACAGACAAATTTTGGTGATCATCCATCGTTTAATTTAGTGGTAGAAGATGTTTAAAGGTTTTTTTATTTTTAGCTCCTAAAAAGGGGCCAATTGAAATGGCATGAGCAAATTTAAGTGTGACTGTGACAAGGATGCAACAGTCCAAATTTGAGGTAAATCTGCCCAGAGAAAATTCCAGAGAAGAAGATGATTGTTGACGCATGATGACGGACGCCGGAGCATCCCCCTTTGATACTAAGAGCTCACCCTGAACCTTCGGTTCTGGTGAGCTAATAAAAATGTAACATTTCTGGCTGCAAAGTAGATTTAGATTTTTATTTTTACAGTGATATCAATCATCTCTGGGACGCCTCAGTGACAAACACCTTATTTCCAGCACAATTCCGGACGTCCGGCGGTACATTATGGCATGTATGATTATCATATTTCACTCAAGGCTACTGCCACTCATGAAATATTTATTTTCATACCACTCGATTAAAAAAACCTTGTATTTATAGAAAAAAACTTAAATATCCTCTATTTATTTTACATCTTTATCAAATTTACAAAAGATGCCGAAAAGGCCAATGTTTTGAGGCCGAAACGTCCAGGTGAAAAGTCCTGAAATCCCTCCACTGGCTCAGTAGACAGATGTTTCACTGCCGAGATGGTTCATATCAAGACGATTCACAGCAAGACGTTTCACTCCCAAAGTAGGAGTGAAACGTCTGAAGACATTTCACTCCCTATTTTATTCCAAAATAAATTTGAATTAATTTAAATAAAAATTCTTGATATAAATTTTAATGATATTTTGATTGATGAATGACCATTGACTTTAAAAGGGCATTTCAGTGACATAAAGTCTATGTACTTTAAAGTTTGTATACAATATTATTATTATTAAGGTCAAATTAAATAATTTTGTACATGATAAGATCACATGTGGCAGTATCAGTGTTTGGCCAACCCATCCTGCCCCTGGACCCCTGCTACAACTCTGAAAAAAATAATCAAACACTCTTAGGCTTACTATAAAAAAAAGCAAATACAAAATCACCAATAAAAAAAATCCACTATTAAAACTATAGCTAGACTAAACTAAAGTTGTTGGAATTTCCGTAAAATATCTTTTATTATTTAATCATGAAAATTTAATGTACACATAATTATATGACTTTTGTTGCATTGACCGTTATAGGTGTCTCAGTTTTTAAATTGTAAGTGTTAATACCAATAATTAGGTGATTAATCATTTTTCCCCATTGATTAGATAACTGTTAATACCATAATTGCTGAAATTTAATTTGATTGATCTACTTTTAATCAAGATAATAAAGAAATAAGAGACCATATAATTTATTATCTTTAGTGAATTATCTAACTGTATTATAGTATGGTAGTCACTTTTATACAAATAAGCAGAATATATGCAAATGTCTATGTAAAATTCATTAAAATTATTATTTTCTTTAAATCACAAATTATAAGTTGTAACCTCAAAACAAACAAAAAATGCAACATTAGATCTAATTATCATTTAAAATTAAAGTAAATATGTTTACTTTTCTGTCATACATCTCAAATAAATAAATGGGAGTGAAATGTCTTTACAATTGACAAAGTGGGAGTGAAATGTCCAGGGATTTTTTTTGGCTTATTTTAAAGGAAGTGGCTAGCCGTACGGCTTGTCAAAAGTTAATTTTAGCCCAACATGAGTCACGTACCGCTAGCCTGGACACACTGTATTGTCTAGCTGCACTTTTCAAAATTATATGAAAGTTGAAAATGCATATGTTTTTTATGTCTTGAACGAGGATTTTAACAGGAAACAGCAATTGTTAAAAATTTTCCTATTTAAAAATACAAGTATAGCAATTGCTATAATTTGCTCATATTGTTTTTTTCTTTGTTTTTTTTTCAATGTTCTATTTATTTATTCATTCCATTCAGATCATGCCGTTATGAAACAAGCTTCTCTGGCCGTTATGATTATTCATTCCATGAGCTTAATCAACAAAAAATGATTTAATAGATCTAATTCATCTTTCATACAAAAAAAAAAACAAGAAAACAAATCTTATATAATCATAAAAACAAAAAAACGTTATAACTCAACTGTATAACTTTAACTATTTATTATTTAATCATAGTTATAACTTTGCATAAGCATAATTATACAATGTACTTTGTATAATGGGTAATGTAACTTTGACACTTTTATCGCAATTACAACGCTATCATAATTTTCCTTCTTTTTCTTTTTTTATGCCCCCGGGCATATAGTAATTGAACCGTCCATCCGTCTGTCCATACGAGGTTAACCTAGAACGGCAAGTTGGATTTTTCTTAAGTTCTACCTGTACCAATGGCTTCATAATTTACACACTTACTAATCCATACAAAGTATATGATCTGGGCAAGTTACATAACTATGGCTTCCATTTGCACCAAGTTATGGCCCTTTTCAGCACTTAGAAAATGAATAATGGTTAACCTAAACCGGCAAGTTGGAAATATCTTATGTTCTATCTGAACTAATGGCTTAATAATTTTCACACTTACTTATCAATACAATGTACATGATATTGCCAAGTTGTATAAATGTGACATCCATTTTCCCAGTAATTTCCCTTTTTATCACTTTGAAAATAGGGCCTTGTATGGTTAACCTATTCTGCCAAGTTGGATTTATCAAAAAATTTCACCTAATTACTTAATTTATTTAATGATATCTTTCATATTTGGTAGGTGGATACCTTTAACGGTCCTCTAATTTTTTGTGGCGTTAGGCATCTCTAGGTCAAGGTCACTTGTGTAAAAAAATAAATCTAAATATTTCTGCTCATACAGCCTTTATTTTTAAGTTAATGTCTTTCATATATATAATAGTCATACCAAGGGAGGCCCTTTTCCTTTTCCTTTACTAAGGGGTCATTTGGGTCAAGGTCACCAATGTCAAAAATAGATTTTTTACACTTTTACAGATGTATTAACCTTATTCTATCGACAGATGTCTTGTAGGAACATAAAATTGAGGTATTCTCATTTGGATGGAGGTAGGGGTCAGTTGGGTCAAGGTCACCTGAGTGCTAAAAATAGATTTTAACACTTTTGCTCATACAGCCTTTATTTATTGACAGATTTGTATTATAATTGGTAGGAAGATAACTTACATGGTAATTTCTTCCTTTGGATGGAGTTAGGGGTCAGTTGGGTCAAGGTCAACAGTACTAAAAATAGATTTTTACACTTTTGCCCATACAGCCTTTATATATTGACAAATTTTTTCATATTTGGTAGGAAAATAAGTTGCATGATATTCTTCCTTTGGATGGAGTTAGAGGTCAGTTGGGTAAAGGTCACCAGTGCTAAAAATAGATTTTTTACACTTTTGCCCATACAGCCTTTATTTATTGACAGATTTATTTCATATTTGGTAGGAAAATAACTTGCATGATATTCTTCCTTTTGATAGAGGTAGGGGTCAGTTGGTCAAGGGTGCCAATTACAGATTTCTACACATGATTGGTTTTCTTCCATACAAATTAGCTACTTCACTCTCTAAAGTTATATTATTGACAACAGTGAGCGCGAGGGCATTTGTGTTTATCAAACACAGATTCTTGTTTTACAAAGCATTTTCAATAAAGTATGTGGACAAATGCAGGTCCATGGTTAAAATCCTCGTTTAAAGACACAAAAGAACATATGCATTTTCCACTTTCATATAATTTTAAAAAGTGCCGTACAGCTAGACAATACAGTGTGTCCAGGCTAGCCGTATGTGACTCACGTACAGCTAGCACTTCTGATCATGGCTAGCCAATTCCTATTTTAAAGCCGATTTTCGGTGGTAAAGAGTCAACTCGGCCCTATACCAACTCGGCATGGGTCTACTCGGCACAGGTCAACTCGACCAACTTTTGAAAAAAAATCATATTAAACGTATTAAATTTTTATGATTACTTGCATGTTATCATGGACAGCTGTTTTAAATGAAAAATAAGAGATATCTGGTATGTTATTATATAATTGTACATTGTACTTCTGCGGAATTAAAGCAGCACGCCTCCAGATTCATGCTTATTTTCATGAAAATTTTGGAAATGTATTTGAATGTGTAATATTGTATAGTAACCAAAAAGAAGCAATTTTCACATTATCAATAGCACTTACAAACCACGTAAATTACCAAAAGTGGTCAAAATATGCATAAATAGCATTTACTGCGTTAGTAACGCAGTAGAAATATAGATGTAAATACTGAAAAATCAGTCATAAATCGCACATTATAAGCAAAATATTACTTGAATCTTGGAACTTTTCACTTTTCCTTACATCTTAGTAATTTTTTCTCAAATTTGATTTTATTGAAATATTTTGACTCATCTGGAGGCTGCTGATGTAGCTTTAATGTTTATTTAGATGAAATTTGTTATGTTTATTCTTGCAGATTCGTTAAAAATTATGATACAAATGTGTTTCCTTTGATGCTTTTGGCTTGTAAAGTAATCTTCAATAAAATATGAAATAAAAACTTGTTTATTTATTACATAAAATATTTTTAAATGTTTGTTCTTTATCTTATGGACATAAAACATCATGTAATGCACTTATTAACACGCAATGTATTTTTCAATGTTCCAAAGAGTGTAATAAGTTTTTATAACCCAAATCATTGAAAAATCTTTCATTACCAAAAGTGCAATTATAATCTAAGAAAACATATTTCCATGTTGGTGAATAAGTCCAGATATTAATTATGTGGTTCCAATAATAAAGAGTGAATATAAAATAAATTGAAAAATTGGCCGAGTTGGAAAAGGACCGAGCTGACTCGGGGGCCGAGTACGTTTTAGGGCTGAGCTGACCCGGATTCATTTTCGGTAATATTTCCAATCTTTGCACAATTTAATTCTTGCATTTATTCCCAAATTTTAACATAACATCGCTGAAGTTCTCAATTCCATGGGTATGGGTCATGTTCTCAAAATCCTGGGGGAAAAAAAACACCCTGAAACTGTCTTGGGAGTGAAACGTCTCAATAGTGAAAGGTGAATCAAACACTTGGTTTTCTACGCCTAAACATCAAAGTTCACTCAGAAAGGTTAAAGTCAACCGCATACAAGACACTTGTCAGGCCCCAGCTTGAGTACAGCTCCACAGTCTGGTCCCCCTACACAGGAACTCTTATTGACCAGATAGAGTTCGTCCAGAGAAGGGCTGCTAGGTGGGTCAAACATGTCTTTGGCCGTATGTCAAGTGTCACTGACATGTTGACTTCCCTTCAATGGAGGCGCCTTGACCTTCGGCGTATTGACCAACGCCTGATCATGTTTCACAACATCTTGCATGACCAGGTGGCTATCCCTTTCCCAAAGTATATCATCCCTCTTACAAGATCATCTAGAACATCCCATCTCCATGCATTCCAACAAGTCCAAACTAAAACTGATTACTATAAATATTCATTTTTCCCAAGAACAATAGTCCACTGGAATGCTTTACCACCTGATATCATAAACTTGTCTGGCCCCGAGTTCAGTCTGGCTGTAAGCCGGATTGAACATACGTCTCCCTAAAAAACCTATTCTGTTTTTAACAATATACTCATTTCCATTACTTTTATATTCTTTTATTTCAACTCTTTTATTAACATTCTTGTCAGTTGACGCGCGTCAAGTCTAGGTCCCCAGCAGGGGTTTGACTATGTGGAAGATAGATTGATATAGATCTTTGGCGAATTATGGTGGTTTCGTTGAAATACCGGTTCAGCGAACTTGATTTATGAAGAGGTGCGAAAGTGGTTTCGTCGACCTTATGTTATATAGTAATTAAAGGCAATGTAGACATGGTTCATATATATAATGTGTTTTTATCATCAATATTTTGTTATAATAGAAATGTTTAAATCAAAGTTTTATATCTCTAGAGTGGTGAATATTTTAAAGACTAAAAACAGATTGTTGATGTTTATGACATAGAAATCATGATGCATTCTCTTTAATAATATGCATGTGTCAATTGTTTATATAGAGAAGAATAAAGCATTTGTAATATGTGTTGTTTATAATAGTTTATTACGTACGTGGATTTTTTTTTGATTTTTTTTTGTGTGTGTATATTTAGATTATAAAATACATTGTTAATTCTTCCTCTTAAAGGTGTTTTTGTATATCTATCGATTTTATTCCAATTAAAAACATTGTTTCTTCTTTTTTCAGCTTTTACTATTTGTGTATGTAGTTTGACATAGATAATAAAATAATCTTTCCTTATTTTACAGACCTAACTTAATGTGTGATTGGTAATTTTTTGTAAATTTTGACACATTATTAGTTTTTACAGGTTGTAATTTTATACGTATATATATTTTTATGATGTTGTTTGTTCACTGAGATCTTTTGTAATGTGATATTCTTTTATGTAAATATTACTATTATACTAAAGAAAAGAATAAACAATAGGTTTAAATTTTCAATATCTTAGTATAATCACGGATTTATATTACAAGGATCGGACACTTTCGTTTAGCTTAAAGTCCTGTCGCGCGCATGCGCGGAATCGAATAAAGGTGGACAGAATGAGATGGCGGAACGCGCGGAGTGCGAAATATGACAGATTTTCACAAGAGTATGTGGTGTTATTGCAGCTTTGTGAAAAATTATACACATATGAATGTATTGATACAGTATTATTTTGTGTCGCTGGAGTATTAATATATGAAAATATGCCGATAGAGCGCTGCAACGCTTAGTTAAAAAGTACCTAATTTAAAAAATATTCGCCTATTGTTTAGGCATACTCTCTACACTTTGGCGCCCTTTTACTTCAAGCACGAATTATTACCATGATTCAGAATAAGATAATTATTTTTTACATGGTTTAATGGTGGCATTGCAAAAAAATGTTTCTTGATTGCTAAAAAACTTTTAAAGAAATTCATGTTTGAAATGTGTCTTTATTTCTGTGAATTATTTCCAAATGATTTGTACATTTTTTATTTGATTACCAGTGTATATTAGTATAAATATAGTAAATATTCTACTAATTCGTGTATTAAATATATTTTCAGATCATTCTAGACAAGCGTTCATATATAGATGAATTCATTAGATTGGCAAGGAAGAAACTTTTATTGGCATAGAGAACAGCTGTTTTATAAAATTATTTTTTTATTTTGAAACAGATTTTTTTCATAGTTATCCTTCACAATTCACGTCAAATGATTTATTTATCACATGTTTATTTTCATTATTTTTCAAAGAAAGGACTATACAAATATAGTTGTATATTTTCAATTTCATTTAAAAATGTTAATAAAGAAAATAGATTTAGATTGTATTTATATATACATGTATCCTCTTCAGAATCATTTTCTTACAACACATGCCAGGGATTGTAGTTAAAGACGGCGCACATACAAAATATACATTCAAATTCTATTTGTTTTTGAAGATTGAGTGTTGCAACTATCACATGTAACCTGGAAGTGAAAGTTTGAAAATAAAGTTTTTTAATTATCACTTACCCCCTTCAAAAGTAATTAAACATGAAAGAATTTAAGCGATGTGTAAAAAAATAATCAAAAGTTAGTTTTATTTCGCAAAATACTTACTCAAACTGTAAAGATTTTTATTGTTTTTCTAGCGTTACATTAAAAAGTATCATAAATATCTTTCTACAGGCATTCAAATAAAAAGAATAATTAAAATATACGGATTAAAATATACGAGTGACATTAAAAAGGCCGGAATCGAGACAGCCACACGAGAGAACTTTACTGTTACGATGATTGTCTACTTCACTGCACCGACATTTGAAAACAGATTTACAAAAAATAATAATGATATAAATGATGAATGAAATTTAAATATTCTATGAATATGGCAATATTGACAATCTCGGCAATATTTTGTACTAAAAAAAGTGAATAAATTTTCTTCACGTGTTGAGCGAATTGTAAAGGCTGCAATACATTACCCGTAAAACAATTGTGCATTGATAAATTTGACTACATAACCCAATAAATCTTAAATATTGCATCTTTGATCATCTGTGAATAACTTACATCGGCTTCTCTTTTATTTTGAAACTGAAATCAATATGGTACAGTAATTTTAAATTTCAAATACCTGCCTTTTGTATAAAAAATGTAAATTTACCGCGGATTTCGTCAAGTTAATTTTTTAATCGTCGTTGCGGACAGATAAACTGTACCTTTAAAAAATAAATTAGATATTTAAATTAAACAAGTATTTTTCTTCAAAATAAACTTGAAATTTCCAAAATCGGATAATAAATGGAAAAGCTGTATGGTATTTTGTTAAGTAGGTATCCGTTGCGAACGGGCATTTACACTTAGCGCCGGTAAATTATCGATCGATGTACCTTTATCGGGCGCACGACAAGATATTTAAGCATTTATATGGGGTTAACTTGAAGTGTCCGATCCTTGTAATATAAATCTGTGGTATAATTGCATGAAAACGTGTGATAAACCACACATTAAGACCCGAGATAATTGACATGCCCATTAGAACAATAGATATTGTTCGCACTATATAAATTAAGTTCGCCGAAACCACTACCTGTTTTATTATATAAGATCAGTTCGCCGAACAGGTAGTTCGACGAAACCACTCTCACCCATCTTTGGCACTCCACTGGCTCATTAAATCTCTTTGTACACTCACCTGGGGTCTTTGGGGTACTGACTCCGCTTCCCATTATT
The DNA here is from genome assembly GCF_026571515.1 of Ruditapes philippinarum. Lineage (NCBI taxonomy): Eukaryota > Metazoa > Mollusca > Bivalvia > Venerida > Veneridae > Ruditapes > Ruditapes philippinarum. The sequence goes on from NW_026858637.1 coordinate 379,573, forward strand.
CTATTGGCAAACCATATATAATGAAAATATAAAATCTGTGGTAAAAATGTGGTAATTCAGTGTCCTAAAAACTTGGTTGTGACAGATTGTTTACGTTTTGCGTAGCCATGCATGTGCGTCATTAGAGTTCCTGTGTTGCATAATAATTGAATGTCGTGAGAATCACGATTACAAATAAAGGTTATTGACCATAAGGGGACGACCAAATATGTCACCAGAGTTCCGTTTCAAAATTCTTATTAAGTCTCATCTGATTATTTCAAATAAATAAATTAAATGTCTGTCATAGCAGCGAAAGGAAATAAAATAAAAAGAATCCGAAAAATAATCTACTGTAACACCGGCGGAACTAAGGAAGCTTTCCCACAGTGCAATTTCACATTTTTCAGATTTTCAATAATTTTGACAGCAAGAAAATGGCAAAGAACGGAGAGCCGGATTATGATCAGAATGGTGAAGAAGGAGAATGCAAAGTGAAGATCATATGCTTGGGAGACAGTGCTGTAGGCAAATCAAAGTAGGTTTTTGTTGATTCTAGTGCAAGGCCAAGGGACTGAAATGTTTCCTATTTTGATTTCATTGAAGGAATCACTCAATCAGCAATCAGTTAGATGAAAACGTGCTTTTTTATGTTTCTTTTCATTCAAACATAATATGAACAAGCTTAGCTTACCAAATTTCCCATTAGGGCAACAGAAATCCTTTAATGAAGGAAGTGGCTAGCCGTACGGGCCTGTACGTAGCCTGGAACCTAGTTCTGGCTTCCAAAACTTTATAAGCCGCTCTTTAACATTTTTGTTTTTCATCTGATGCGGCATTAAAGTTTTGGATTAGACCCGTTACGAAACCTAACCAGAATAACATAAGTTGGTTTATTCTTGTTTTTCACTTGCAAATATCCTCGAGTGACCAGTTTCGACGCCCTTAAGGATTGTTTTGTATGCGTCTATAAAAACGATGTGATTGTATTGTATAAAATGTTTTAACTTTTTAAAAAATCTCTAACCTTTATGAAATTGGTAAATTTAAGCTGTTTTCCAGCTATTCCTTTTCATAAACAATCCTACTTTCACTTCACCCAGGAGCGGCCATTTTAATTGAGAGTGCCCTAAAACGACGCTATTGATTGGCTAATTTATTTACACACGATAGGAGACTGTACACCATAATTCTTTTACTTACGTTGTTCACCAATATCAACAGCAAAGTATCAACAAGTGAAAACTAGTTTATCTTTTCTTTATTTCTTTCATAAATAAAGCATAATTATATGTGATAAATGCTATTGTTGTATTTTTACAGTGGTTTGGACGGTTTCCCTAGTCTGCTTGACCTCCTCTGCTGACAAAATATAGGTTGGAAAATAGCACCTTTACTTTCTTTGTCGAACCTGCAAAAACAAAATGATACATTTAGTGGAGCAACTAATGAAAATTTGGCAATTCATTCCATCCAAATAAGATAAACATATCCAATTAATTTTCAATTAACATTCATTTATCAATTAATAACCGTAAAAAAATCTACAACACGTACAGATTGCTTTAGGGTGAAAAAATGCGCCAAAAACAACACTATTGGGTAATTTTACTGCCACGTGACCTGAGAATAAGGAAATGAGGTCAGCATACAGGGAGGTATTTTCCAGCCGATTTTTTCAAGGAAAACATGACATAGTAAAGTGAGGGTCAAAAGTGCATTAGTGAAATCATACAAAAATCTCTTAAATAAGGTATAACATGCTAAATCTTACCTTTGGGTGTCTTATTTACTACATATTGTTACCTAACCAACTAGAAGATTCTCCTTTTGCTGTAGCGTAGTACAGAAATGACGTAAGCGGCCGCTTATATCAATTATGATGCAAAATATAAATGGCGTCGAAATAGGGCAGCGTAAAAACGGGTCACTCGACGATACACTTGACCCAATCAATTCTTGTGCATTTTACGATAAAACAATCATTTTAATATCATTCTATACCAATTAAAGTATCAAAATATTAATACCGTCATTAAAATTGCCTATTTAACTGTAAAATATCAATTTACGCCGAGTACAGTTGGCCATGACATTCAGGTGCCACGCGAGATCTCATATGACGTCATTCGCGGGAACAGATTTGAATAGAGTCGTGTACTATATTTAGAACATTGTGTTGACATGATTTCGATACTTTTATTCAAGATAATGTTTTTATTTATTTTCATTAATTTTTTAGTACTTAAATTCGATTGTATTGAATATAAAAGTCAGTAAATCACCTTTTTCAATATCTTAAAAAAAGTAATTTATAAAAATATTGGAGGCACCTGGGTTCATAAAGGTCAATCTCGTAATCACGTGATCAAACATTTTGGCAATATGGCGGCCAAGTGCCGAAAATTTTACCTGTCGGAAACAATTGGGTAGTTTATGTTCGTAATAAGATTTTTATTTGTCCATCCTTGGCTTATCAACAGATTATATATAGTTTTATAAAGGTATGCTTCACTTTACTTCATGGCATGTTCGATGAATAAATACGAGCGTGTCAGATTCCTGGCACGATTATTGGTGGACTTTCCCTATGGGGTTATCTTCAGCGTTCACGTCATGTCATAGTATATAAACGGGTACGCTGAAGACCTTAAGCTACCTGGAATCCCGTTGAATCGATCTATTTACCTATAAATCACAACTGCAGTTAAAAAAAATTAAATATCCCTGAATCTTTATTTTGTATCATTTATTTTGATCCTTTTGTCATAATATCTACATGGAAAACATCACTGATATATATAGTACTCCCCGCAGGTACCGCGTCCTTGCCCATTCCGATGTAATCAGAAAATGTGTTTCTTTACACACTGAACACCACCAATCGACTGTTTTCACCATTAAAGTGAAAGTGGTAGTGCTCCTTTTTTGAATTCGGATAAAAATTGTTAGAAATATTTTCATTTCAAATAATTTTCTGTCAATGATAGGTCAATCTAACGCTCCCCGTGAGTGTTGAAAATACTTCTTTATTGTACCCAATATTTACCAGTTAGGCTGATAATTTCATGTTCTGATAAGTAAAGGTTGTCTGCTGAAACTGTAGTGACGTCATATTATGTTGAAAAAAATTCTAATGAAGCCAAAAAGGGCCATCAATTTACATACCACGGTATCATAGTGCTCTCCGTTTAAGCTCCAGTTCAAAACATGGATGACTGATCATAGATATTTCTAATTTAAATCATTGAGTTATTCTATGAATGACATTTGTATTTTGAAGTCAAGATGCGACAGTTAAACACAATTCAATAAAATAGTAAATACAAGATCTTTTTATTTGTACATGTTGCTGGAAATAATAAGAACAATGGTACCATAGGGGACCATCCTACTTTTTAGCTTTGGAATATACGATTATTTACGGACATGTCAAACAGTTTGAAGAATTAGGTCACGCCATTATATCGATGCATTGTGAGAATCGCTCAGTTAGTCAAAGTTTGGGAAGCCTGACCCATCTTTATGCTAGATTTTTCAGTCAATTAGAATCAAAGTCGTCTGTTTTAAAATGTCAGCATAATTTTAAGAACTTTCAACAGACAGAAACTTTATGTGCTTTTAATAAGAACACACTATTTATAAGTCTATTTATTATCTACAAAGTCTGACGGTACTGGAAACATGTTTTTGGTCATTTTTTCGGCTCTAAACAAATGCGAAAGAATTTCGTGACACTGTTGTAAATGTTAGCAATCAGTAGCTAGTGCATTTTGCAAAAAAATCGAAAGATTTGTAAATAGATCGATACAATGAATAGCACGATACAATGGGGTTCCACTATACGGCTAGCGAAATGTGCTAGTCGTTTGGTAGTTCTGGCTTCCAAAACTGGCTTCCAAAACTTTATAAGCCGCTATTTAACATTTTTGTTTTTCATCTGATGAGGCATTAAAGTTTTGGATTAGAACCGTTACGAAACCTAACCAGAATAACATAAGTTGATTTAACCTTATTTTTCACTTGCAAATACACTTGACCCAATCAATTCTTGTGCATTTTACGATAAGACAATTATTTTAATATCGTTCTATACAAATTAAAGTATCAAAATATTAATACCGTCATTAAAATTGCCTATTTAACTGTAAAATATCAAGTACGCCGACTGCAGTCGGCCATGACATTTAGGTGCCATGTGAGACCTCGTATGACGTCATTCGCGGGAACCGATTGGAATAAAGTCCTGTACTATATTTAGAACATCTTTGTTGACATGATTTCGATATTTTTATTCAAGATAATGTTTTTATTCATTTTCATTTATTTTTTAGTACTTAAATATTATTTTATTGAATGCTAAAGTCAGTAAATCACCTTTTTCAATATCTTTAAAAAAAGTAATTTATAATAATATTGGAAGCACATGGGTTCATAAAGGTCAATCTCGTAATCACTTGGTCAAACATTTTGGCAATATGGCGGCCAAGTGCCGAAATTTTTACATCTCTGAAATTATTAGGTAGTTTATGTTCGTAATAAGATTTTTATTTGTCCATCCTTGGCTTATCAACAGATTATATATAGTTTTATCAAGGTATGCTTCACTTTACTTCATGGCATGTTTGATGAATGAATACGAGCGTGTCAGATTCCTGGCACGATTATTGGTGGACTTTCCCTACGGGGTTGTGTTTAGCGTTCACGTTATGTCATAGTATATAAACGGGTACGCTGAAGACCTTAAGCTAGTCGTTTGGTGTCGCTACGGCTAGCCAGGACACACTGAATTGTCTAGCTGTACGGCACTTTTAAAAATTATATGAAAGTCGAACATGCATATGTTATTTTATGTCTTTAAATGAGGATTTTAACATAGAATAAGTAGAACCAGCTATTGTCTCCGTTTGTTTACTTATTAGAGATTAATCGCCATGTTGGCTATGTACAATAAAGAAAGTTGAATATCGATCTTTGTCATCTCCAGACGGCGAGAAAAAAAGCGTTTAAATTAGTTACAGTTGATTAACATCAATTGAAATCGTTTAAGTTATTATTATAATAAATAATTTATATAATCCTTTTTTGTTCCAATAAGTTCAATTATCAACACCTTTAAAATGAAAACAGCACCGAAAATATTTATTGTTGGAATCTGTTGTATTATAGAACAGAATATATTAAATAATTGCGTCAATTATACTGACAGTAAAAGTTTGTCCACCAGTAAGGAAAGTTTTGTATGTTCCGTGAAACGCATTTTTAATTAACCCTTTACTTCATATAGTTGTGTTTTGACGGCTTTCCTGGGAATTGACCACATACTCTCGGTGTATTATTATTATTATTATTATTATTATTATTATCATCATTTGAATGTTTTTGTAGAGATTTCTAAATAAGTTTGATTTGTAGTAGTTAAAAAAATCTTTAAAAATTAAGTATTTTTTTCACAGACAAAAGCGTTAAACGGTTAATTAATAATTGACTTCAGAATGTCACACACACAAAATCTTATTTAATATTGTAAGTACATGTAATGGCAATGGAAGTCTTGTTTATTGGGCATCAAGAGTGCTAATATGCAAGAAAAAGTAAACACAAGTTGTCAATCAATTCAGACAGAAAAGCCGGGATCATATTGAAAAATATAGGGATCCCGGGAATTGGCCAGTTTAAGAATATAGTTTTCAGAAAAGCTGGGATCGTATTTAAACTTATAAGGTTCCCGGGATTTGACCAATTCAAGAATATACAGTATTGGACACGCGAAACCCGCAAAAGTCGTGTTATGCCGCGAGTGTAGTCTATGACGCGACGGGACACTACGCGGTAAAACATCGCCGCGTGCAAGTTCGCCGAATTTCATGGCGGTTCACGAAAAATCTTCAGCAATAATTGTATTAGAAAGCACTACTTGGTCATTCCCGTGGTCTTTAATTTTGAAAACTTTAAAAAAAAATTGTAAATGTCATGTATATTTATAAATATTTAGCATTTGAACATGTACAGCGTACAGGGCCTTTTTACCCTTCTTTGCTGAAGCCTGTATCAGGCTACTTCCCCAAGCCAAATTACTACCTTTTTCCCCCAAAAAACAGACTAAAATTCCCCTTCTGGCAAATATTTCCCCTTTAACTGAAGAGTAAAACTTTTAAACAAACTTTCTTGTTTAAAAATAGATAATTGTTTTGTCCAATGAAAGCTAATAATTCAATAACCCAATAGAGGGATACCTTGATTTAATACAATTGATGTTAACTCAGAGCCTCAGTCTGAGTTTGCAACTTTCTAAAAACAGCATGGGAAATCCCTGCTGCCTTATTTTTTAGTGCACATGTGATTTGTTACTAATGTAAACAATGTCACAGAACAAGAAGAAAATACGATTGAGTGACGTTTGTAATTGTTTATTAAAAATTGGATGAATTGATGACCTTGTTAGTGCAACAGAATCCAATACATGTATCCCCTAGCAAGCCCATGTGTCCGAGTAGCACAACATGCCCAACTGTCGGAAATAGCGAGCCTAGCACATCAGTGCCAGTAATACAGTGTAAACTGATAATAATGTACCCTCTGAATCAAACCAAGAACCCTCACATGACCAACGTAAAATACTATAAATAGGAAATATGAGTTAATATAAAGGGGCAATAAATTGATCTGTAAAAAATGTCTTTGACTCATGTTGGACAGAAAGCTTAGTGCTATAGTAAACCTTAAATGTGATTGGAGGAAGATATGCAAATAAATTATGATATTCCCCCGAAATGTGTGAAAATATGATATTTTCCCCAAAAGTGTGAAAATCGCGCATTTTTTCCCCACAAAAAGGGCTAGGGCGCCTTCCCCAGAACTTGTGAAAAGGCCCTGGCGTATACATTTTGTATACTAAAACAAAGCAATCAGGTGCTGGTGAAAATTAGTTAACAATAAAACGAGATTGAAATTACAAAAGGTAATTGGTACTACATCAAAGAACGCACGATAACAAATTGTCCAATTGTTATTTTGATAATAATACAAATGTAATTAAAATCCATTGTTTACTTTCGCACATATTCTATTTTTAGAACAATGCAAAGCAACATTTAGCACCGATTCACTAACTAATTATTACGTCTAATACGCTTATTATGATTGTTGAAAATTGTAAAAGTTTTATCACTTAAATTGAGACATTCTTTACCTTCAATTACACGAGTAAAAAATGCCTGGTGCATGAGTAGGTGATGAGTAGCAAGATGCAAATCAGATTTTTTTTATTTCCGCCAAATCAGCCAGGGCATTCGACCCAAAAAATTCCCTCGAAAACAAAAATAAAATTGGAGTTAAATCACACATTTAATATGTAAAGTAACGAGGGCATTCTGTGCATAAAATTAGGGTGTTACTATTTAAAGTATTTACATAAATAGCGACCAACCAGGGAAGGATATTTTCCTTACGTCACGCAGTACTGCATGCGCGCGGCAATTAAGTTGACAACTACAGGTGTGTAAACATCAAAGATTCACAGATTCTTCAGAAGAGCCGACCAGTCATTTGTCAGAGGTCATTTCGTGTGTAAATTTTGTATTTATTATTTAACAATGGAAACATTATATTCCTTTTATTTATGGATGCTTCTTTTTGCGCGAGTGTTTTTGTGTCTTTCACAGAAAGTTTTTAACGGTGTTATTTGATTTTGCCGTGGTTATTTATATTTGCTGTTGGCATCAAAGATAAATAGAGAAAGGGCATTTTAGCAAATTACAAGTTTATTTTATACAACTTCATGTAGATCTACTAATTAATTTTCGTACTTGTACATGTATATCTGGTTTCAAGTTCACAGAGTACAATTATAAATAGATCTACATTTATTATACAAATGAACATGTATTATTCCCCGCGAATCACGGCAAATGTTCACGGCAAAATCGCCGCGAGTTGAATTCGCGGCAATTGTCTCAAGTTGCCGCGAATTCGCTCGCGTTATAAAGATGAGAGTTCTACGCGAATTGTGCGGGTTTCGCGTGTCCAGTACTGTAGTCTTTAATTTTTCCAATTAATTAGGCATATAATTATAAGTATTGTGATTTCCGCATTTTAAGTTTGTTAAATAAATAGCTCTAAATATATTTATATCCTAAGTTAAATTAATTTACCGTATATTACATACAATAAAAAAAAAACTTAACGTTTCAACGCCTTTCATTACGACAATAATCAAACAATTAAACAAACAAAATTAATATAGTTTATTAGTTTTCCCTCTATATCTAATACGATCCATGATCCAGGGCGTCCCATCTGATCCCGGGATTTCCCCCCCCCCCCCCCCCTGTTGCCAATGTTACAGGAAATTTAAGATTGAGCATGCTGTTGTAGAGGCTATGTTTCAGTCAACATTTATGCCAAGTTTCATCAGTATTGAAGCATTTTTCAAAGTTTCATAGCAGTTTGAACTTGTAACAGGAGGCTTTTCAATGAAAACGGCCATTTTTCACAATATGCTCATGAAGGAAATGGTTAACATTAAGGCTAATTAATTTTGATTTTATGTTTAATATTTATCTATTTAAAAAAAATGTACATACAATGTATAAACGCACGACACCAGGGTTCTAGTGAGAATGCATTTATTTTTTAAATTGAAGATAACCAGCTTTTAAAGCCTTTTTTGGCTGTTATATGATTATTTATTTCATGTGCTTAATTAACAAATAAATGATTTTATAATTCATCTTTCATACAAATAAAACAACAAATCATAAGCATAAAAACAACGACGTTATAACTTAAAATATTTATCATTCAATCATAAACAGGGCTCACACTGGCTCAAATAAAATAATAGCCAATATTTTTAACATAGAAAAATAATAGCCAAAAGTTCAGCAGACTATTCACGATTTAGCAATAAACAACTAGAGGTGTAACGATTCATCGATGCATCGATACATCGCGATCTGCCCTGTCCTCGATGTATGCATCATAATGAATTTATATATTCCAATATATCAGGATGCAATACATATTTCACCACCCGATTCATCGATAAAGCGGAAAAGTATCGCAATACACTAATAGTTATGGTATAATGAAAAATACCTTTAATCCTTAAATAAAAAGTAAAAATCCTTAAGTAATAAGTAATGTAAATTGTTGAAAGATCAAAACTTGAAAATAAGTTATAATAACAAGTTGAAGATTTTATTGTTTTGTTATTGTAAAAGTTTTATATTACATTCGTAATTATGCTGTGAACAAATGACCAAGTTTTTTTATATAGATAAAGTCTGAAAGTCTGAATTGTGATACGTATTGCATCGAAACATAAAAATTGCAATATGCATCGCATTTTATCAAGGTATACAATACATATGATGATATCGTGAATCGCATCGTTTGGAAATGCAAGTATCGTGATATGTATCGTGACAGAAAAAATGGCAATGCACAGCCCTATTAACAACATAAGCAGTTGATTAAATATACATTTACAGAATGCAGCCTTTTTTCTGAATGACTTTCTGAAAAATGTCATCATCACCAATGTATACAAATTTTCTGCCATATTAAATAGTAAAGATTTTTAAACAGAACATAGCTTATTTTCACCTTTAAATAAATATCAAAATTATTGGTGTCGCAAAAAATATGTGACAATCAGATTTTTTCTGTTTTCTGAAGAAACATTCACAATTTTTGTTGTTGTGCAAATAGTTGTTTGGAAATAAATACTTTTTAAATATTTTATCATTGTTTTCCATTGGCGATTTAGTCAAGCAGCTTAAAACAAAAAAATTCAAAATTTGCCATTACTGCAATTATCGATAAATTTTGGGTTGGTCAATATCCAGTTTATCAATTTTTAGACGATTTTTGTGGCTAATTGACGGATATTTGATGGCTATTATAATGCTGGACAATATCATTAAATTGTTTATACAATTTTACATCTCGCATGTATTTTTATGACCTCGGGCAATAGTAAGCAACGCGTGACTGATAAAAAGTTGACATTCAATTAAATCCACCCCGCTGGTGTTAATTGGGTCTACTGCATTCTTTATCGATTTTTACACCTTATATAAACACTGTTGGAAGTATAAAATAATCGCCAGATTTTGTAGCCAAAATGCAAAATAATCGCCAATCTTATAAAATAATCGCAAATGGCGACCGACAGCGTGAGCCCTGATAAATATCACTTTTTGTGCACATATACAACAAATGTACTTTGTATAGTTATGCGTCATGTAACTTTGACACTTTTATAAATATGACGATGCTTGTATTTCAATTGTATTCTTTTTTTTTTACAAAATGGCCAAGCATCATTATTAAAGTAAACATACGTGTACAAATGTGGTTTCTTGGTTAAATACCTGTTTAAAAACACAAAATAACATATGCATTTTCGACATTCATATAATTTTGAAAAGTGCTGTACGGCTAGACAATACAGTGAGTGTGTCCTGGCTAGCCGTACATGACTCATATACGGCTAGAACTTTACAACAAATGTACTTTGAACAGTTATGCTGCATGTAACTTTGACACTTTTATTAATATGACAATGCTTGTATTTCAATCGTATTCTTTTTTTTTTTTAAATAGCCACTTCCATTAATGAATGACATCGCATTTTCTTTTTTTACAGTTTTAAGTTTATTGGACAATTTAAATCGGACAAAGTCTTCCCTAATTGGCTAATTTATCAACACGTTTTTCGAGTCGATTTGAATTTACCGGTAAATCACAACTTAAATGTTATTTATCACCATTTTTTTTTTGTAAAAAGCAACAGTAGTTAGAAAAGCTAAGATATTTAGCATGAATCATCTTCTAGTGGAAGCTTAGATATTTAGCAAGGATAAGTTACCAAAAGCCTTGTATCGTATTGATTTATTTAGGGAATATACATAAACACATACAATAGATTTATGATTCTCCTTTATAAAAAAGCAAACTGGCAAAACATCAAACAGTCACTAATTGACAATCACCAGGTTATGAAGACAAATAGAAAATGCACTAAATATAGAGGAGTTATGGAAAAATTTCTCAGATACTCTTACTGAAAAATGGATTCCATCCAAAAAAACTTAAATTATTGATCACCCTCCCTGGGTCAACCAATAATTTATGTCAAGTGACTGATCAGAAAAAGAAACCGGGCCTTTAAGTTGAAAAAGGTCAATAAATCAGGATCATCTTCTGATCATTAAAAGTTCATTGAGATGAAACTTCTAGTGCGGAAAAGGTTAAAGAGGCTTATAACCAGTATCTTGAAGACATCTTAAATTTAAGCAACATTGATGCCAAAAATGGTCATAAACCCAACACTCAAAAGCTGTACTCCTTAATTAAACATTCAAAACAAGAAACATCTGCTATACCCCCCATTAAAGTATGAAAATAAATTTCACCATGATGATGTCTCAAAGGCTACAGCTTTAAATAAGCAGTTTCAGTCAGTCTTTAGCCCCAATTCTCCCCTATCCCTTGCGTCCTTGTGTAAAATGAACCCTAAGCATGATCAATATCCGTCCATTCTATGCCAGATATGCTCTGGCATTTGCAAACCAATCAGTCACCCTCTAAAATGACCTAAATCGGTTACAAAAGTTGGAGTTGGAGTGGGATATGGAATTTAACCTCTCCAAATGTTATCCACATCGCAAAAAGGAAACATCCTATTCCAACACATTACTACCTCCATGGAGTCCCATTAGGATTGGTTACCTCAGCTAAATATCTAGGCTATCAGAAAACCTCATGTGGGATGCCCATATAGACAAGACATCCAAGAAAGCAAACCAAACCTTAAGATTCCTACGCAGAAACATAAAGATTAAATTCCAATCCATAAAGTCCATTGCTTACCAGACGTAAGTCAGACCCCAGCTTGAATATGGTTCCAAAGTATGGTCTCCCCACACCTTAACACAAATAGATCAAACCAAAAATGTCCAAAGAAGAGCAGCCCGATGGATTAAGCTATATTATGGTCAGACCTCTAGGGTCACGGACATGCTTCACTCCCTTAAGCTTAGAAAACTGGAACTCAGATGTAAAAGTTCTAGGTTATCCCTTTTTATATGCCCGAAAGAATTTCGGACATATTATGTGATACCCCCTGGCGTAAACTGTAAACAGAACAAAAGAGAACAATAGAATTCATTCCGTAACAAGAGCGATCAGTGATCACATGTGTCGCCTCATGATGGCCAATTTCATGTTGGGACAAGTTTTGTGACAGACGGAAAGACAGACGGACAGTGCACAACTAGACTTGGTACTGATCAATCCTGTAAAGTTTGGATAAAATTGCACCAGTAGTTTATGAGGAGTAGTGCGGACAAACTTTTGTGTATCTGGCAACACACAGAAAAAAACACCTTTTTATCAAAGGGCCATAACTCGGCCAAAAATCATTCAACCAGAAAACCCGTGCAATATACGCAAGGACTTGAGCTACAGATCAATCCTGTAAAGTTTCATTGAAATTGCATTAGTGGTATAAGAGAAGGTGTCCGGACAAACTTTAAAAATAAAAATTATTAAAGGGCCATAACTCTGACAAAAATCATTGAACCGGAAAATGCTGACAATATGCACAACTAGACTTGGTACTGATCAATCCTGTAAAGTTTGGATGAAATTGCACCAGTAGTTTATGAGGAGTAGTCCGGACAAGCTTTTGTTTATCTGGCAACACACAGAAAAAAACACCTTTTTATCAAAGGGCCATAACTCAGCCAAAAATCATTCAACCGGAAAACCCGTGCAATATGCGCAAGGACTTGAGCTACAGATCAATCCAGTAAAGTTTCATTGAAATTGCATTAGTGGTATAAGAGAAGTAGTCCGAACAAACTTTAAAAATAAAAATTATTAAAGGGCCATAACTCTGACAAAAATCATTGAACCGGAAAATGCTGACAATATGCACAACTAGACTTGGTACTGATCATTCCTGTAAAGTTTGGATGAAATTGCACCAGTAGTTTATGAGGAGTAGTACGGACAAGTTTTGTGACGGACGGACAGACAGATGGACAGACAGATGACGGAGAAGTGATCCCTATATGTCGCCACTACTCCGTAGAGGCAACACAACAATAGAATAAGGGGCCTTGGCCCTCTATTAAACAAAAGAAAATAACAATAGAATTGGCCCTTTATTAACAAGGTTTTCCGAAGGAAAAAACTGGTTATTATTCCACGCCGAAAGCGGCGGGGGATATAGAAATAGTCTCCGTCCTTCCGTCCGACATTTTTGTCCGGAGCATATCTCAAAAAGTATTTGAGTTATCAACTTGAAACTTCATAGGTGGATAGACCTCATTGAGGAGGAGTGCAGTGCACAAGAAAGATAACTCTATCCTGCATAATTTTTAAGTTATTGCCCTTTGTTATTTTTCAAAATTAATTTTTGTCCAGAGCATAACTCAAAAAGCCTTGAAGATATCAACATGAAACTTCATAGTTGGATAGATCTCACTCAGGAGGTGTGCAATGCACAAGAATGATAACTCTACCTTTCATAATTTTTGAGTTATTGCCCTTTGTTATTTTTCATACATAATTTTTCACCTGAGTGGAGCATAACTCAAAACGTGTTTGAGATGTCAACGTGGATAGATCTTATTGAGGAGGAATGCTGTGCTCAAGAATGATAACTCTTCCCTATTTATTTTTTGAGTTATTGCCCTTTGTTCTTTTTCATACTATTTTGTCCGGAGCTTATCTCAAAAAGTGTTTGAGGTATCAACTTCAAACTTCATAGGTGGATAGACCTCATTGAGGAGAATTGCAGTGCACAAGGTTGATAACTCTACCCTGCATAATTTTTGAGTTATTGCCCTTTGTTATTTTTCAAAATTAATTTTTGTCCAGAGCATAACTCAAAAAGCCTTTTAGATATCAACATGAAACTTCATAGTTTGATAGATCTAACCCAGGAGGTGTGCAGTGCACAAGAATGATAACTCTACCTGTCATAATTTTTGAGTTATTGCCCTTTGTTATTTTTCATACATAATTTTTCACATGAGTGGAGCATAACTCAAAAAGTGTTTGAGATGTCAACATGAAATGTCATAGGTGGATAGATCTTATTAAAGAGGAATGCTGTGCGCAAGAATGATAACTCTTCCCTTTATAATTTTTGAGTTATTGCCCTTTGTTCTTTTTCATACTATTTTGTCCGGAGCTTATCTCAAAAAGTGTTTGAGGTATCAACTTGAAACTTCATAGGTGGATGGATCTCATTGAGGAGGAGTGCAGTGCACAAGAAAGATAACTCTATCCTGCATAATTTTTAAGTTATTGCCCTTTGTTATTTTTCAAAATTAATTTTTGTCCAGAGCATAACTCAAAAAGCCTTTGAGATATCAACATAAAACTTCATAGTTTGATAGATCTCACTCAGGAGGTGTGCAGTGCACAAGAATGACAACTCTACCTTTCATAATTTTTGAGTTATTGCCCTTTGTAATTTTCAGCCATCAGTATTCACATAAGTTTCAAATCTGTAATCACTTCAGCCGTCAGTTTTCATTATCAAAAGACCTCTTAAAATTGAATTATTCTGCTCTACTACATATACATTCTTCCAATGAGCAAACACATTCGGCGTGGGATGGCCATGTTGACATGGCTCTTGTTAGATTGAGGTATGTCGGCGGGCGGGCGGATGGGCGGGCGGGCGTAAACAATTTCTTCTGTGCGCAACTCCTCCTACATTTCTCAACGGATTTTGACCAAACTTTCACAGAAGCTTTGTCATCAAGTGCCTTGGGACATATTTGTCAGGGTTTTGTGATTGTATAATATTTGACCTTATTCTGGCCCTTTGTTTTTTTTCCTTATACAGAATAATATAGTGAACAATTTTTACTGTGCGCAACTTCTCCTACATTTCTCTAACGGATTTTGACCAAACTTTCACAGAAGCTTTTTTATCAAGTGCCCTGGTGCATATTATCAGGGTCTTGTGATTGGATAGTATTTGACCTAATTATGGCCCTTTGTTTTTTTTCCTTATACAGAATATATAGTGAACAAATTCTTCTGTGCTGAACTCCTCCTACATTTCTTAATGGATTTTGTTCAAACTTTCACAGAAGCTTTGTCATCAAGTGCCCTGGCACATATTGTCGGGGTTTTGTGATATGATAATTTTTAGCTCAACTTTTTTTTTTTGAAAAAAAAAGTAGAGGTATTGTTATAGTCGCGGCGGCGTTGCCGTCCACAAACTTGTACCTGGATCATAGCTTTTTTAACCAGGTTTTCCGGAGGAAAAAACTGGTTATTAGATTGAGGTATGCGGCGGCGGGCGGCGGCGGGCGGGCGTAAACGATTTCTTCTGTGCGCAACTCCTCCTACATTTCTCAACGGATTTTGACCAAACTTTCACAGAAGCTTTGTCATCAAGTGCCCTGGCGCATATTGTCGGGGTTTTGCGATTAGATAATATTTGACCTAATTATGGCCCTTGTGTTTTTTTCCTTATATAAAATATATAGTGAACAATTTCTTCTGTGCGCAACTCCTCCTACATTTCTCAACGGATTTTGACCAAACTTTCTCAGAAGCTTTGTCATCAAGTGCCCTGACACATATTGCCAGGGTTTTGCGATTGGTATATATTTGACCTAATTATGGCCCTTTGTTTTTTTTCCTTATATAGAATATATACAATGTAGTGAACAATTTCTTCTGTGCGCAACTCCTCCTACATTTCTCAACGGATTTTGACCAAACTTTCACACAAGCTTTGTCATCAAGTGCCCTGGCGCATATTGCCAGGGTTTTGCGATTAGATAATATTTGACCTAATTATGGCCCTTTGCTTTTTTTCCTTATATAAAATATATAGTGAACAATTTCTTCTGTGCGCAACTCCTCCTACATTTCTCAACGGATTTTGACCAAACTTTCTCAGAAGCTTTGTCATCAAGTGCCCTGACACATATTGCCAGGGTTTTGCGATTGGTATATATTTGACCTAATTATGGCCCTTTGTTTTTTTTCCTTATATAGAATATATAGTGAACAATTTCTTCTGTGCTCAACTCCTCCTACATTTCTCAACGGATTTTGACCAAACTTTCTTAGAAGCTTTGTTTTCAAGTACCTGACACATATTGTCGGGGTTTTGTGATTGGATAATATTTGACCGAATTATGGCCCTTTGTAAATTTTTTCCTTATACAGAATATATAGTGAACAATTTCTACAGTGCTCAACTTCTCCTACATTTCTCAATGGATTTTGACCAAACTTTCACAGAAGCTTTGTCATCAAGTGCCCTGGCGCTCACTAAATTCCCATGTTTCTTCCAAGACATCATTCAAGTATTTTTTTAAAATTGTGAACATACTTTTCTTGATATCGCACAAAACACCACACGCCAATATTGTTGACAAAAGAAAATGACAAGAGACGCAAAAATGCAAAAATTAAGCAAAAATAAAGTACTGTTTACCTTTCTAAAACATTTGGGAAAAAAAGGCGAATAGACAACATAAAATTTCTCAATCATTTTTGTTTGAGGAATATTAAAAAAGCCATAATTCCTCCTAAGGCCACTTCTTTTATATTTCTTGGTTTACAAAACCGGCGACCCGAAATATTTGTAAATTGGAAAAAAAATAAAACTGAAATTTCCACTTTTTTTTCCCCCGATGCAAAAAAAATTATCCGATAAGCGCGATAAATATGAGTACGAAAATTCAAATATTTTTGAGTACGAATCTATACAACACAACATTCGGACTACCTCGGATAACTACCACAGTTCATGGTAAAACAACAATGACGGCGCCCTTGAGCGGCACTGTTTATTTCCAAGTTGATTTTGTTGGAATTAAAGATTTGCCAACCAGACGGGCTTTTTTAAAGGCTGCCGTTGATGAGGACATCGGCACGGCTATAAGCCGTATCCTTCCTCGAGAAGATTTAATGGTTTGATTTACGATATATTTGCTAGTATATTGTTAAATTGTATTTTATATACCCGATGGACCTTTTTGAGGTTTTTTTTTTTTTTTTTTTTCGACCACCCAGTGGACATTTTTGAAAAAAAAATTTGTAAACCAAGAAAAAAAAAAGAAGTGGCCTAAAAGTTCAATTAAAAACAAATGCCCCTTCATGACAAAGCTTCTGTGAAATATTTTGCTGAAAACCTGGTTGCATCGCATTGCGATGTTCCTTGTTATTTCTTGGTGTATTGTCTTCATACTTGGCCACAACAACCCTTGGGACAAGACCTTTCAGTAGACCACACTAACCTTGACCTTCATCCATAAATGACCTTGACCTTCAAGGTTAAAATCTTCATGTTGTTATTGGCTGTAACTTTGTTATTTTTGAATGAATTGTCTTCAAACTTGAACATAATAATCTTCAAGGATATTCCTTAAAAATAACCAGACAGACCTTGACCTTCACTCATAAATGACCTTGACTTTGAAGGTCAAATTATTGAAATTTTCATATTTTTGGCTATTATTGGCTGTAACTTTGTTATTTATGAATGGATTGTCTTCAAACTTGAACATAATAATCTTCAAGGATATCCCTTAAAAATAACCAGACAGACCTTGACCTTCACTCATAAATGACCTTGACTTTGATGGTCAAATTATTGAAATATTCATTTTTTTGGCTATTATTGGCTGTCACTTTGTTATTTTTGAATGGATTGTCTTGAAACTTTAACATAATAATCTTCAAAGATAACTCTTAAAAATAACCCGATGGACCTTGACCTTCACTCATTAATGGCATTGTCTTTGAAGGTCAAATTATTGAAATTTTCATTGTTTTGGCTGTAACTGACTGTAACTTTGCTATTATTGAAGGGATCAACTTTATATTATAACAGAACATTCTTAAGGACCAGACCTTATTGTTTATCAAACCCAAATTTGCTTGGGCTCTTTAATGACCTTGACCTTGAAGTTTAAATTACTGAATTTTCTCAGATTAAATGATCATAATTATATATTTATTGGTGTGTGTGTGTGTATATATATATATATACATACATATCTATCATCATCATCATCATCATCATCATCATCAACAACAACAACGTATATTGCGTGTTTCTATTTTTAGAATTGCGTGCTTTTATTTATAGAATCGCGTGTTACTATTTATAGAATTGCATGTTACTATTTATAGAATTTCGTGTTTCTATTTTTAGAATTGTGTGTTTCTTTTTTTAGAATTGTGTGTTACTATTTATAGAATTACGTGTTTCTATTTTTAGAAATTGCGTGTTACTATTTATGGAATTGCGTGTTACTATTTATAGAAATGTTTGTTACTATTTTTAGAATTGCGTGTTTCTATTTTTAGAATTACGTGTTTCTATTTTTAGAATTGCGTGTTTCTATTTTTAGAAATTGCGTGTTACTATTTATAGAATTGCGTGTTTCTATTTATAGAATTGAGTGTTTCTATTTATAGAATTGCGTGTTTCCATTTTTAGAATTGCGTGTTTCTATTTTTAGAATTGCGTGTTTCTATTTTTAGAATTGTGTGTTACTATTTATAGAATTACGTGTTTCTATTTTTAGAATTGTATGATACTTTTTTTAGAATTGCGTGTTACTATTTATAGAATTGCGTGTTTCTATTTTTAGATTTGCGTGTTTCTATTTTTAGAAATTGCGTGTTACTATTAATAGAATTGCGTGTTTCTATTTTTAGAATTACGTGTTTCTATTTATAGAATTGCGTGTTTCTATTTTTAGTATTGCATGATACTTTTTGTAGAATTGCGTGTTACTATTTATAGAATTGCGTGTTTCTATTTTTAGAATTACGTGTTTCTATTTGAAGAATTGCGTGTTTCTATTTTTAGAATTGCATGTTCTCTTTATAGAATTGAGTGTTACTATTTTTAGAATTGCGTGTTTCTATTTTTAGAATTGCGTGTTTCTATTTTTAGAATTGTGTGTTACTATTTATAGAATTGCGTGTTTCTATTTTTAGAATTGTATGATACTATTTTTAGAATTGCGTGTTACTATTTATAGAATTGCGTGTTTCTATTTTTAGAATTGCGTGTTTCTATTTTTAGAAATTGGGTGTTACTATTTATAGAAATTGCTTGTTACTATTTTTAGAATTGCGTGTTACTATTTTTAGAATTGCGTGTTTCTATTTTTAGAATTGCGTGTTTCTATTTTTATAATTGTATGTTACTATTTATAGAATTGCGTGTTTCTATTTTTAGAATTGCATGATACTATTTTTAGAATTGCGTGTTACTATTTTTAGAATTGCTTGTTTCTATTTATAGAATTGCGTGTTATTATTTTTAGAATTGCGTGTTACTATTTTTAGAATTGCATGTTACTATTGATAGAATTGCGTGTTTCTATTAATAGAATTGCGTGTTACTATTTTTAGAATTGCATGTTTCTATTTTTAGAATTGCGTGTTACTATTAATTGAATTGCGTGTTACTTTTTATAGAATTACGTGTTACTATATATAGAATTGTGTGTTACTATTTTTAGAATTGCGTGTTTCTATTTATAGAATTGCATGTTTCTATTTTAAGAATTGCGTGTTTCTATTTATAGAATTGTGTGTTACTTTTTATAGAATTGCGTGTTACTATTTATAGAATTGCGTGTTACTATTTATAGAATTGCGTGTTTCTATTTATAGAATTGAGTGTTTCTATTTTTAGAATTGCGTGTTACTAATTTTAGAATTGCGTGTTTCTATTTATAGAATTGCCCGTTACTATTTATAGAATTGCTTGTTGCTATTTATAAAATTGTGCTATTTTTAGAATTGCGTGTTACTATTTTTAGAATTGCGTGTTTCTATTTAAAGAATTGTGTGTTACTTTTTATAGAATTGCGTGTTTCTATTTATAGAATTGCGTCTTTCTTTTTATTGAATTGCCTTTTTCTATTTATAGAATTGCGTGTTTCTATTTATAGAATTGCGAGTTTCTATTCATGTGACAAGACAGACCAGCTAAATTTATAAAAAGGAAACGTTAAGATATGTTCAAACCTTTCTATGTTTGCTTTTAGAAAAGTAAAAAGTCGAGCGTTGCCCCCGCCCGGCGGTGGCTCTTGTTTACCTAATTATGGCTTTTTGTTTTTTTTCCTTATACAGAATATATAGTGAACACAGTAAAAATTTTCTTCTGTGGCAATTCCTCCTACATTATTCATGTTTTACATTGCACATAGTTACATTGTTTGTTGCTTGTATTTGTATTTCAAATACAACATATTTATCTACAATGGTGATAATTGAAAACCTGGTTTCGTGGCATTGCCATGTTTCTTGTCACTATTTGGTTGAATGACTGTCCGTCCGTTAGTCATTTGGTTTCCGAAGCATAACTTAAGTTCCATTTGGCCCACAATATTCAAACTTCATAGGATGATTGTCCATATTAAGTAGAAGAACCCTATTGTAGTATTGATCAACCTACAGCTGTAAAATTTTATAGGATGAACAGCCATGTCCAATACATGACCCCTATTGATTTTAGGGTCATAAGGTCAGGGTCACAACGAACTTAACACTTCAAATTGTGGTTTTTGGAGCATAACACAAGTTTCATTTGGCTTACAGTGTACAACTGTCAAACTTCATGGGATGACCACTTATATTGAGTACATTAATTATATGTCCTAAAAAATTTGCTTATATTATGTTATACCCCTGCAGGGACTGCGTTCAGGGCGAAGATAGGCGAAAACTTCGCCGTAAATATTTTCACTTCGCCCTATATGATCAGAAAAGCGAAATTCTAGTCGCCCTAAAATCTCTATGAAATGTCTGACATGTATATTTCTCCACTCGATAATACTTCCTGGAGGCAGATTTAATTGTGTAATCTGACGTAATTAGCACATGCGCTGAAGCGTTGAAAGCGACATTTGGAATTCACACTTGGAAATCTACATCGCTAAAAATAGGCTATTATAGCGCATTGATTATACATTAAATTTTCGGGTAAATTAAAGCTGTGTAAGATCCTGATATCATATGAATGCAGCAGATGATAAAAAGCTAGCTAATTGATAATAAAGTTACCTCAAACATATATTTGTGTCTTATTTACATTATCCACTGTAAGTTTTGTTTGATTTACAATATTCCCTAAACATTCTGTTTGATTTACAATTTCCTCTATATGTCCCGTTTGATTTACGATGTCCCATGTACATTTGCCGGTCCATTTAGATTCTTGTTATCATCATTACGTTTATGATAGTAATATTCATCATTAAAACTGATGTAAATTGATAATTATTTTGAATTAAAGAACTTTTCTTCTTAATTAATTGCATTTAAAAGAGTCAGAAACAGTTGAACCTAAAAAACGATAAAAAAATGTTGTGTTGATGTAATGTTGTGTTGATGTAAATCAAATGCTTAAATAAACTTTATTGAGCAACTAGTTCTTCATTAAATATCATCATAGCGATTTTCAAATACACATTTGTTTATTTTCCGTGCCATATACATGTATATTTTATATGCATGTACATATAAAAGTGTACCAGGGCTCTACAAACTTTTTTTCAATAGAGTTGTCCAGGACAAGTGACCTGGCAAAATAGAGTTGTCCCAAAATTGATCAGAGATGTCCTTGTCTCAAGTGTAAAAATTTCAACGATGTTTGTGTGCACTATATACAAGGAAAGAACAAAATCAATTTCTAATTTGCTTTTTATTTATAATAAAAATTAACATTTGCTTGCATGATTTATGTTCACTTTTACAGCCATATCACATTTTCTCTGTTTATCAAGAAAATGCTTAGCACAAATTTAGATATGTGTTAAGCTTTCCTTATATATTTCATTTCCTAACCTTACACTTAACTGTCGAATGAAGTGATGTCAACAAAACAGAAAAGTATATATATAAATCTCCTTCATCTTAAAAACAATAAAACTATCAGAACAAATATATACATAACCTTAAAACATTACTATTGAATAAATAATGTTAACAGAAGGGGAAATTAAATTTCCTTAATGTTGATAACTAGATAGATCAACTTACAGAACAGATATTTACATTTCCTTTAATTTTATTACTAACTAGAAAATGCTTTCAAGAACTTTTCTTTTATGAATAAAAATTTATAAAATAGACATTTACATTTCCTTAAATATTCAATAAATAATGTTTACATAACAGATATTTACATTTCCTTATTCTTAATTACAATGCATCAATGTATAATGGTAACAGAGCAGAGATATACATTTCACACATACACTTATATCTATATTGAATTGAACAGATTGATTGTACATATATTCATTCAATGTCATGTCTTGTAACAATGACTTTAAACATTGTCTTCATTGTTTGGTTAAGTAACCATGATGCCTGTGCCTGGTTATAAAGTCTTTCAGGGGTTTTATAGTTTTGTAACCAAGAATTTCTTTGAATGTCCATTCACATGTCTAGAGCCTTTGCCACAGGTCAACCAGTGGTTGATGGCTTTCTCAGAACAAAAGTCCTCTAGTGAAGGGCCATGCTGTTGAATAGTCATGAGCATTTGTAGAGTGTCCTGTTTCAAGCAATTTCTCAATTGTGTTTTCAACTGTTTCATGGCAGAGAAGCCACATTCACACTGTGCAGTGGTAGGGCTCACAATTAACATTATCTGTAAGAGTTTTTTCACGTTTGGAATGTTTTGTTTATTTAAGAGAATCTTGTAAACCTCACTTGGCTCCTGGCCTGTTTGATTCATCTCTCTCATGTAAACCTTCAAATCCATGTATTCATTCAATACTGATCTATGGGACTCTATGGGGAAAAGTTGGGGCATGTGACTGATCAGTTGTTCGACCTCTTTAGTTCCAAATCTCATCAAGTCTGTACGGTTCTGTGGGATAGCCTTATAATTCAAGGCAGCAAAGCATTTCAATGGATCTTCATTGAAATTTGAAAACCTGGAACAGAAACATTTGTTACTTCATTAATTTTTACATCTTGACATGTTTTACCACATATCATTTCATATTACTTCCTTTTTAACCAGGTTTTCAATTTTGAAAATCCTGGTTATTAGATTGGGGTATGGCGGGCGGATGGGCGGCTGGGCGGATGGGCGGGCGGGCGTCAAACGAAATTGTGTCCGCTCTGTAACTCTTCAACCCTTTGAAGAATTTTGATGAAACTTCAGACAAATGTTTACCACATCAAGATGACGTGCAGAACGCATGTTCCGCATGGCTGGCTCCAAGGTCAAGGTCACAGTGACATTAACATTGAAAATCCTGTCCGCTCTGTAACTCTTCAACCCTTTGAAGAATTTTGATGAAACTTCAGACAAATGTTTACCACATCAAGATGACGTGCAGAACGCATGTTCCGCATGGCTGGCGTCAAGGTCACAGTGACATTAACATTGAAAATCCTGTTTACATGATTTTAACTTGATTTGGCAGTCAAAGGTCATATCATCTTTGGAGGTAATTTAAAAAAGATATGATATATTATTTCATGTCTACTTTGTAACTTGTTTTTCATTATACAGAATTATCAATATAATTATAGTGAACAAATTCTTCTGTGCTGAACTCGTCCTACATTTCTCAACGGATTTTGTTCAAACTTTCACAGAAGCTTTGTCATCAAGCACCCTGGCACATATTGTCGGGGTTTTGTGATTGGATAGTTTTTGACCTAATTATGGCCCTTTGTTTTTTTCCTTATACATAATATTATAGTGAACACTTCTTCAGTGGCAATTCCTCCTACATTATTCATGTTTTACATTGCACATAGTTACATTGTTTGTTGCTTGTATTTGTATTTCAAATACAACATATTTATCTACAATGGTGATAATTGAAAACCTGGTTTCATGGCATTGCCATGTTTCTTGTTTTATATTGATCAACCTTATTATGTGATGTACTTTGATTTTTATAAAGTTGCTTAGTCAAGAATCGCTTAACTAATTCACTCACTAGGCAGTTAGAATTCAGATTTTGCGTCCCGAATCACTGCGCACCTTAACAAACTCACTGATCCGCCATAAATATTCACATCTCTATCTTTGTTTTTATACAATTGTAATTGGTATATTTTCGTAAACCTGGCATGTCTAATATAGAAAAAAATGAAACGTTTATATGCCCTTTTCTAACCATTCGTGCCTCTTTAAGCGGTAAATCTACGCGCATGCCGCAAGTAAATTGTTTATGGAACACAAAAGAGTAATTATTTTTGGTCAATCATGATATATCCAAATTCTCTCATTTTTGGGGAATTATTAAATTTTAAATTCAGAATAAAGACATGAAAGAACTATTTAGTTACTTTTGTAAGTGACTTACGCCGGTTTTAAGCGGAGGCCTTGTGGGACCATTGGCTGAATCTATCAAACGCTTTCTCATACATTTCGTGCTTTTTTGATTGGTCCTCCGTGTTACGGTGTATTATTTAACCCCAAGGTCAGTATACTAAGTTCAATTAAAAAAGTGTCCATTTACTGGCATATATTCATAAAACTTGTGTCAGTGGTGTGTCTTGCTATAGAACAACAGCCTTTTAAAAATCATATCCATACTACTGGCATGCGAGCAGTTCCCGTACAGAAGCAGTACCCGTATTTTTCATTTAAACGCTTGATTTTTTCTTGCATTCTTCAAAAATTCATTTTCAAATCAAGCAGATACATAAACGAGACAAATTCTAAGTGTCAGTTCGGCAGTACGTATATATAAAGTCTCATTTTAAATCACTTTCACCTGTGCGTCGTCAAAACGTGACCTTGTTTTCTCTGGGGGATTCCGTCCTTGCGCGCATGCGCAAAAATACTTACACGTGAGGCTTGTTAAAGGGTTTTCCACTAATACCACCTGTTTACAAATAAGTAGGCAATGTGATGTAAACTTGTTTAATTATCAGAATGTTGACCAATATTACTATATATAATAATTTTATGGCTTTGATGCGTAAAATATCATGCATACAAGCATGCTATTGCATGTGAATGCGTTGGGGTAACGGTACCGGGTAATTGATACCCGCGTTTAGTCTACGCTCTATTTCCTGAATTACATCTATTTATCTCTTAGATAATGGTCTGTTCAACAATTGTAAATGAAAAATAGGTCCGATATAATAAAATTGTATAATTATAATGGGTTAGATTTTATGTACGGGAACTACTTCTCTTCATACAAAATAATGGATAATTTCGGTACCCCATATGAGGCCTCATAACTAAGGGTTGTTCTATGTTTAGAACATGATGGAATTTCCATGATTTGTGTGACGAGCTGAATATTGCTGTGTAACATTCAAATTTTGGTGAGTGAGCGTAATAAAAAATAATGTTTAAGTAACTATGATTTTTGTACGGGAACTGCTCGCATGCCAGTAGTGTTTATGAACATTTTTAATGTTGTTTTCTGATTTCTTCTAACAAGGTAAGTAAACTATCAATCAAAATGTTTTCAAATTTCATTTAACAAGGTAAGAAAACTATGTTAATAAAATGTTAACTTTAACAAGGAACATAAACAGTTTATTTCATTATCTATGGACTTTCTATGCTTCACAATGTGGACACAGGAATGTACTGTGTCTCCTCACTACATGGACATTTGTACAGAGTGCAAGGTGCACCCAGTGATCACATTTATCACATTGAGCCCAGTTAACTATTTTAAGAAATGGCAAATCTTTTAGCTTTGGTGGTGAGATCTTTTTACAAACACAACATAATTCTTCGTCGTTTACATCAGATTCAATTTCAGAATCTTCTGAAAGGACCTGCCTCAGAGAATGATTTGTGTTTCGGACACCACTAGTTGAAGGGACTGGGTTGTGCATTGTTATTGAAATGTCCATATAATTGGACTTATCATTGGATTTATTTTGTTTGCTTTGTTTTGATGTTGTTGCTTCTTTAGTGTTAGTAGTTTTTGTTTTTTCATATTCAACCAATTCTTTATAATATTCATCTTCTGTTATTGCTTGCCCTCCTGCTTTAGGTTTTGTTTTTATAGCCTTTTTCATGCATTCACATTTTTCATTTTTTTCATCATTATTTGTTTGGTTTTCATACTTTTGTTTGAAAAATTCCTCTACAGCATGTTTTCCTTCTTTCAGTGCTTTTGCTTTTTGCAGTGGCTTATTTTCTCTAAAACTTTCACACGGAAGCAACTTTTGCATAGGTACTTTTTCTGGAGAAAGTGGAAATATTCCAGTTTTCTTGAAACCTGACAATATATTGATTGGAGTCATGGATTTCAAGTAAGCCTTACAAGCCAGCTGGCAGATTTCATATCGAGTGATAGTTTTACCCATGTGTTTATTCATATAGATTGCACATTCTGTGTAATAAAATGATTTTTGTGGGCCAAACATGCCAACATCTAGGGGCTGCAGTATATGTGATGTGTGTGCAGGGAGAACAAAAAGTATGATGTTCTGTTCTCTTGCCCATTTGACCAGTGGTTCATTAATGTGAGAGGCATGACCATCATACAGAACTAGTACAGGGTTCTCAACACTTAATTGACCTCTCACATGTGGAAGGAAATGGTCTTCAAGATATGTTCTGAAGATGACAGCATTTGACCATCCACTGTCTGACATTGAGTAACCTGTGCCTACTGTAGCTCCTTTCATCAAGTCAGGGTTATATCTTTTTCCTTTAAATACAAAATATGGTGGCAGAGAATTACCAGCTGCATTTGCACAGCCAATCAATGTAGTAGTTGTAGACCTTGGAGAAGTTATAGCTTGTGGTTTACTATTTGTAGGAGCAATTACATTAGGTGGTCTATGGTCTGGTTGTAACCCAGTCTCATCAATGTTATAAATGTTTTGTGGCTTTGTGTGTAGGTTATATTTATTAAAAATAGCAGCAAGGTTTTCATAATACTTCTTAACACATTCGGGTGTGGTGGACCTTGCACGGTTGCTGTCAAGTTTTGATGGTTTCAATGTACTTAATCTGTTACGCCATCTTTTAAGAAAGCCATATAGCCAATTGTTACTAAGTGGTTTATTGGTACTCTTTTTCCCCAGGTCAAATGCTAATTCACCAGCAGCATGCTGTAGCTGAGTATTACTATATCCATACCCAAGCTCAGCCATGGTCTCAACATGTTCAACAAGGGTCAGTTCCTCATCATCTCTAAAACAAGTTTCCTTTGTTTTCTTAAAATGAACAGGGTCAATGTAACCTTTAACTCTGTCTCTCAAAGTTTGTACTGGTATCCCAAACTGTAGAGCTGCTCTCTTAACAGCTACACCTTGATCTTTAACAGCCTTGTAAGCATTTAATAATGATTCTGCTGAATAGGCTCTGTATTTCTTCTGCCAATGTCTAGGAGAAGTCTGGAATTATGACAATTATTTTATGCTAAAACATGTTCAGATTAGGAATGATACTGCAGGAAAACCTAATAGAGTATCTGACCTATGCAATATAGTAACATTTGACCTAAATATTTGGATTCTAGAAGCCTTAATTTATATGCATAGTAATCGGATACGCACGCGATGCGCACGAGCGTATTTTCTGTAAGCACGAAATGTATGAGAAGGCACGAATGAATGAGAAATGGGCATACTTATTATAGTACCTTTTGTCAATATACTTGATAAGGTCATCTATGATATCATGGGTGAAAGTACTGGATGGCAGGTCACCAGAAAGTTTTACACCCTGTAGGCACCTTTCCTCCTCATTGAACTGGCTATTAAATGCCTGAAAAAAACGAATTTGTTGTTTTTAAATTAATCACAACAAAGCAGTTTTATGTGGTATACAGTTCTACACACAACAAAGCAGTTTTATGTGTTACATAGTATTACACACAACAAAGCAGATTTATGTGTTACATAGTATTACACACAACAAAGCAGTTTTATGTGTTACATAGTATTACACACAACAAAGCAGTTTTATGTGTTACATAGTATTACACACAACAAAGCAGATTTATGTGTTACACAGTTCTACACACAACAAAGCAGTTTTATGCATTATACAGTTCTTACTGTAATGACAAATTTTCTCAACAATTGCTGCCTAAGTAATACTAATAGGTTTAAAATGATTATGATGCCCGGTTTTATAAGAATTAAAGATAAAAAATTATAATTGAAAAATAAATACTTTTCTTTTTTCTTATCTTACCTGTAAGTTCTGGCCAGGTCTATGCTTTAGTTCCTCTAGCTTCAGTAAATGAATCTCTGTTTCTGGGTAGACTTCTGAGATAAGCAGGTTGGACTGTTGGAAGACTTTTGATAAACTAGAGGTGATGTCCAGGATATCCACCATTGAATGTAGTAGTGTCACAAATTTGATGGTTGTCATTCCCCGCAAATACCCATTAGCCCTTGCTGACTCTTCAGACGAGTTTCTCGCTGCAACATGCTCAAGATGGGCCACTATCGAAGCGTAGTTCTTTTTCAGTGCTGACAAAGCCCGTGTCCTACTAGCAAGCCATCTAACCTGAATAAAACAGAAAATATGATCATCATTATTCAAATAACATTTCGCAATTTACATGACATAAATACTTGTTTGTGCTTGCTTTTACCAACTTGTGCCACTGCTATAGAAGACACAAGTTGTAACATG
The DNA here is from genome assembly GCF_026571515.1 of Ruditapes philippinarum. Taxonomy (NCBI): domain Eukaryota; kingdom Metazoa; phylum Mollusca; class Bivalvia; order Venerida; family Veneridae; genus Ruditapes; species Ruditapes philippinarum. Next base: position 408,182 of record NW_026858637.1, read on the forward strand.
TACCAAGAACAGTGTACCAAGAACATTTACTGTTAGTGACAGGTTTGATAAAATAATATTTTTAAGTGATATATTTATATCATAAGTAATTTGTTATACATGTGCTACATTTCTTCAATAATTTCTATCAAGGGGAAAGTATCATAAAAATAAGCAATGTTTCAAATTTACCTGTTTGATACCACTCATGTGCACCAATTCACTTCCAAGGAATTCTGCTACTTCTTTGACCTCTCGTCTTCGCTTAGGACTGAAGTGGTAAAACATGTATATTCCTTTTACAATGTCTTCAAACTTTCTCAAGTAAGAATCTGTTCGTACACTATCTAGAGCGGCCAGTTCAAGTTTATGGGCAACACAGTGCATAGGAAACACCCAAGGAGCATCTTTCAATATCATTGACATTGTCCCAGTTTTCAGTCCCTGCATAACACTAGCACCATCAAAGTTAGCGCACACCAGTGTAGGTTTTCCGTTCCCAGTATCTGTAAGATCTGAGAATTCTATTCCAAAGCGTGAAAGTCCAGAGTCAATTCCTTCTTTTACACCCTTGGCATCTGAAGATTTAAGCTTTTCCAGTGAAATGAATCTTGTTTTAACTTCTCCATCACTTAGGTACCTTAAATACACAATTTCTTGTTCCCTAAATGAAACATCTGTGCTGCCATCAGCTAGAATGGAGACATAAGGGCTATTTAGAATGTCATTGACAGCATCAAGTTGAATACACTCAGCTATAGAATAAGCAAATTCACGGGCTCTCACATCATTGTCATAATTGTCAGGAAGGTCTACACTATTTTTTTTCATAAGTGTGCACATCATTTTCATATCAGTGAAGGGTTTGTTGTGATAGGCTAGGGAGTAGGCACAATTGAAAACAAACTTCATACGTTGACATTCTTTTTCTCCCAATTTATGTAGAGCTTTCCCAATATCTGTGTTCCTAATTTCCGGAGCTTTTTTGGTGGGTACATCTAATGAAGACTTTTCCTCATCCCGAAGAAACTGATTTGCACAATTTTTGTGAGCAGTGCTTTTGTTATGAGAACGAATTGGTTCTAATCTAAAGTTTCTTGAGCCCTCAACAAATACACATGTTTGATTTAATTTAGTGGCGGCTTGCTTCGGATACTTTCTACAATATTTACAAAACATGAGGTTTTCATCCTTCTCATATTGAAGCCTGTCAAAATCATCAAGCCATGTTCCAATGAATTTTCTTTCTCTTGTTGCGTCATACTTTTTGTCTTTCTTAGAATAACTTTCTTGACACTGTTTTTTGTTTTTTTGACCATCATCTACATTAATGTCCTCATGTTTACGTTTTCTACTTTCAGTTTCACTTTGTTTTTCCGGATTTTTATCCTTGACCTTAAAAAAATTAAACAAGCTCATTGTAATACAACGCAGTCAACATACGTTAGCTAACAGGTCTGTACTGATAAAAAATTAATATTTAAGATCATTTAAATACGTAAAACATATTGTTAATTCCATTGGCAGTTTGACAATACCTGTGAAAAAGTTTGACAATTAACAGCATCATGATTTGTAGACAATTAGAGAGGCGACAGCAATGATATGTGAACAAAAGGTGTGAAATCAAATTAATAACTGTACTTACGGTCTTACTGTTTTTACTACTAACTCTGATTGCACTTAAATCAATCGATATGCAAATTAGAAGTCGAACAATTAATTCTGAAATTGACGGCCGATATCTTTAATCCGGGCGCTTCAATTAGTCACCTGCCGATACGCATTTACAACTTGCATTTTCATTGGTCAGCAAGTAAATAACGCGAGTCAAGGTTGGCTAAAATTGCCGATCGATTTTCCTTATTTACATACGAGGGCGGAGCGTACGGATTTATCGAGTGCCAGTTACAGACGCAGCATGTGCCCTTTGAATTGTTTATTGTGTGTGTAATGAAATAATTAGACACTTGTCCGAGATAAGCATCTGTAAAAATTAGACTTGTCCGGGACAAAGTTCCTGCATATTGTCAGTTGTCCGAAAGTGGTTTTAGACTTGTCCCGGACGTCGGACTATCGTATTTGTAGAGCCCTGTGTACATGTATATTTTGTGAAATAAAATTAGGCAAAAATCCAATGATATAACTAGATTTGATGATCACTTCTCCCTAAATTTCAAAACTTCTCCCTATTTTTCCTGAAGGGAGAAGTCACTTCTCCCTTAATTTTCAGTCCAAGGTAGTCCCTGCCCCTGACGTCTGTCCATCCATCCGTCGTAGCATTTTTACTTATAACAACTTGATGGTGGTGCTTTGGAAACAGCAACTGTATATATATATATAAAGGTTCTTCAGCTATAAAGGAGGATTGCTTTTTGAAGGCGATAATACTTTATTTTAATGTGTTTATGTATTAATTTCTTAGATTTATGTATACAGTAGAATCCCTCCTTAAGACCACCCCGGAATTAAGACCACCCCGCTATTAAGACCAATTTTTATAAGAACGGAATTTTCTGTTCTTTATGTCAATGGTTACATGATCCAGAATTAAGACCACCTCGCTTATCCACTTTTAAGACCACCAGATTAAGTCCCAATTCTTTATTTTGTTCTTTATTTGACCCCACTATTTTAAAGTCAACACCTACCTAGATCTTCAATAAAATGTTGTTATGTTGTTATTATCTGCTTAAAAGCTCTTAGGCATGACACTTCATTTCATAAGATGTCAAAAACACCTTATATTATTGGGATATTGTATGGAATAAGGTGAGAAAGTAAATTTTAGAGTGGTTTAATGTTCCTTTAAGCCAATGATTTTGCTATGAATTCATTTCTTATTTGATGGGTGTATTATGTACATCATATAATAATTGATATTGAAATCAGATCAAATAAAATTTGATATTAAATTTCTTCAGAAACATATTATCTTCCCATCAGATGTAACATTATAACAGACTTTATTGTATTATATAATGTTTGTTCATACAAAATGACTAAAATAGACCATGGTCATAAAGTGTGTAAGCAATAAGAATATTCACAATTAAGACCACCCCGCAATTAAGACCACTTTGGTCCAGTCCCGATGGTGGTCTTAATTGAGGGTTTTTACTGTACATTGTATTTCCTTCATAAATTGTACAATGAAAGATGGCTGTTTTACAGAAGTCAAAATTTTTTTTTTATTATTCATTCAAGACTAACACATTTCCGCTATATAATGCTCCGCCTAGCGGTGCTCTTGTCTATAACATTCACCATGGTCTGGTTGGTATCCCCATAGAAGAATATTTGACACCCTTCTTTCGAACATCACACCATGGCCATCCCTTATGTTATAAGTTTTTCACAGCAACTTCAGACCAATATAAATTCTCATTCTGTCCTAGGGCTGTATACCACTAGAACCACCTACACCCTGCAGTAGCCCTACTCCCTACCACAGTCAATGCCAAAGTCAAAAAAATTTCCAGCCACAAGGACTGGGATCTTTAGATTTATTGCCGGCCCTGATGATTTTTTCCCGGCCCAAACTCTGAAAGGTATATTTTTGTAGGGGTGGGGGAGGGATATTGCCATAATTATAAACAAAAATATTTAGCAAATATGAATTATCAGACTCAACTATAAGATACTATGAAAAAAATATACAGAAACATAATAAATAAAACATTAGCATAATTCACAAGAAAACGATACATCTTTCAAAGGTTTAATTTTGAAGATTGGAGAAAAAATATGTTTTGGTAAGGAAATTATCCAAGACAAGATGGTGGCTTACATTACTTAGCAAAAACTGGTTGTATCTTGCGGTGATTTTGGTTATCTGGGTCTGTGAATACAAGCAAAAATGAAAAAAAAAAGATTGATCTTGGAAGTTTTGCATATTTAGAAGGCCAAAAATTGTTTCAAACTGGCTGAAATTTTATTCGGACATGAGGACTGACTGTATCGAAATTTATCTCGGCCCTCCTGATTTTTAGTTGGCGAAGTCGGAGGACCGACAGACTTTCGCACAGACTGCTACCACAGAGCAGTTTAGTGCATCCATAGGTTGCATCGAACATGTCTCACACAACTTTTCCAGCCTGTTTTTAACTTTTTAGCTCAATAGTCACAAAGTGACATGGTGAGCTTTTGTGATCACTTTTCATCCGGCGTCTGTCCGTCTGGCATCCGTAAACTTTTACTTTAAACGACATCTCCTCATAAACCACTAAGCCAATTTCATCCAACTTCACAGAAATGGTCCATTGATGGTCACCTTTAAAAAAATTTCAAAGAATTTAATTTCATGCAGAACTCTGGTTACCATGGCAACCGAAAGAAAAAAATATCTTATTTTAAAAAAACCCAAACAGATAGAGCTTAGATATTTGGCATAAAATATTTTCTAGTGAGTTTCTATCAAGTTTGTTCAAATAAAAGCCCTAGGGTTAAAATTGGCCCCACCCCAGGGGGTCATTGCTTTTCCTAATATGTAACATAGTAAAAACTTAAAAAGTCTTCTTTTAAAAAATCGAAAGAGCTAGAGCTTAAATATTTGGCATGAAACATTGTTTGTTGAGTGTCTACCAAGTTTGTTCAAATAAAAGCCCTGGGATCAAAATTGACCCCGCCCCGACGGCACTGATTTTCCTTATATGTCTATAGTAAAAACTTAAAAAATCTTCTTTTAAATAAACCATAGAGCTATAGCTTAGATATTAAGCATGAAACATCTAGTGAGTGTCTACCAAGTTGGTTAAAAAAAAGCACCCAAGTTAAAATAAGCCCGCCCCAAGGGCCTTTATAAAATATGAATACGTCAAAGGAATGCGCAGGTCAAGACAGAATTTATTCATGGTTCTATGATTTTTGGCAGAGAATTATTATGCTTTGAAAATAATATGAAATTTTCAGTTTCCCTTCATTATCTCCCCAACGGTATTACACATTCAACTCAAACATGATATGGATATGTCAAAGGAATGCAGGTCAAGTTCGAATTTGGTCATGGTTCAATGATTTTTGGCAGAGTTATGCCCCTTTCACTTTGAAAATAATATGAAATTTTCAGTTTCCGTTCATTATCTCCCCAACAGTATTACACATTCAACTCAAATTTGACATATGAATATGTCAAAGGAATGCGCAGGCCAAGTTTGAATTTTGTCATGGTTTGATGATTTTTGGCAGAGTTATGCCCCTTTAACTTTGAAATAAAAGGAAATTTTCAGTTCCCATTCATTTTCCCCCAACAGTTGTACATATTCAACTCAAATTAAAGATATGGATATGTCATAAGAATGCATTGGTCTATTTCAAATTTGGTCATGGTTTGATGAAAGCTGACAGAGTTATCCCTCTTGAACTTTGAAAAAAAATCAGAAATTTTAAGTTTCTGTTCATTATCTCCCCAATGGTTGTACACAATCAACTCAAATTTGACATATAGATACATCTTAGAAATAAGCAGTTCAAGTTGGAATTTGGTCCTGGTTAAATGATTTTGAACAAAGTTATCGTTCTTGAATGATGGAAAAATTTTGATTTTTCAGTTTCAGCACTCATACTTTTGTGGAAATGTATGTAGCCATAATTTTAGCTACAAATATGCAATTTGCAATTTACAAAAGCTTAACACTGAATAGTTTCAGTGCCTTGAACTTTGTATAAAAATGGTGTGATAACATTGAATAGTTTTAAGGGCTTTGAACTTAAAATGAAAAAAAAAAATTTGCGCAAACAAATTTGGAACTAAATATTTTAACATCTGAAATTTTGGCTGCATGCGGGGGCATGACAACACATTTCTAGCTTTGTGAATAAATACTATGCCTTTGGCATATACATGTAGCATTACCTAATAAACCTCTTATGAATACTGTACCTAGGGTTAAAAATGCCCCCACCTTAGAGGTCATAAATATATTATCATCAGGATAATTGAAATAAAACATTTTTCAGACAAGTTTCTATTTAACCCTATTAAAAGATTTATTTTGATTATTCAAATGAATTTACATTTATTATAATTAGACTGCCTTTGTGGTGGTCTTGTTTATGAATGGATTTATTTCCGAATTCATTTTTGGGCAAAAGAGCACTTTATGTGACCTTGACTTTTGAATGCCCTAGCTTGACCTTCAAGATAAGTATGACATTTGAATTTTAAATAATTGTTACAAAATAAATGTTTAGTAGGAGTAGTCCTTACTATAATGTTCTTATACTCTGATGTGTTCAACTTTATAGATAAGAAAAACGTAGAGTGTGGTCCCAGCTAGTGGTGGTGGCTCTTGTTATTTCTTTAATATTCCTTTATTTTGATATAATTGTACATATAAATGATAAAAGTGTAATGGTCTCAAAGTTTCTTGCATGTAATGGTATCTTATTTGCATATATAATATTTTGCAGCATTACAGATTAGATTTGACCCATTCATTATAATAGTGTTTTACTTTTCAGGCTGGTTGAAAGATTTCTGATGGATGGATAGTATCCTTTAAGGTGTTACTTACTTTTGTTTATTTGATTTTATGCCAACTTAAGCACACTTTTGTTCATATCTGGGTATTTGATACCATCTATTAGTAATTAGATACTAACTCTCTAGTAATTACCAATTTCTCTGCAAGTGACAGATTACTAGTGTTACAAAATTTCTGAATCAGCAGTGAGAGACCGATATATAGTCCCAATGTAAGAGAGCAGTTGTATTTGTTGGAGGATTGAACCAACAAACCATTGGTTACAAATTTGATGCTTTCTCTACTGACTGAACAAGATTTGTTTACAATTAATCAATGGTTTAAAGTTTTAAACATAAATTTTGTATTGTTTTATATTATATCTAAATTTTGTGGATGGAACTTTTTTAAGGTGGAATAGAACCATTAAGATAAAGAACATTGAATCTTAAATCCACACATCAAGATACATTGTAGTAAAGGTTTGTTATAAATTTCAATGAATGATATCTTTTTTTCTAACTGTTAAGTTTAATTGATTTACAATATTTATCACTGTATTTGTTTGCCAATGTTATAAAATTTTGTGGAACATGTCTATAAGTTTATAGCAGTGATTCAAGTAGCTAAAGTTTAAGTTCTTGTCACTTTTAAATGTGAGTTCGGGATGTTGAACTGTGAAAAGCTATCAAGCTGCTTCTAGCTTAAATTCTACTAATGTTCCACCATTTGCAAGATATAATATGTTGAGGGACACTTTGGTTTTCCTTTATCTGTTTGGCAAAATAAAGCTTGAAAAGATCCATATTTTTTTAAATAGTGTTAGTGTTTCTTAAAGAAAATTTCATCTGTATGTGATTTTCATGTTCTTAACCAAAATATCAGTAAACCACAACAATTATCAACATTTGCTCTGACACTTTTCAACTATAAGACAGAAGTTGATGGACAGAAGGTTCTTGTTGGTATGTATATATTTTGTATTTGAATTGATATATTTAGTATCTGCATACTTGTTTTCTATGTTTCTTGGTTAACATGTTATATAGGTGGTCCCTCTGCTAATGGAGCATGCAGGGCCAAATATTGAATTTATCCTGAAATTAAATAGTTAACAGAGCTGGGAATTGTACCTACAGGTTGTAAACAAATGCGGCCATCTTGGAATGAAAAAGGTATATTTTTGTTTATAACAATACTCTTTTTGTTGGAAATGACTTAAGACCTGCAGACATTTTCACAAAAAAACTTACGATTTATCTTAAGTTTTTGACTTACGATAATCGTAAGTTAAATCTTAAGTCATTTTCACAAAGCCACTCGTAAGTTAAAATTTTATCTTAAGATAAAAACATCCCTAGCAACGTTCATTTGATATTGATGTACAGGCTCTATATTTGATTCTGATTTTAAAATCAAGTAATAAAGAGCTTGAAATAAGTATTGAACACAATCAAATTTCAATAAGAACAAAAAATGATTCAAACTGATATAATTTATATCTTGATTGAAGATAATTATATATATCTAAAAGATTCAGAAAGAAGGTCTACTATGTTATTAATAAATAAAAAGGTACCACTAGTACATGCTGGCAATGAACTCGAACTCACCACATGTACAAGTTATTAGTTTTCAATAATACTACAGTATAGTTCACATTTAAACTATTCATAACCCTCTCCATCGTGACGTCATCAAGTCATGACGTCACAAATGTTTATGTTGAAAAATAATTATACCTCAATTTGTGTAATTTATAGCATATTTTATCTACTGTTTGCTTAATATATATTTGTCCTCCCAACTTTTTGTTTGTTTTTATTCAGTTTAGGTAAGAGATACATGATATTTTACCCTTAAGAGAGAAAAAAAATACACTTACGAACGGGGAAGACCTATCGTAAAGTTACGACAGATTTTGCACTTAAGATTTTCTTAAGATTTTTTGTGAAAAGGAGATTTATCGTAAGATTTCTCTTACGATAAAAAATTGTCGGAAGATTTTTTGTGAAAATGTCTGCAGATATATAAACACGCTCCAAAATATTCCGCTTCATTCAGTATATGTTGCTAGCACAACTATTTTGTAAAACTTAAGTAATAGTGAACTTGCAACTCAAAGCAGACCAGAATTTTTATGAAGTTTTGTGGATATAATACAGCTGTATCCACTGTTTTAAGCTCAACTTTTTTCAAAGAACAAAAATAGAAGTATTGTTAAGAGTCATGTCAGCTTTGCCTTCCCTTGATTATAACTTTTTAACTTCTTGGTATATTGCCTTCATGCGTGGCCACAACCACCCTTGGGGCAAAAACTTCAAGTAGACTAGACTAAACTTGAACTTCATTCATAAATGACCTTGACCTTCAAGGTCAATACTTTTTTAGCTCAGCTGAGCTTGCTCAGGGTGAGCTTTTAGGATTGGTGAATGTCCGTCGTACGTCCATAATTGCTTGTGAACACTCTAGCGGTCGCATTTTTGCCTCAATCATCATCAAACTTGGTCAGGATGCTTATCTAGTTGAAAGCTCGGATGAGTTCGAACATGGGTCATCTCGGATGAAAAACTAGGTCACAAGTCAGCTAAAAATAGAAAAACCTTGTGAACACTCTAGAGGTCACATTTTTGACCCAATCATCATCAAACTTGGTCAGGATGTTTGTTTAGGTGATAGCTCGGATAAGTTCGAACATGGGTCATCTCGGATGAAAAAGTAGGTCACAGGAGCTATAAATAGAAAAACCTTGTGAACACTCTAGTGGTCATATTTTTGAACCAATCATCATCAAACTTGGTCAGAATGCTTGTCTAGTCAATTGCTTGGATGAGTTCGAACATGGGTCATCTCTGATGAAAAACTAGGTCACAGGAGCTAAAAATAGAAAAACCTTGTAAACACTCTAGTGGTCACATTTTTGACCCAATCATCATCAAACTTTGTCAGGATGCTTGTTTAGATAATAGCTCGGATGAGTTCGAATATGGGTCATCTCGGATGAAAAACTAGGTCACCGGAGCTATAAATAGAAAAACCTTGTTAACACTCTAGCGGTCACATTTTTGCATCAATCATCATCAAACTTGGTCAGGATGCTTATCTAGTTGATAGCTTGAATGAGTTTGAACATGGGTCATCTCGGATGAAAAAGTAGGTCACAGGAGCTATAAATAGAAAAACCTTGTGAACACTCTAGTGGTCACATTTTTGAACCAATCATCATCAAACTTGGTCAGAATGCTTGTCCAGTCAATTGCTTGAATGAGTTCGAACATGGGTCATCTCGGATGAAAAACTAGGTCACAGGAGCTAAAAATAGAAAAACCTTGTTAACACTCTAGTGGTCACAATTTTGACTCAATTTTTGTCATCAAACTTGGTCAGGAAACTTGTCTAGGTCATTGCTGGGAATAAATCGAACATGGGACATCTCGGATGAAAAACTAGGTCACAGGAGCTAAAAATAGAAAAATCTTGTTAACACTCTAGTGGCTACTGTTGTGATCCAAATATTCTGTTAATTGGTCTGAAAGTTTGTTTTGATGATTTCTAAGTCAAGATCGAACATGGGTCATCTTGGATGAAAAACTAGGTCACACCGCCCAAATATGGAAAAACCTTGTTAACATTCTAGTGGTCAAATTTTCGACTCAATTATCATCAAACTTGGTCAGGATGCTTGTCTAGGTAATTGCTTGGATGAGTTCGAAATCGCATGTGAAACTAGGTCACCGGAGCTAAAAATAGAAAAATTTTGTTAACACTAGTTGCTACTGTTTTGATCCAAGTGTCCTGGAAATTGGTCTGAAAGTTTGTTTTGATGATTTCTAGGTCAAGTTTGAATATGTGTCACCTGGGTAAAAAACTAGGTCGCACTGCTCAAATATGGATAATCCTTGTTAACACTGTAGTGGTCACATTTTTGACTCACCTGTCATGAGACTTGGTCAGAATGCTTGTCTAGGTAATTGTTTGGATGAGTTTGATAAGTCAGGTGAGCGATCTAGGGCCATCATGGCCCTCTTGTTTTAGCTCGACTATTCGATAATGCCCCGATCACATATTCACGGATAATGCCATGGAAGACCTACGGTCTAATCGTCCACAGATTACTATGGAAATATGAAATTCCGTAGTCCGCTACGGTTCCAGTACGGACACACAATGGTATGAGTACGGAGTCCGACGGATTTACCACCAAAAGCCCCCGGAGAGACACAGATTGTTAGGGACTTACACGGTTGGATACGGAGCGACACGAATCAGGACGGATGCACTACCGATACACTACGGTCTGCTACGCATATAAGCACAAGTTTGTACGAATAAGTACGGTCTGATACGGAAAAGAACGTATTGATACGGAGAAGAACGAATTGCCACGGATCTATACGGACCTAATACGTCCGTCCACAACCTCTTGCTTGCTCATTTTCAAAATGGCTCAAAAGAAAAGAACACCTAAAAAAACAATTGCAGAGTTCAATGATTTTGCCGGAGAGGATTCAGTCTAATCGCGTCCGACCCCCGAGACACACCAGGTCCATTTAAAGTGAATTTCTTGAAGGACGCTAGATCCTCAACAAGTTCGGCCATGAGAGCCTCATACTAAACATGAAGCGGTCTTCGTAAAGGCCCATTCTTAGTCCACCATCACGTCTGTCTTCTCTTACCCGATTAGATGTAGTAATCATTAATGAAAAATGTTGATCAATACTGCTTCTCTTTTAATTTTAAAATTTGCTGTTCATTTTACAATTACATTAATTATCTTGAATTTTTATGTTTTCAAAATATGTATAAAGCTTGTAAATTAATCTTATTTTCACTCAAGGGCCAGCGTCCGAGGCTTATGAGACACTTCGTTTTATGTACATATTTACTCCAATTTCACGATCCAATGTTTGTAAAATATGTAATATTAAATGTTATTCTATTACTTATGAATTGTAGTACGATATTAATATAAATTTACTTCTATGCATGTCATCAAGCAGCTCGACCACTGCCTCCGCATTCTGAGCCATTTCAATATAAAGTTGCAGCCAGTAAATGACAATTATCATTTATTAAATGTTCCCACAAATATGTCTGTTTTTAACTAGAAGGTAGTATTTATACCCTTGAAAAAGTGCATGATACCTAATTCATCCGTACTTAACAGTGGTGGGCCGTACCATTCCGTACCGTTTCGTGTTGCAATGCAATAAACCGTTTAAGACCGTGCTAACCCTTGCCTCGCCGTAGTACAACGTATTACGATCGTGGCTTTCCGTGACAATGCCGTATTAATCCGGAAATCCTTGACAAATTTGTGGACTACGAATCAGTACGAACTAGTACGGTTTTCGTACGTATCAGTACGGATTAATACGGACTAGTAGGGATACGCTACGGTTGATTTTTCCGTAGCAAATTTTTGTGCATGTTCAAAAATTGTCAAGGATCGCTACGGACATACAAGGACTACTACGATTGATTACGGTTACAATACGGAGAGCTACTGACCAGTACGGGATGCCGGAATTAATCCGTGGCTCTTCTGTGGGCGTATTCCGTGAATATGTGACCGGGGTATAAGAATAAGTAGAGCTATTGTAGTCACCCGAGCGTCGGCACTTATGTTAAAGTTTTTATAATACCTCAAATATTTTCAAAGTCCATTTACATATGGCTTTGAAACTTTGCACACTTGTTCACCATCATGACCCCAACCTGTAGACAGGAGGAGGTAACTGTATCAAGCATTTTGACAGAATTATGCCCCTTTTTCAACTTAGAATTTACGTTAAAGTTTTTGTAATACCTCTAATATTTTCAAAGTCCATTGACATATGGCTTTGAAACTTTTGCATCATGACCCTAACCTGTAGACAGGAGGAAGTAACTGTAAACTGTATCAAGCATTTTGACAGAATAATGCCCCTTTTTCAACTAAGAATTTTCATTAAAGTTTTTGTAATACCTCAAATATTTTCAAAGTCCTTTGACATTGAAACTTTGCACATTTGTTCACCATCATGACCCCAACCTGTAGACAGGAGGTAACTGTATCAAGCATTTTGACAGAATTATGCCCCTATTTAGCTCGATTTTTTTTTTTTTTGAAAAAAAAGTAGAGGTATTGCTATAGTCGCGGCGGCGTTGCCATTGCCGTCCGCAAACTTGTACCTGGATCATAACTTTTTTATTTCTTGGTGTGTTGTCTTCATACTTGGCCACAACAACCCTTGGGACAAGACCTTTCAGTAGACCACACTAACCTTGACCTTCATCCATAAATGACCTTGACCTTCAAGGTTAAAAGTCCAAATTTTGCTTGTTGTGCCCCCACGTTAGTGGCGGGCATTTAGATTTACCCTTGTCCGTCCGTCCGTCCGTCCTTCCGTCCGTCCGTCCGTTCACTTTTGTGTCGCACGTAACTCAAAAAGTATTTGACCTAGAGTCATGAAACTTTACAGGAATGTTGATCAGCATGTGTAGTTGTGCACCTGGGTATTTTGGTCTGGATATTTTTAGTCCTTTCAGAGTTATTGCCCTTGGCTTAGTAAAATTTTGTAATTTTCAACTTGTGTCGCATGTAACTCAAAAAGTATTTGACCTAGAGTCATGAAACTTTACAGAAATGTTGATCAGCATGTGTAGTTGTGCACCTGGGTATTTTCGTGTGCATATTTTTAGTATTTTTAGAGTTATTGTCCTTGACTTAGTAAAATTTGGCAATTTTCAACATGTGTCGCACATAACTCAAAAAGTATTTGACCTAGAGTCATGTAACTTTATAGGAATATTGATCAGCATGTGCAGTTGTGCACCAGGTATTTTCGTCTGGATTTATTTAGTATTTTTAGAGTTATTGCCCTTCACTTAGAAAATTTTTGCAATTTTCAATTGTGTCGCAAGTTTCTCAAAAAGGATTTGACATAGTCAATAAACCTTATAGGCAGGTTGCTCAGCATATTTTAGATTTGCACCTGGGGTTATTTCCCTTGACTTAGTAAAAAGATTGACAGAACAGTGTCGCGTCGGGGCACCCGTGTCCTATGGACACATTTCTAGTTCATGCTGATTTTGGCTGTAACTTTGTTATTTTTGAATGGATTGTCTTCAAACTTGAACATAATAATCTTCAAGGATATCCCTTAAAATAACCAGACAGGCCTTGACCTTCACTCATACATGACCTTGACTTTGAAGGTCAAATTATTGAAATTTTCATTTTTTTGGCTATTATTGGCTGTAACTTTGTTATTTTTGAATGTGTTGTAAAGTTGGATTCCAACTACAACAGGTTATATAATTATTATATAATATTGCATAATATTACTCAAGAAGTATAACATGTATAATCTTAAGGAATATTTTTCAAGAAATATTAAAGTCTTTAAACTTTAACTTAGATTTAAGTTTTTTTTAAAGTTTAATCATATTGAATATTGTATTGTTTTATAGACATTTCATTCTTATCATTCATTAGTTTAATGTTGATTATAGTTTGTAGAACTTATTGATACACTCATTAACAGTAACTTAGCTTGGCCTAAGACTCTTTATATACAACATATAGAGAATGGTTCTACTTTTAATTACACTGGCCTTTAAATTTAGTGAGATACAAGTTACTGATTTAGCATTTATATATGTTTGTAAATATGTTTAGTTGATATTAGTTTCTAGTTTTATTGTTTAGAATATTTTTGTAAAAGTTTATTACTTTATTATTTTTGTGATCATGGTCAATTGATACTGTTGCAAAATTTTCCATGAATCATAATCTATTTTTAGAATAGTTATGTAAAGAACTGATAAGCCTAGAGCATTTGTTAAGTAAATTCTGGTTGGCTGTAATTTGACCAATCAGATAAGTTGTTACATACAGTGCCACCTGTAGGTAGATGCTAGCTCCCTCTGGGATTCAGAAGTACATTTATACAAGCATCTTAGACAATTTTGTCATTCTGCTGCTAATTTTTGGAAAAGTAAGATCTCTAAAAGCTCTCTAAGGTTAATTAATTAATTTATTTTAGGCACTTTGGCATTTAAATGAACCTTAGAGATTATTTAAATTCACTGAAACATTTTTGATAAATTTGTAAGTAATTTAAGTAATTATTTTTGACAGAATTAATTAAGATTAATTAATATCTTTTCTTTGTTTTAAGTGGCAGCCATTTTGAATTATTAGATCTTTATTTTTTGTTGATACTGATTAAAACAGGGCTTGCCACTATTTAGATTTATAAGTTAAACAGCACAGAGTCATTAAGGTTATTTTTCATATTTTAGTAATTACAGTTTAAACAACTTTCAATTGTTTTAAATCTTTTATTCACTAGTTTATTTTGAGTATCATATTTTCTATTAAAGTACATTTTGTCAACTTGTTTAGTTTTAAGTAACTTTTAGTTTAGTGTAAATAAAAACTTAGTTCATTAAAAATTTGGTTGATTTAAATCTATTCAACATTTGTGTTTTATTTCCCTTTGCATTCAAAGGGTGGTGTCATCCTGACGATTAAATTTATCCCATTAAAAAGTACTCCTGAGCAAACTAAGAACATTAAAAAGGAAATATTAGGTAATAAGTAACTTAATTCTATATATAGAAAACATAAGGCTTTTAATTTTCAACACCAAAACAATGGTGCCAAGTGGGATAGAGGCCTGCTTCTATTTTTAGAAACCACTTATTGACATATTTTTTCATCACCACAACAAATGGATTGTCTTCAAACTTGAACATAATAATCTTCAAGGATAACCCTTAAAAATAACCAGACAGACATTGACCGTCACTCATTATTGACCTTGACTTTGAAATTCAAATTATTGAAATTTTCATTGTTTTGGTTGTAACTGGCTGTAACTTTGCTATTATTGAAGGGATCAACTTCATATTACAATAGAACATTCTTAAGGACAAGACCTTGTTGTTTATTGACTTGGGCTCTTTAATGACCTTGAAGGTTAAATTACTGAATTTTCTCAGATTTGTGCATTAAATGACCATATATATTTATTGGTGTGTATGTATACATCATCATCAACAACAAAGAACAATGAACAATAACAACAACAACATTGCGTGTGTCTATTTATAGAATGCATTGCTTGTGTCTATTTATAGAATGCATTGCGTGTGTCTATTTATAGAATGCATTGCGTTTGTCTATTTATAGAATGCATTGCGTGTGTCTATTTAAAGAATGCATTGCGTGTGTCTATTTATAGAATGCATTGCTTGTGTCTATTTATAGAATGCATTGCTTGTGTCTATTTATAGAATGCATTGTGTGTGTCTATTTATAGAATGCATTGCATGTGTCTTTTTATAGAATGCATTGCGTGTGTCTATTTATAGAATGCATTGCATGTGTCTATTTATAGAATGCATTGCTTGTGTCTATTTATAGAATGCATTGCGTGTGTCTATTTATAGAATGCATTGCGTGTGTCTATTTATAGAATGCATTGCGTGTGTCTATTTAAAGAATGCATTGCGTGTGTCTATTGATAGAATGCATTGCTTGTGTCTATTTATAGAATGCATTGCGTGTGTCTATTTATAGAATGCATTGCGTGTGTTTATTTATAGAATGCATTGCGTGTGTTTTTTTATAGAATGCATTGCTTGTGTCTATTTATAGAATGCATTGCATGTGTCTATTTATAGAATGCATTGCTTGTGTCTATTTATAGAATGCATTGCGTGTTTCTATTTATAGAATGCATTGCGTGTTTCTATTTATATATATATATAAATGAGTATATTTAGTGTTACCCTGTTCCGTCATTCCATCCTTTCATCATTCCGAAATTTCAGTTTCCGTTCATTATCTCCCCAACGATATTACACATTTAACTCAAACTTGACATATGGATATGTCATGAGAAAATACAGGTCAAGTTTGAATTTGGTCATGGTTCGGTGATTTTTGCCCATTTTACTTTGAAAATAATATGAAATTTTCAGTTTTCCGTTCATTATCTCCCCAACTGTATTGCACATTCAACTCAAATTTAAAATATGAATACGTCAAAGGAATGCCCCGGTCAAAACAGAAATTATTCATGGTTCTATGATTTTTGGCAGAGATATGCTTCTTTCACTATGAAAATAATATGAAATTTTCAGTTTTCGTTCATTATCTCCCCAACGGTATTAAACATTCAACTCAAATTTGACATATGGATACATCAAGGGATTGCGCAGGTCAAGACCGAATTTATTCATGGTTCTATGATTTTTGGCAGAGATTTGCCCCTTTCACTTTGAAAAAAAAGGAAATTTTCAGTTTCCGTTCATTATCACCCCAACAGTTGTACATATTTAACTCAAATTTTGTAACATATGGATATTGTTTGATGATAGCTGACAGAGATATCCCTCTCTAACTTTGAAAAAAATCAGAAATTTTAAGTTTCTGTTAATTTTCTCCCCAATGGTTGAACGCATTCAACTCAAATTTGACATATACATACATCTTAGGAATAAGCAGTTCAAGTTTGAATTTGGTTGTGATTCAATGATTTTGGTCAAAGTTATCTCTCTTGAATGTTGGAAAAATTTTGAATTTTTAGTTTCAGCACTCATACTTTTGTAGAAATGTATGTAGTCATTATTTTGGCTACAAATATGCAATATGCAATTTACAAAAGGTTATCACTGAATAGTTTCAGTACCTTGAACTTTGTATAAAAATTGTTTGTGTTTACATTGAATAGTTTAAAGGGCTTTAAACTTAAAATGAAAGCAAACAAATTAACTGAACTAAATATTGTAACATCTGAAAGTTGCATCCTTGGCATGACGACACATTTCTAGTTTATAAATGGGTTAACTTCATATTTAGAACAAACATCTTTTAGGTCAGAACTTTTATGTATATCAGTCTCAAATTGAACTTGAGTCATGAGTGACCTTGACCTTGAAGGTCAAAACATTTAATGTTCACTGATTATTGCTATAATTGGCTGTAACTTGGTTATCAATCAATGGATTGTCTTTATACAAAACAACAATTTGGACAAGGCCTTCTAATAGATAGAACTGACCTTGACCTCTATACACTGATAAGCCTATACACTTACCCTACCTAATATGGCTATCTGGCTATGGAGCAAAGGATTAAATGACCTTGACCATCAAGGTCAAATTGTTGATTTGGTTATTTATGTAGGAATTTGATTCATATGTGGACAAAACAAATGTGATCCAACGAACATGTTGAATAATTTAGATATGACTTTGACCTTTAAATGACCTTGACCACCAAATAATTGAATTCTGCTTATATTTTCTTAACTTGGTCATTTATTTATGGAAATGATTCATACTTGGAAAAAGCCAAGAAGTTTGACTAGACAGACCTATAAAAACAAGCAATTATCATAGTAGTGCATGCAATCCATAATGCCCCTACCAGTTAGAACCCCAGCAACATTCTGATGGGCCATTGGCCATTCAATTATACCATTGAATGAATGAATGATGACATGAATGAACTTAAAGTTTGTCTATATCATAGAAGTGTGTTAAGTTTCCCTGCCAAGTAAGGAAATTATGTTTATACAAAAGATAATCAAAAGGGTCAATTTTCTCAGGATGAATAAGTATAACAAATGTTTCAACTTTTCTCTATTTTAAGTAAATTTGTTGGGATCAATCTTTAAAACTGATCTCTGGAAACTGTTTTTATGAACAGACAAAAGATCACAATTTTCTATGTATTGTAACAAAGATGAAAATTAAAAATAAAATAAACTGTAGGTGTTGATAATTAATTTTATTTTGAATTTGAAGTAAATCCATGAAGAAATAAGAAGATTAAACAATTAATAAGAAAAATCCAAAGTTTAAGGAGGAGATAATTCTGGAAATATGGATTCTAGATTTATAAACCTTGTCATATAATTATGATGTGGGAGTTTGAAGTAAATCCTATAAGGAATGAAAAAGTCGCAGTAAAAAATACAATTTCTCGAAAAAGTTCAAGGAGGGCATAATTCAGAAAATAGTCTTGCTATGTATCTGCTTCAACATCATATGTATGTTTCTTATTATCACTCAACATAATTATGTGAGAAGGTTTAATACTCTAGCAAGACTATTTTTATCCCCCGCCGAAAAGGCGGCAGGGGATATAGAAATAGTCTCCGTCCGTCCGACCTTCCGTCCGTCCGTCCTTCCGTCCGACATTTTTGTCCGGAGCATATCTCTAAAAGTATTGAAACTTCATAGGTGGATAGACCTCATTGAGGAGGAGTGCAGTGCACAAGAATGATAACTCTACCTTGCATAATTTTTGAGTTTTTGCCCTTTGTTATTTTTCAAAATTGATTTTTGTCCAGAGCATAACTCCAAAAGCCTATAAGATATCAACATGAAACTTCATAGGTGCATAGATCTCACTCAGGAGGTGTGCAGTGCACAAGAATGATAACTCTACCTTTCATAATTTTTGAGTTATTGCCCTTTGTTATTTTTCATACTTAATTTTTCACCTGAGTGGAGCATAACTCAAAAAGTGTTTGAGATATCAACATGAAATGTCATAGGTGGATAGATCTTATTGAGGAGGAATGTTGTGCGCAAGAATGATAACTCTTCCCTAACCAATTTTTGAGTTATTGCCCTTTGTTCTTTTTCATGCTATTTTGTCCAGAGCTTATCTCAAAAAGTATTTGAGGTATCAACTTGAAACTTCATAGGTGGATGGATCTCATTGAGGAAGAGTGCAGTGCACAAGAATGATAACTCTACCCTGCATAATTTTTGAGTTATTGCCCTTTGTTATTTTTCAAAATTAATTTTTGTCCAGAGCATAACTCAAAAGGCCTTTGAGATATCAACATGAAACTTCATAGGTGCATAGATCTCACTCAGGAGGTGTGCAGTGCACAAGAATGATAACTCTACCTTTCATAATTTTTGAGTTATTGCCCTTTGTTATTTTTCATACTTAATTTTTCACCCGAGTGGAGCATAACTCAAAAGTGTTTGAGATGTCAACATGAAATGTCATAGGTGGATAGATTTTATTGAGGAGGAATGCTGTGCACAAGAATGATAACTCTTCCCTGTACAATTTTTGAGTTATTGCCCTTTGTTCTTTTTCATACTATTTTGTCCGGAGCTTATCTCAAAAAGTATTTGAGGTATCAACTTGAAACTTCATAGGTGGATGGATCTCATTGAGGAAGAGTGCAGTGCACAAGAATGATAACTCTACCCTGCATAATTGTTTAGTTATTGCCCTTTTTTATTTTTCAAAATTAATTTTTGTCCAGAGCATAACTCAAAAGGCCTTTGAGATATCATTATGAAACTTCATAGGTGCATAGATCTAACTCAGGAGGTGTGCAGTGCACAAGAATGATAACTGTACCTATTATAATTTTTGAGTTATTGCCCTTTGTTATTTTTCATACTTAATTTTTCAATTCAATTTTTTTCTCAAAAAGTATTTGAGATATCAACTTGAAACTTCATAGGTGGATAGATTTTACTGAGGAGGGATGCAGCACACAAGAATGATAACCTACCCTGCATTATTTTTTTGTTATTTTCAGCCATCAGTATTCACATAGGTTTCAAATCTGTTATCACTATAGCCATCAGTTTTCTTTACCAAAAGACCTCTTAAAATGGAATTATTCTGCTCTACTACATATACATTCTTCCAATGAGCAAACACATTCGGCGGGGGATGGCCATGTTGACATGGCTCTTGTCAGAATTGTGCCCCCCTTGAACTTTTTTCAAGAAATTGGTATTTTTTACTCCCAACTTCTTCATTCCTTTTAAGATTTACTTCAAACTCCCACATCATAATAATTTGACAAGATTTTTTCCAACAAATTTACTTAAAATAGAGAAAAGTTGAAACATTTGATATACTTATTCATCCTGAGAAAATTGCACCTTTTGATTATCTGTTGTATAAACATAATTTCCTTACTTGGCAGGGAAACTAACACATTACTATAATATAGACAAACTTAGAACTCAAAAGATTTAAGTTCATTGATTTCATTCATTCATTCAATGGTATAATTGAATGGCCAATGGCCCATCAGAATGTTGCTGGGGTTCTAACCAATAGGGGACTTATGGATTGCTTGCAATACTATGATAATTGCTTGTTCAACTTGTGTCGCACATATCTCAAAAAGTATTTGACCTAGAGTTATGAAACCTTACAGGAATGTTGCTCAGCATGTGTAGTTGTGCACTTGGGTTTCACTTGTGAATTTATTCTGTTTGTTTTTTTTTTCAGATTTATTGCCCTTGACTTAGTAAATATTTACATTTTTCAACTTGTGTCACATGTAGCTAAAACAGTATTTGACCTAAAGTCATGAAACTTTACAAGAATGTTGATCAGCATGTGTAGTTGTGCACCTGGGTATTTTCATGTGGATTGTTTAGTATTTTTAGAGTTATTGCCCTTGACTTCATAAAAATTTACGATTTTCAACTTGTGTGCACGTTACTCAAAAAGTATTTGGTCTAGTGTCATGAAACTTTACAGGAATGTTGCTCAGCATTTGAAGTTGTGCACCTGAGGTTTCACTTGTGGATATATTCTGTTTTGTCAGATTTATTGCCCTTGACTTAGTAAAAACTGTTCCATTATTTTGTGTTATTTGTTCCTTGAGTGCTTGAGTTAGAATCAACCAATTTTACAGGAATAATGATCAACATCACTGTGAAGCTTATTATATAATATGCACCTGGGGTTTAGCATGTGGATTTTTTTTTTTTCAGTTTTGTTAGAGTTATTGCCCTTGACTTAGTATAAATTTGCAATTTTCAACTTGTTCATGCATAACTCAAAAAATATTTGACCTGTTGGTCTGAAAGTTTACAAGAATGTTGGTCAGCCATGTACTTATGCACCTTGGTGTTTGCTTTTGGATTTATTCAGTATTTGTAAAGTTCTTGCCCTTGATTTAGTAAACGTTTTTTAGTTTTCAACATGTGGCGCATGTAGTCCAAAAAAAATTTGACCTAAAGTCATAAGCTTGACAAAACAGTGGAGTGTTGGGGCACCTGTGTCCTATGGACACATTTCTAGTTAATGATTTGTTTAAACCTTTCATTTGTTTGCTTTTAATAAAGGTAAAAAAAGTCTAGCATTGCTTCCACTTGGCGGGGAGTCTTGTCAGCTCTGTTCTATTTTTGACCAGATGTTAGTCAAAATATATACCATTACAATACAAGCAACAATAGTATCACACATATTTGCCTTTTAATTTGTCAATATTATGATTGTTCACTAAAATGGCCTATAAAGAACCAAGCAAGTTTAGTGTATAGCATGTAATGTATTTATTGTAAATGGTATTTTAATACAGGTATGTTTTAGTCATTTTTCAAATTGAAAACCCTTCATAGTTTTATGTTTGAAAAGGGCCAGATGTTGAATTTGTTAATGAGGTCTTATATAAGATTATATAATATTATTATATACAATCGAATTTCGTTCGCTCGAACTAGAAGGGTCTGTGCAAATTTGTTTGAGAAATCAGTAGTTTGAGCCAACAGAGGTTGAACTATTATCACGTAGGACATAGGTCTAAACATTTTCAATCTTTCATCGGTGGAATGATAAATATGCCAATATAATTGTTTGCTTGTACATCAGTAAAGTCTGTTCGTGGAATAGGCCTCTTCTTTTGAATATTAAGAATTAGTATCCCGGTCTTTTCAAATAAGTATTAACAGTACACTGTGTTACTCTATATTCATGCAGATTGTAAATGGCAATCATTTTCCAATCTTGTTTATATTTATATGTTTATTATGGGATAAAATTGAATTTAAACAATGCATTAATTAGGTAGTAAAAAAGAAATTAACAGCAGCATTAATTTGTAGTCATTTACTAAAATAAACACACATACAAGTATCATTGTATAGATATTCACGTTACATGCACCACGGCTGTAATTAAAGCCGTCTGGGTGCACACTTTACTTATTTCACAAGTTATTCTCTTTATATTGTTACTGAAGATGGCAAATAAACAATATTATCATAACAAACAAATCGGTAACAACACCTTATTTTGTATCAATTAACCTTAAGTGCCTTTATCACGATCACAAGGTGATATAACATGTCAACCTGCAACTTTTGTTGTCTTTTTTTTTTACCGAAAAGGTGTGATTTTAACTATACTTCTACCAAAGGGACCAAAGATCAGGTTCGAGGGTTCGAGCGATCGGTGTTCAAGCGATCTGAGGTAGAACAATATATATTATATAGAAATTTTGCGGGACTGGGCGATGAGTTCGAAGGAAGGTATTCAAGTGATCCGAGTTCGAGCGAACGAAACTTAACTGTATATCAAGGCATTTTGGGTCATCTTCACACTGTGGAATGCTGTTATCATGAGAATTTTTTTAAAGAGCAAAAGAAATAAGTTCTGTATGCTTTGAAATTTCATGTTACTTTTTTTTTTTTTTCCTTCAGATTTCTGGGACACAGCCGGCCAGGAACGTTTTAACAATATGCATCCTTCATATTACCATCAAGCTCATGCTTGTATATTGGTAGGTCATAATTATCTGTTTAATAATCACTTTTCTCTACCTGGAGGTGAGCTTTTGTGATCACAATTCGTCCAGTGTTCGTTCATTCGTCCGGTGTCTGTCCATTTACTTTGACTTTAAACGACATCTCTTCATAATTCACTACGCCAGTTTCATCCAAACTTCATAGGAATGTTCCTTTGTTTCAAGAATTTAATTCCATGCAGAACTCGGGTTGGCATGGCAAAAGAAAGAAAAAAACTTAAAAAATCTTCTTTTAAAGAAACCAAAGAACTAGAACTTAGATATTTGGCATGAAACAGGGTTGTCATTGTATTTAACTATATGTGTATAGTAAAAACTTATAAAATCTTCTTTTAAAAAACCCAACAAGCTAGAGCTTAGATGTTTAGCATGAAACATCTTCTAATGAGTGTCTACTCAGTTTGTTCAAAGAAGGGTCCTGGGGTTAAAATTGGCCCGGGGGGGGGGGGGGGGGGTCATTGATTTTCCTTTTATATGTATATAGTAAAAATGTAAAATATCTTCTTATAAAAAACCCAAAGAGCTAGAGTTTAGATACTAAGCATGAAATATCTTCTTCTGAGTGTCTACCAAGTTTATTCAAATAATCAATTGAACCCATGCGGCTAGCAATGAAACTTTACAGGAATGATCAGTATAATTGTGCATAATCATCATGGTCTTTTTATGGGCCAATGATTTTTAGCTCACCAGAGGACATTATCCTCAAGATGAGTTTTTGTGATGGTCAATCCATTGTCCGTTGTCCATCGTCCGTGTGTCTGTGCGTAAACAATTTCTTTCAACAACTTCTCCTCCTAAACCACTTGGCTAAATTTGTTGAAACCTTGCAAGGATGTTCCTTGCATGAAGTTCTACCAAAGTTGTTCAAAGAATTAAATTCCATAAAGAACTCTGGTTGCCATGGCAATCAAAAGATTTTTTTTACAAAGAATCTTAAAAAATCTGCTTGTAAAAAACAAAATATCTATAGCTTAAGATATTTGACATCTTCTACTGGATGTTTACAAAGCTTGTTCAAATGAAAGCCCTAGGTTTAAAATTGGTCTGGTCCCAGGGGTCATTGATAATCTTATATGTATATAGTAAAAACTTAAAAGATCTTCTTGTAAAAGACCAAAAGAGGTAGAGCTTAGATACTTGATATGTTCATTTTAACAACATCTAAACCACTGGTTCAATTTTGAAATAATTTTACACAAAAATTTCCTTGGTGACAGTGTACAAAAGTTGTTTAGATTAAGTTGTCCCATGTTTTCAAATTGTGCTTCTGGGGAGAAAAAGGTTCTTCTTTGATTTTTGACCAATTTCTCAGGTGAGCGATCCAGGACCCTCTGGGCCCTCTTGTTGTTTTAGAGTTATGGCCCATTAATTATTTTTATTTTTAAAGTTTGTCCGAACTACTCCTTTTATACCACTAATGCAATTTCAATGAATTTTTACATTATTTAAATATTTGCGCATATGACACAGGTTTTCGGCTTGAATGATTTTTGACTGAGTTATGGCCTTGAATGAACAGTGTGTAATAAAGTTTGTCTGAACTACTCCTCTTATACCACTATTGCAATTTCATTTCGATTGGTAGCTCAAGTACTTGTGCATAATACACAATTCTTTCGCTTGAATAATTTTTAGCCGAGTTATGGCCCTTTAATAAAGAATGTGTTTTCTTTTGTGTTGCTTGTCCAGACTGCTCCTCAGAAACTACTGGTGCTATTACATGCATCAAAACTTTACAGGAATGATGAATACATTTGGTCAGGGATTATTATGGCCCTTTAATGATTTTAATTTTTAAAATTTGTCCGGACTACTCCTGTTATACCACTTATGCAATTTCATTGAAACTTTACAGGATTGATTGGTAGCTCAAGTTCTTGTTCAAATTACACAGGTTTTAAGTTTATATAGTTTTTGGCCGAGTAACGGCTATTATGAGGCTCCACATGCGATCACTGATCGCTCATTTCATTATGTACATAAAGTAAAAACATAAAAAATCTTCTCCTCTGAAAGTTCAAGGCCTAGAGCTTAGATATTTTGCATAGAACATAATGTATTGGACTCTACCAAGATTGTTCAAATTATAGTCCTGGGGTCAAGTTTGGCCCCACCTCTGGTCCATTGATGTTCATTGTGTATATATAGTAAAAACTTCAAAAATTTTCCCCTCTGAAAGTGATAGGCTTAGAGCTTAGATTTTGTTTGTAGCATCATCTTATGAAAGTCTTTAAAAATTTATTCAAATTATAGCCCTGGGGATAAAATTTGCCTTGTCCCAGGGGGGTCATTGATTTTCCTTATATGTATATAGTAAATACAATGTACTTAAAAAATAATCTTTTTGGTTTATGGCATTATATCTGCCTTGCATTCATTGCTAACAATATTAATTCAGAGCCTCAATTATCAGGTGAGCGATATAAGGGCTATCATGGCCTTCTTGTTTGTATATTCAATGTAGGTACATAGAACATTCTTTATAGTAATAACTCAAATTGTACAGGCTCTAGAGGAAACATTTTTGGCCCAATTATCCTGAAAATTGGTCAGAAACAATGATTAGATGAATTCTAGGTCAAGTTCAAAAATGGGTCACCTGGGATCTTGCTAGGTCACAGCCTGAATATGAAAAACCTAGGTAACACTCTAGAGGCTACTGCTTCGGTATATATATCCTTGAAATTTGTGTTAAAGATTGTTTTGATGATTTCTAGCTCAGGTTCGAATATGGATTATCTAAGGTAAAAAACTAGGTCATGCAACCAAAATATGGAAAAGCCTTGTTATCACTAAAGAGGCTTGTGTTTTAGTCCAAATATCCTGGAAATTAGTCAGAAATGTTGTTTACTTGATTTCTAGCTCAAGTTCAAGAATTTGGGTCACCTTGGGTTTAACATTAGGTCATGCAGCCAAAATTAAAAAAAAAAAAAACTTGTTAACACTTTACAGGTAACATTTTCAGCTTAAATATCCTGAGAATTGGTCAGATAGGTTGTTTAGATGATTTCTACCCATTAACATATTGTGAAAAATGACCGTTTTCATTGAAAAGCCTCCTGTAACAAGTTCAAACTGCTATCAAACTATGAAAAATGCTTCAATACTGATGAAACTTGGCACAAATGTTGACTACACCATAGCCTCTGTAACAGCATGCTCAATCGTAAATTTCCTGTTACCATGGCAATGGGGGGACGTCTCAAAATTGCCAAAAATCACTATTTTGCATTGTTTTTTTCCATCAAAACTGATTTCAAAGTGCTGCAACTTCTCAATGAATTGAGATAGAGTAAAAGGCTTTTCAGGGTCGGTTACAAGTTACCCTAAAATAGACCTGAGGCCATTTTTAGCCTGTCACATGTCCAAAATTTTCTTGGCAATGAGGGGGACTCTGTCCCCCTTCAAACCCCCCAAACAGAAGGGGGCACATCCCCCTTCTGGCAACCCCCTGATGTAACATTTGGATGGGGGAAGGCGCCGAAAAAGTGGTCACTTTTTTTAACAACATTTCTCAAATGAAAACCAGTGTTTGGGGCCTAAATAGGGCATTTTTTCACTGTTTGCGGCCTCAAAAGGGGGGGGGGGGCAAAAAGCCATCGAAACACGCTTATATGAGGGAAAAGGTTAAAGGACGTTTTCATGAGTTTTCATATAGACATATAGGCAAAATTAAAACTGTTCAAAAGAATTTCTTTAAACTTGGCATTTTGTTAGAATATGATAACAGAAACATTTTAAGCGGGGGAAAATGGGGTCACCGTTCTCGTTTTTGAGTTATCTGCCCCTGAATCAGACTTTTCTACTTATTTGAGGTCATTTCAAGGGCAGATAACTTATACATACTTAAATGAATTCTTGTTTTTACTTCTAGATTATGTTTTTAGCTCACCAGAGCCAAAGGCTCAGGGTGAGCTATTAGTATCAAAGGGGGATACTCCGGCGTCCGTCGTCCGATGTCTGTCGTCATGCGTCAACAATCGTCTTCTTCTCTCAAACTATTGGGCAGATTTACTTCAAATTTGGTCTGTAGCATCCTTGTGACAGTCACACTTGAATTTGCTGATATCATTTCAAGTGACCCCTTTTATAACAGAGCTAAAAATAGAAAAACCTTTAAACATCTTCTTCTACAGAACTAATTGATTGATGATCACCAAACTTTGTCTGTAGCATTCTTGGGTAGTCTTTTATCAAGTTTGCTCATATTAATTTGATTGGCCCCTTTTAGGGGTCTCTAGGGCTAAAATAGAAAAACCTTTAAATGTCTTCTTCTACAGAACTAATGGATGGATGATCACCAAACTTTGTATCATTCTTGGGTAGTCTTTTATCAAGTTTGCTCATATTAATTTGATTGGCCCCTTTTAGGGGCTGCTAAAGCTAAAAATAGAAATACCTTTAAACATCTATATCAAGAGAACTAATTGATGGATGATCACCAAACTTTGTCTGTAGCATTCTTGGGTAGTCTTTTGATCATTTGCTCATATTAATTTGATTGGCCCCTTTTAGGAGTCTCAAAGGCTAAAAATAGTAAACACTTTAAATGTCTTCTTCTATAGAACTAATTCATGGATGATCACCAAACTTTGTCTGTAGCATTCTTGGGTAGTCTTATATCAAGTTTGCTCATATTATTGTGATTGGCCCCTTTTAGGGGCAGCTATAGCTAAAAATAGAAATACCTTTAAACATCTATTTCTACAGAACTAATTGATGGATGATCACCAAACTTTGTCTGTATCATTTTTGGGTAGTCTTTTATCAAGTTTGCTCATATTAATTTGATTTACCCCTTTTAGGGGTCTCTAGAGCTAAAAATAGAAAAACCTTTAGACATCTTCTTCTATAGAACTAATAGATGAATGATCACCAAGTTTTGTCTGTAGCATTCTTAGGAAGTCTTTTATCAAGTTTGATCATATTAATTTGATTATCCCCTTTTAGGGGTCTCTAGGGCTAAAAATAGAAAAACCTTAAAACGTCTTCTTCTATAGAACTAATTGATGAATGATCACCAAATTTTGTCTGTAGCATTCTTAGGTAGTCTTTAATCAAGTTTGATCATATTAATTTAATTGGCCCCTTTTAGGGGCCGCTAAAGCTAAAAATAGAAATACCTTTAGACATCTATATCTAGAGAACTAATTGATGGATGATCACCAAACTTTGTCTGTAGCATTCTTGGTTAGTATCAAATTTGCTCATATTAATTTGAGCCCCTTTTTGGGGCCACTAAATCTATGAAAACCTTTGAACATCATTTCCTACTGAAATAATTGATAGATGATCACCAAACTTTGTAGCATTATTAGGTAGTCTTTTATCAAGTTTGCTTATATTAATTTGATTGGCTCAAATTTAATAATCAGAAAATATTGACAATGGATAATTTCCAACACCGAAAAGCAGTTGTTTCTGGTGAGCGACTCAGGGCCATCATGGCCCTCTTGTTCTTTTTATAGCAAACAGTGCAGATCGCACTGAAGTGCTGGCTATCATCTTGTTCTGCGTTGGTAACATTGGTAGATTCAATCACAGCCAATGGGCTAAGGGATGCCCACACAAAAATATGAAAGTTTTGTCTGCAATTAATTTAATATATAGAAAATAAGAAGAAAAAATGTATTGTTTCCCTTCATAATAAGTTATCTGCCCTTGATTTTAACAAAAAAGTCCAATTCAAGGTCAGATAACTCAAAAACAAGAACAGTGACCCTTTGTTTTTCAGCTTAAAAAGGTTTCTGTTATCATATTCTAACAACATTCCAAGTTTAAAGAAATTCTATTGAACAGTTTTAATTTTGCCTATAAGTCTATATGAAAACTCCCGAAAACGTCTTTAAGTTCAAATATGAGTCATCCTGGGTCAAAAACTAGGTCACACAAGCCTACATATGGATAAACCTTGTAAACACTCTAGACGCTGCTGTTTTGGTTATAAAATCCTGGGAAGTGGTCAAAAAGGTCGTGTAGATGATCTTTAGTTTAAATATAGGTCATCTGTGGTCAAAAAACAAGGTTAGGCAGCTCAAATATAGAAAAGACTTGGTAATTTTAAATGTAATATTTTCATCCCAAATATCCTGGAAATTTGTCAGCAAAGTTATTGATTTCTAGGTCAAGTTTGAATGTGGGTCATCTGGGGTCAAAAACTAAGTGACAGTCAATATATGGAAAAACCTTGTTTACATTTGCACTGTTTCAGGTACAGATATGAATGTTATGTTATCAGTTTTAAGTAGGGATGGTAACCGGTTAACCAAGTACTTGATCAAACATCGGAATATCGGTTACAAAATTGATATTTGATTACTCAGAAAATTATATAATTTTTATTCTTTTGCAATTTAGAAAGATTGGTGTATCCAATTAGTTCAGAAATTAAGAGATTTATCTTCATAAATACCTGTTAAATGCATTGCAGAGGTGGGAAAATGATATCGTAAATTAAACAAGGCGATCAACAGTTTGACACGAGCATGGGATTAAACAGCTGTGTTGCATTCGTCAACATATATGAACTGCTACACATGTTTTAAACTTGATATTGCATTAATCGAAAAGATGTTAAATATAATGTTGTTGATTTGTTTATTGGTTATTCTAAGTAACCTCCCTTGCAAACCTATTTATTGTTACAATTTCTATGAATTTTGATAGAAAACTAAAGTAGAAGGTGTTGATATTGTGTGATAAAACTTTGATAATCATTGGAAATCATCCAAGTAACCTAGTAATCGATCGAAAAAATGACAAAGTACTAACTGTATTGATTTTGGTATTCATTGCCATCCCTAGTTTTAAGATTATGACATTTTATCTGCTTTTCTTTCATTGCTAACAATATTCATTAATGATAATAATCAGGCGAGCCATAAGGGTCTTCAATGCCCTCTTGTTTATCTAAAGTCACCAAATAATCTTTTACATTGACAGGTATTTGATTCAACAAGGAAAATAACATACAAAAATTTACCATTATGGTTAAAAGAACTGAGAGAATATAGACCAGAAATACCATGCCTTGTTTGTGCGAACAAAATTGATGGTAAGTATCATTTTAATTTTAATTAAGGTAATAGGATGAACTTAAAGGCTCTGTAGTTCAAATCTCTGTAGAGAAATTGAATGACATAATTATGAGAGTTATCTGTCTTCTACTAACTTACAGTCATTGGTAGTACTACTTAACCCATTACTGCATGAGCATTTTGTGATTTTGTGAAAAATGGCTGCTTCATCGGAAAAGTCTCCCGTTAGAAGTTCAAATTGCTATCAAACTATAAAAACTGCTTCAATACTAATCAAACTTGGCACAAATGTTGACTTGACCATTGCCTTTGTAACAACATGCTCAGTCTTTAATTTCCTGTTACCATGGCATTGAGGGGACATCTCAAAATTGCCAAAATCACTTTTTTGCATTGATTTATTCCATCAATTGATTTCAAAGTGCTGCAACTTCTCAAGATAGAGTCAAAGGCTTTTCAGCGTTGGTTACACGTTACCTTATGATCGACCTGGGGTCATTTTTAGCCTCTTACAAGCCCAAAATTTTCTTGGGGACAACAAAAAGGGGGTGTGTGAAAAAGGTGTTAAAAGGCGTGTATATGACGTAATGGGTTATGGAAAATGTGAAATAGCTTAGCTTAATAGGAAGAGCATCGTATTTGTAAACTAGGGATCACTGGATTCAACCTTGGTCATTTGTCTCACATCCTGAAGTACAAAAATCATTAAGGATTAGCAGTCTGTCATGTCTGAGAAATTGGTTATTATTGGTTTGTTATCCAGGAAAGTTGGGTAGGTAAACTGACTGCCAAAATATGACCAAAATGTGTAATCAAAGCACTGAATGTACTGATGGGGAGGCTATGACAGAATGTTTCAGACTTATAGTTTCTTTTCTTTTTGCTTAAAATGTGCTGTTAAATAAGAAGATATG
Organism: Ruditapes philippinarum; assembly: GCF_026571515.1. Classification (NCBI taxonomy): domain Eukaryota; kingdom Metazoa; phylum Mollusca; class Bivalvia; order Venerida; family Veneridae; genus Ruditapes; species Ruditapes philippinarum. Next base: position 439,165 of record NW_026858637.1, read on the forward strand.
CACATTGCGCCATTTATCATTCAACCATTCATATATATGGTTAATATGGTTGACTATTCATTTTGTTAATATTCCAGAACATTTCATTGAGGTCTACATTCGGATTGTTAATCATGCAAATTTTGAAAAACCTAAAAACCATTCATAAATGACATACCAGCAGGTATGACGACTGTTCATTATAAGATCATAATACCATTTTACAACTGACGGTTCCTTATCAAAATATTCTAGGACTGTTCATCATAAATACTTTATGTCATTTTAATATCATTGAATGATAATAACAACTGCAAGTTAAGCAACATTTTAATTGAACATAAAAATTATACATATTTACATGTACCATAATTGAGATCAATAAGACACTGTCTTGTGATGAGTATTAATATTCATTCTCTACGGACAGAAAGTTGTCTTCTCCCGAAGCAAATCTCGAATAAAATCACATTTCAGAAAATTATTCCCATTTCATTACTCGTCGCTGACTTTGACGGCTTCGGATAATATTAAAGCTAAATATTTCTTGAAAAAATACATAGCTGCAAAGCTTATAATATTCAAAATTGAATCAACCTAAGTGAAAATTGATCAGGAAGTTATATCTTCTTTTTTACCGCCAACACTCAACCAATTTATGGTAGTTAATCGATAGATTTTAAACCTCACTAGCTTGAAATATATACTGCGGAAAATCTGTTGTTAACAGGGTGTGCGGTTATTACGTAGGGTTTTCCTTGTCGACCATTTCCCGCAAAGAGATTAGAACATCGAAGCGTCAGTGCTATGAATGGTGTTATAAAAAGCGTATTTTGGAGGTTTTTGTTGAAACTTCTCCAAATCTCTCCAGAGATATGCACGTCGCGGAGAAGGCACACGGCAGGTCAAGGTCAAGTCATCTCAAGTACCAGAGGTGATTGGTTGACCTGTCGTAACTTCCTCTGGAGGTTTGGCGCTAATGAACGCCGTTTTTGTTGTCGTCAGTCAGGAAGTTGATGCCTTGACAGTACTGTCGTCTCCTTTACCACTAACGAACGAAGAATGGGCTACCAGGAAGATTCTGCTTCAAAAAGACGTCCCCGATGCTATAATCTCGGACATATGGTTATTCCGGCGCCGAGAATAAATGAACTTAAAACACACACTCTTGTTGAAAACAAAACAGAAAAAAAACAACAACATATTTTCTGTAGTAATTTTTCAAGTGTTGTAAAATGAAAACGAAATTCGGTTCATGCCGCCAATTATTTTTAGAACACAAGCATATAAGTTTTTTTTATTTGATTTATTCAAATAAACAATCACTTCAGCGCGCGCAAATATCGTTTTCAAATTAAAATTTCGTAAGATACAAATGTATGTTGATGAATTTCCGATGCTCGACTGTAAGTCATTCGTATATATATGCGTTTGTTTTTTTTTTTGTTTTTTAAAGCTTCTTATTCTTTAATATTTTTATGTATCTCACAATCTGTATTGAAAATTTTATTACACATGGACTATCAAATTATGATTCGTTGCCCTAGAATTGAATTAACTTTCTAATTACACAATACGGGGTCATTCATTTGATTGAAGACTGATCTTTGCGTCTTTTTCTGAAATAATTATTTCCTTGTTAAAACATATCTGACCACATATTTCTGTCATTTAACTGTTCACTTTACTTCCGATTTTTGTTGTACCCAAACACATGTTTCTATTTGTGATTTCTATTCGAATCCATAATCAGTTTAAAAAATGGGATCACCACCGGGTAAACGACTACTAGGTACTTTGGTCATGTTTTTTACCCCGAATATTTGAATGTTTCTATTGGGATTAAAATGAGCGTAGATAACTAAACAACTGGTTGTATAAATCCCTGACCTGTCTAATTCTAATTATGAGATAAGTGGATATATTAAGACTTTCACTACAAAATATTCCTAAACAAAAGATCACATGTTTAAATTTATTCCTTTACAAATAAAAGATCAGAGCAGGGATCTGTCAATTGCCAGACATATTTTTAAAAGGTACTTTTATGTTAAAAGTTTGATTAATGAATTATGTAAGATGAAAATATAAGTATTGCTTTTTTTTATTTTGCTAATATTAAATGTAATCTTGTGGTGAAATTTTGTTGGAGGGTCCTTACGGATTTTGTAGTTAAATAGTTTTTTTTCGGCGATACATGGTTTAAGAATATAATGTTTTCAAACTATATGTTCATCACCATCAGTGAATTTTTAGTTAAATGTATGCAAAATATTTACTAACAGCTATATGATATAGCGATTTATGAGCGTTTTCCGCGTACAGCCTCCTAAGGTGTACTAATAAGTTAGTTTTCCTTAGTTATCACGCAAGCATGATCCATGTCTCTCAGATGTAAGCGACAGTTAACCATTATTTGTCTTTAAAAAAATATTAAGGACTATTAATGGTTTATAACAACAAAAGAACATGCACGATATTGAGACTACGGTGTTGCAACGTTCTAGTTAATGACCCGTCATAAACAGTTGGTCGCTGCGTAGTAATTGGAAAATTGTTATCAAAAATAATAAAGAATATTTGCCACCTAATTAAAGCATTTACCTATAAATTTTCATTTATGCTTTTTGTTTAAAAATATTGATAAAGTTATTATATAAAAGGGTTTTCATACCAGAACTATTTATTACCAACGTATGATGCCTAAACCTGATTACCGCGGCAGTATGATGTAACGGAGTAGTGATTTTGAAAAAATAACAAACAAAAATCAAGAATTTTTCAGAGAATTATTATCTTTACAAATTGCAAATATGAAATAAAAGAATGAAAATATTTTCATATTGTAAATGTCTGTGATGAGTGATGAGTCAGCTCAAAAAAAATCAAAGTACTATTTTTTGACCTGATTACCGCGGCAGTAAGATTTGACGGATAGTATTAACATTGGGGAGGCATAGCCTCCCCAAAAATCAGCATAAAATTAGACAAACGAAAGACTTAAGTTTGAATTGAGTAGCAGTTCCTTTCCAAGTTTTTATTTTATCATATTAAGGTATGAGCCCCCTAATGGGCACTATAAGGAACTATAAAATTGACAACATAGGTCAGTTATATAGATTAAAAGACACAAGAATGCAAAATTTAAACAAAGTTTACAGTATCATGGTTTATGAGTTATGGAGATTTTTTTAAGTAAAAATTGACTATTAGAAGGGCTCTTTTTCGCAAATTAGAAACTCTAAATATTCTATTTTATAATCATTATGAAAAAATGTTTTCCTATTTTTATTGTTTCTACTCAAAATGTTTGAAATATGTATATAAATGTTACCCTACCCCACCCGTTTTAAGTACAGTTAAACTTTGTTCACTCGAACTCGGATTGCTCCAATACCTCCCTTCGGTCGAACTCATGGCCCAGTCCCGGCAAAATTCCTATATAATATATATTGTTCTACCTCCGATCGCTCGAACACCGATCTCTCGAACCTGATCTCTGGTCCCTTCGGCAGAAATATAGTGAAAATCGCACCTTTTTGGTCGAACACAAAAAGACAAGTTGACATGTCCTAAATAAATGACAGTCTGCAACACATGTTTTGAACACCTCGTGATCGTGACAAAGGCAATTAAGGTTAATTGATACAAAATAAGAGGTGTTGTAACCGATTTGTTTGTTATGATAATATTGTTGATTTGCCGTTTATGTTAACGAAAAAAAAAGAAAATAACTCGTGAAATAAGTGAAATATGTAAAAGTCAATAAAGACTGACGTTTACCAGGACAGCTTTAATAACAACCGTAGTTCAGGTAACGTGAATTGTAACAGTGTTATCTATTTAAAGAATGATACTTGTACGTGTGTTTATTTTAGTAAATGACTGCAAATAGATGCTGCTGTAAAACTTTTTCTTAAATATTTCATTAATTTATTTTTATATGCCCGAAAAAATTTCGGGCATATTATGTTATACCCCCTGGCGTCCGTCCATCTGTCTGTCCGAGCAATAATTTTGGTTTTAGGGGCTGTATAACAGTAAAGAAAACAAAAGAGAACAATAGGTTCATTCCGTGATCAAAGGGTTTATGGGCTAGTAGCCCTTAAGAAAAAAACAAAGAAAATAGCCCCTAAACCCAAAATGTTGGAACGTCCGTCCGTACGAACCCAGAGGTACTTGTGTGACTCGGAGAACAATGGATAACAGTATATTCTCTTTGATCCTATTCATTCCGTTTTTACTTGTGTGTCTTTTTTTAAGCCTTGTGTGACTAAAAATGGCCAAAACGATCAAAGGAAAAGTCACATAAGTACCATTTTGTGGATATGTCCGTCCGTCCGTTAGCAATTTGGTTTCCGGAGCATAACTTAAGTTCCATTTGGCACACCATATTCAAACTTCATAGGATGATTGTCCATATTGGGTAGAAGACCCCTATTGATTTTGGGGTCACAAGGTCAAAGGTCAAGGTCACTATTACCATAAAACTGAAAACAGCTTCCGGAGCATAACTTAAGTTCCATTTGGCCCACAGTGTTCAAACTTCATAGTATGATTGTCCATATTGGGAAGAAGACCCCTGTTAATTTTGGGGTCACAAGGTCAAAGGTCAAGGTCACTATCACCTTAAAACTGAAAACAGTTTCCGGAGCATAACTTAAGTTCCATTTGGCCCACAATATTAAAACTTCATAGGATGATTGTCCATATTGGGTAGAAGACCCCTATTGATTTTGAGGTCACAAGGTCAAAGGTCAAGGTCACTATTACCTTAAAACTGAAAACAGTTTCCAGAACATGCCTTAAGTTCCATTTGGCCCACAGTGTTCAAACTTCATAGGATGATTGTCCATATTGGGTAGAAGACCCCTATTGATTTTGGGGTCACAAGGTCAAAGGTCAAGGTCATTATTACTTTAAAACTGAAAACAGTTTTCATACCCTAACTTAAGTTCCATTTGGCCCACAGTGTTCAAACTTCATAGGATGATTGTCTATATCGAGTAGAACACCCCTATTTTTGGGGTCGCAACATCAAAGTTCAAGGTCACTATTACCAAAAAACTGAAAACAGTTTCCGGAGCATAACTTAAGTTCCATTTGGCCCACAATATTAAAACTTCATAGGAGGATTGCTATTTGAAGGAGGTAATACTTTATTTAATTCCCATGTCTTACAAATGCTGCATCCTTACTAAAAAAAAAACCCAAAAAACACTTTCAGGCATATAATGCTCGGCCTAGTGGTGCTCTTGTTATGCAACCGCAGCATCTGCTGTGGCATAACCCTGGGGTGAAAATTGGCCCCGCCCCCGGGGTCATTGATTTTCACTTTATATACATATAGTAAAAACTTAAAATACCTTCTTATCTAAAGGTACAAGGCTTAGAGCTTTGATATTTGATATATGATATCATCTATAGGTACTCTACCAAAGTTGTTCAAATTTTGCCTCTAGTGGCAAAATTATCCCTGCCCGGGGGTCATAGGTTTTCCTTTTATGGATATAGTAAAAACTTAAAAGAAATCGGAAAAAATCTTCTCTAAATTGAAAAGGCTAGAGATTAGATATTTTGCATGAAACATTGTGTAGTGAACCTCTAGCAAGATTGTTTAAATTATAGCCCTGGGGTCAAAATTGGCATTGGTCATTGATTTTCAGTCACTATGTACATATAGTAAAAAAAATAAAATCTTCTTGTCTGAAGGGCTTATAGCTTTGATATTTGTATATATTATCATCTATTGGTTCTCTACCAAAGTTGTTTAAACTATGCCCCTAGTGTTAATATTGCCCTGCCCCAGAGGCGATAGTTTTCCTTACATGTATATAGTAAAAACTTGAAAAATCTTCTTCTCTGAATTGACAAAGGCTAGAGGCCTATATATTTGGCATGAGACTTTGTGTAGTGAACCTCTACCAAGATTGTTCAAATTATAGCCCTGGTGTCAAAATTAGCACCTCCCAGGGGTCATTGATTTTCACTATATTCATACAGTAAAAAAAATTAGAAAATCTTCTTGTCTTAAGGTACAAGGCTCAGAGCTTTGATGTTTGCTTTATAATATCATCCATAGATCCTCTACCAAAGTTGTTCAAATTTTGCCCCTGGTGTCAAAATTGGCCCTGCCAGGAGGCATTGATTTTCATTATGTACACATAGTAAAAACAGAAACTAAAACAAATGTTTTCTGAATTGGAGAATTTAGCTACAGCTTAGATATTTGACATGAAATGCTGTTTGGTGGACCTGTATTAAGATTGTTTGAATTAAACTCTTGGGTTAAAATTTTGCCTTGCCCAAGGGGAAGGACAGTGACCTACTTTCTTGTCCTTTGAAGTACAGCCATGAAATTTGGACTATGTGCACAGTTTTATTTTTTAATTTAGACTTTAATATCAGGTGACCTAGATTTTGATGATGTGACCTACTTTATTGTCCTTTGATGTACAGCTATGAAATTTGGACTATGTGCACAGATTTAGAATATTGTAAAGTGAACTATGATATCAGCTGGCCTAGATTTTGACAAAGTGTCTTACTTTGTTGTCCTTTGATGTACAGTCATGAAATTTTGGCCATGTGAAATATGACCTTCACCACCAAATTCACTAGACTCAACTGCATTGATAGATTCCTACTCTGATCTTTTATTTGAATAACAATAGATTTAACCACTAATCTGATAATAAGAATTAGATAGGTCAGTGATCTATGCATTATGGCAATTAATCTTCAATTGTATAGAAACAAAAAAATTCTGTTCCTACATTTCTATTTAGTGTTGTATTAATGTGGTGGCATAGCATTTTTCACAAATGCAATCTTGTTTTTAGCTCGACTATTCGAAGAATATGAGAGCTATTGTAGTCGCCCCGGCGTCGGCGTCAGCGTCCGCGTCTGCGTTGGTTAAAGTTTTTTGTAAAGTCAAATATCTCAATTATTGCTTGAGATATTCAATTGAAACTTACAATACTTATTTATAGTAACAAGGTACATCAGGTTGACAAGTTGGATAACTCTGCCTACAATATTGACAGAATTATGCCCCTTTTTTACTTAGAAATTTTGGTTAAAGTTTTTTGTAAAGTCAAATATCTCAATTATTGCTTGAGATATTCAATTGAAACTTACAATACTTATTTATAGTAACAAGGTACATCAGATTGACAAGTTGGATAACTCTGCCTACAATATTGACAGAATTATGCCCCTTTTGAACTTAAAAATTTTGGTTAAAGTTTTTTTGTAAAGTCAAATATCTCAATCATTGCTTGAGATATTCAATTGAAATTTAAAGTACTTTTTATAGGAACAATGTACATCAGTTTGCAAAATTGCATAACTCTGCCTGCAATATTTGCAGAATAATTTGCCGCTTTGAAACTTAGAAATTTTGGTTAAAGGTTAAAGGTCTTCAAAGATATTTACTTGAAACTTTACACATGCACTTAGGGTCATAATTGGAGGGTCATAATTGTATGTCACTGACCAAGTTCCATAACTCTATCTTGCATTGAGGCTGATTCATATCCCCTTTTCTACTTAGTCTCTAGGTTAATGTTTACATGCAAGTTTTACATATCTCAATAACTATTAAAGATATTTATTTAAAGATCCTGTAACACATTTTTTTCATGGTTTTATTTCATAAATATGACGCTCAAAGTAAGATTTGTCAGTCTTGTAAGTTCAAATAAGCATTATCTTTAAAGATATTAACCAATTTAACATTTTGCGTAAATAAAGGGAGGTAATTAGAAATTTATTTTCTATAAATTCCAAGTCAAATTTTCCAATAAGAAATGAATGCATGTAAATTATTGATTAAATATAATGTGCACAAATATTTGCAGTACACATTTTACATATTCTTGGATGTTTGAAAATTGTTTTATTTGCATAATTATATACATATATAACATTTTGCAAGTGTATGATGCATACAGTAACAATATCAATCACAAAACATACAGGATCTTTAAAACTTCACATATGCATTTAGGGTCATAATTGTAGGTCACTGACAAATATCCTTAATTCTATCTTGCATTTAGGCTGATTTTTCTCCCCTTTTTCAACTTAGAAATTCATGGTAAAGTTTTGCTTGTAAGCTGTTCATGGTAAAGTTTTGCTTGTAAGCTGTTAACTCAGTAACTACTGAAGGGTTTGTGCTTTTTTTGGGAATCCCGGACAATCCCCCTCCCGGACGATTCCCCTTCCATATTATTTTCACAACCCGGACATTTCCCCTCTCGTTATTTTAATAGGGCGGACTTTTCCCCTCCCGTTAATTTTACAGGGCGGACAATTCCCCTCCCGTTATTTTAGCAGAGCGGACAATTCCCCTCCCGTTTTTTCACAGAGCGGAACGTGACATTATACATCCCTTAATCATAGCCGCCTATGCGAATAAAAAAAATCTATAAACATTCTTATTAAAGATGACAGTCTTTACTCTTAACAACAAACTGTTAAAGATCGGAACTTTTAACAATCATTATTTCACAAAGGTGACATTATACCGCCTTTAATCATTGCCGCCGCTGCTTAAGATAAACAAACTGTCAATAAAAAAATCTTTAATCAATGCCGCACTTAATTAAATGTGTCCTTAATTGCAAAACCAATTATTGACAATTATTAATTATCGTTAAAGCAGATCACAATAATTGTTTTGTAATTAGTGTACAAAAAGTATTTACTATTTTATAATTAGTCTATTTATTATTAAAGATGACAGTTTTTACTCTTAACAACAAACTGTTAAACTGAAAACATTTATAATATTGTCAAATCTTTCTTCAAATCACTTCCAAAATGGAAATTATTACAACAAGAAACTGTACCAAAAAACTTTGTCATGATGGATACGTTTATACCAAGAAGAGAACAACAAAATCTACTATACGATGGGAGTGTTCCCAGAGGTACGCCCAAAAATGCAAGGGTGCTGCGGTGACAGACTTGAACGTAAATGGTTTTAGACACCTTGTAGGACACAGTAATCCATCATTGTGGACAGTTATAAATTGCCTCCAGAAAGACAATTCATTAGTAGAGACAGAGGTGTATAGAGACAGTGTAGGAGAAAATGTGAGGAAACGTAGGAGAAAAGAAACAGTCTCTCATCAGAGAAAACTCAAGAAACTGTGCGAGGAAATTCAGTCGGGAACGAAATCAACCCAGGAATTCCTACATGCCATAGGAAAATGTGTAAGACTTGTGAAATGAAGTAGAACTCCTACAAATGTGTTATAAAATCAAAATGATCACTGATATTTTGTGTTAGGACTTGACTTCATGGTGAATGAGATTTTCTAATCATAATGACGATGATGACAGTTCAATTTACTATAACATGTGCATAATATATTCTTTGCAAGAATCTATAGCTTAATTGCTTTTTTGTTCTCATCAATTGTTCTTTTATTGTTTTGCCGCTGCAAAAATGTATTGACGAAATAAAGATTATTTTAAAAAACTGGTTTTGTTTTGTTTATATTCATGAATGAAAACTGGGGATATACCATTCGCTCGTCCGCACTAGAGACAAGCAAAATGTATTTAAAGCCGATTAAAACTACCTTTCAAATAAATAATATTATATAATATATATATTCAACAGCGGGAGGGGAATTGTCCGGGTTGTTAAAAGAACGGGAGGGGAATTGTCCGGGTTGATAAAAAAACGGGAGGGGAATTGTCCGCCGTAAAAAAATAACGGGAGGGGAAATGTCCGGGTTGTGAAAAAACATTCAAATTTACTGGGAGGGGGATCGTCCGGGAGGGGAATTGTCCGGATTCCCTTTTTTGGGACAATTTTATGCATTCATAATAATAAAGCAGTGATTTACTTGATAAAACATCTTAATAACAAGCCTTTGTACCTTTTCTGTCAAATTTATGTATTCATAGGTAATTAGTATTATTATACTCAATAAAACACCCTTGTGACATTACCTTCCGAATTGTCAAGCCAATACTGTATAATTAGACTCTCCCTAAGGCCTATAACATGAATTTATAAAAAAAAATTAGCCCTTTTGTGAACTTAAAAAATTTAACATTATCAAGGCTCTTTTACTTATAATAATCAAGCACTTAGAATAGTCGAGCGTGCTGTCCTACCGACAGCTCTTGTTCTACTTGGTGGGCCTTATTCAAAATATCCGTTAAATTTACTCAAATCAGAGGCTGTTTTCAAAGTTTGCATAAATTTTCTTAAAAGTATATTGGTTGTGCTTGTCAAATATAAAATATTTTTACCGTCTAGTTTTTATTTTATTAGACTTTGAAAATTTTAGGTACCATATTTGATAATAAATTGGGCACAATTAGCCAATAAATACCAATAATAATTTCATAATTAAAATGAAACACTTTTTTCTTCTCAAGAGTGATCTGAGAGACACAAATAATGTTCAAAGAAAAAAAAAAGAAAGAAAAAAAAGTTGCCTCTTCTGGGGCTTGAACCTGGCCCCTCAGTTACAATTCTGTTGACAGTAGTTCTAGCCTATTTGAATACTCTTCAAAGTAGAACAAAGAAACAATCTGTGGTAAAACTTACATGTAACATTTGATTGATATATAAAAGTTGTAATTACTAAAATAGATGTTAAATAAGTTAACTGTATTGAAACTAATACCATGCATGGATTTGTTATTTGTATAAACTGATTAGATCTGATGAAGTTTTCGTCTGGTTATATTCAGCAACAGATTGTACCCATTCCATCAGTGCAGACCAAAGTAGGCCTGTACAACCATGCCATCTGATCTTGGTTTGCACTGTTCACTACTTAATAAATATTATTTAAAATATTCCACACAAAAAATCAAGAATGGTTTTGTCCAGATTGAAAGATGAACAAGTTCATGTGAATGTTACCATTTTAGTAAGTCTTTGTCTTCAGGAATATGTCACATAAAATAATTAGCTCATGTCTGCAAAATATACCCATTTTATAGTATAACAAAAATCCAAGTATCTTGATGTCTAGAAAGCAGATTTAGGGCTGAATGATATACTTTTCTTGTTTTCAGTTGATTTAAATGTAACAAAGAAAAGTTTTGGGTTTGCCAAGAAGCATAAAATGCCATTTTACTTTGTGTCTGCATCGGATGGTACTAATGTAGTTAAGGTAAGGTATTCTTTTTACTTTTTAGTAGGGATGGCAATGAGTAACCGGGTAACCGAGTACTCGATCGAACATCCGAATATCAATTAACAAAATTGATTTGACCTAAAATATGTTTAACCTTGTTATTTATGAAATAACATACTATATATTAAAAAAAATCTAAAAGAAAAAAAAAAATGTTATATCATTATAGACAAGTTATGCAACATCCGAGTACGAAATTTATGTATTTAACAATACAAGAGATTTTTTTTAATGTATGTATATTGTATTGCATAAATAACAAGATTTAAAACATTTTAGATCAAATCAATGTCACTAGCACATTTAGTATTGGGTAATACAACTTTGAAGGTCATTGGAAATCATCTGAGTAACCGAGTACTGGATTGGAAAAATGACCGAGTACTCGAGTAGTAGTTTTGGTATTCGTTGCCATTCCTACTTTTTAGCTTGACTATACAAAGTACATGTATATGGGTTGAGAGCTGTCCTGCTCACCCTGGCATCAGCTTACAGATTTCAGATTAAATTATTGTGTCGCCTTGAAAAGCGTTGACATATAGGGGTTACATTTGTCGGCGGCATCGTTGTCAGTGTCGGTCGCGTCCCCTAAGGCTTATCCGGAGCATACTACTCAGTCACTATAAGTCGGATTGACTCCAAACTTGGTATGCATGATTCCTTCAATAACCCAAAGTGCAGTGCACAAGAATCGTTACTCTGCACGTCTTAATTGAGTTTTTACCCTTTGTTAATTTTCATACTTTAATTTTGTCTGGGCCATTTCTCCTAAACTATAAAAGCTATAGACTTGAAACTTCATAGGATGATAAATGTTACTGTAAAAAAGTGCAGTGCACAAAAACTGGTACTCTGCTCTTCTATTTTTTAGTTATTGCCCTTTGTTAATTTTCATATTTCATTTTTGTCCGGGCCATTTCTCCTAAACTATAAAAGCTTTGGACATGAAATCTTCATAGGATGATAGTTCTCTTTCTTTGAGATGAAGTGCAGTGCACAAAAACTGGTACTCCATGATTTTTGAGTTATTGCCCTTTGTTTATTTTGTTACATTATTTTTATCCATTTCACCTAAACTATAAAAGGATGATTACATTTTACTGAACAGGTAGAATAACCTAACATGTATTATTTGTAGGTCACAAGGTGTTAGAACATAGACAGGTCATGGCGAACGTATTAATATTTTAATCTTTACAGGATGGGAAAAAGCAATATTACGTTTACGCAGTTACTGATGGTGAACATGCAACCACTGGATTACAAAAATATACAGTTTCAAACATTTTTTTTGGTTCAGCTATATTGGTCATTTTGTAGCCCATCAAATTGTTGGCCAGGACATTTTGTAATATACTACAACCACCCTTCATGAAGACAGACATCTGTTTAGAATTAGTTTGTAAATAATTGGTCAGTCTTGCAGTCGAATTATTGAGACTAGTCATTTTGTAGAAATTGAGCTATATTTCGGAAAAGCACCATTTTGTGCTTCATCTGATTATTTATAAGCATTGATATAAACATTGGACAATATTTATAAGCATTGATATATAAACATTGGACACATTTTTTAAGCATTTAAAAATGTTCTTGAAACCTTACTAATGTAACTGTGTACAACGGGCTGTATAATATATAGAGATACTGTATGCTGCCCCCTTCAAACGTGCATGAAACAGAAATATGATAGATGTCAGTCTGTAAAATTGGTTTGACTTTCTGTAGCCTAGAATTGTTTCCTGAAATATGTTAACTGGTAAATAACATGCACAGCAAATGAGCCACACTTAGCTAAAACCAACCTTCTTCAGCCATTCATTAAAAAATTTCCCGAATTTGCTTGTTTACAGATTATTTAAGGTGTTCTAATTTTTTACCATGTGAGAATTGACCATTCCAATAGACGGAGCTTAATTCTCCATATTTGGAATCTGCCTTATTGATCACTTGATAAAACCACTTAATGATTTTACTTAATAAATATTATGCAAAATGTTAAAATATACAGATAAATAGAGCAAAACTTTGAAAATCTCTGGATGATGATTAGATAAAAATCACTGGAAGGGGCAAGTTTTAATATCATGTGCCTGGGTAGAATCTAATCTTATCAGTGTCAAGTTGTTTATTGGCTGGTCAGTGTTTATTCAACTGATTAGGTGCTTGTATATCACCTTTTAGTGTAGTAAAAAATTTTTAAAAGCATCTTCTCTAAATCTACAAGAGCTAAAACTTAGCTTCCATAGCAACCAGTGACTTTTTAGCAGCCATTGACGTTTCATAGCAAACTGTAAATTTTCAGAGCTACTAGCAAACTTAAACTTTCCATAGCAAAGATCGAATCTACCATTGAATTTCACAGCAGGCACTGACTTCCAAGGAAATCATTTATTTTGTATAGCAAACAGTGACATCTTATAGAAATGTTTTTATGCCCCCACAAAGTGGGGAGCATATAGCGTTGCACTTGTCCGTCCGTCCGTACGTCTGTCCGTACGTCCCGAAATCTTGTGAACCTCTTAAACTGGATGGCAGATTTTGCTTAAACTTCCAGGGATGAACAACCTTAATGTGTAGATGGTAGTAAAGGAAGGAATTTTCGCTGCGACCAAATTTAACAGAATTATGGCCCTTTGTTGATATTTTAACTATATACTATGTAGAAATTTTGTGAACGCAACTCCTCTTAAACCAGATGGCAGATTTTGCCTAAACTTCCAGGGATGAACAACCTTAATGTGTAGATGGTAGTAAAGGAAGGAATTTTTGCTGCAACCAAATTTAACAGAATTATGGCCCTTTGTTGATTTTTTCACTATATACCATATAGAAATTTGCACAGTGGGGGCATCCGTGTCCTTTGGACACGGTTCTAGTTTTCCCTTAGCAATGGCAACCAGTAAAGTTTTTACACATGTACTATTTCAGATACTAAAATAGAAAGATTTTATTTCTGTTTTTATTAATAGTTTACAATATTACTTGATTCTTGTCGCGGAGAATATTTATATTCAGGTGAGCGATATAAGGGCCATCATGGCCCTATTGGTTTTTAGCTCACCTGTCACAAAGTGACAGGGTGAGCTTTTGTGATCGCTTTTCGTCCGTCGTCCGTCCGTCGTCCGTAAACTTTTACTTTAAATGACATCTCCTCATAAACCACTAGGCTAATTTCATCCAAACTTCACAGGAATGTTCCTTTGGTGGTCACCTTTAAAAATTGTTCAAAGAATTTAATTCCATGCAGAACTCTGGTTGCCATGGAAACCGAAAGAAAAACTTTAAATATCTTCTTTTAAAGAACCCAAAGAGCTAGAGCTAAGATATTTAGCATGAAACATGTTCTAATGAGTGTCTACCAAGTTTGTTCAAATAAAAGCCCTGGGGTCAAAATTGGCCCCGCCCCAGGGGGTCATTGATTTTCCCTATATGCATATAGTAAAAACTTAAATAATCTTCTTTTAAAGAACTCAAAGAGCTAGAGCTAAGATATTTAGCATCAAACATGTTCTAATAGGTGTCTACCAAGTTTGTTCAAATAAAAGCCCTGGGGTCAAAATTGGCCCCGCCCCAGGGGGTCATTGATTTTCCCTATATGCATATAGTAAAAACTTAAAAAATCTTCTTTTAAAGAACTCAAAGAGCTAGAGCTAAGATATTTAGCATCAAACATGTTCTAATAGGTGTCTACCAAGTTTGTTCAAATAAAAGCCCTGGGGTCAAAATTGGCCCCGCCCCAGGGGGTCATTGATTTTCCCTATATGCATATAGTTAAAACTTAAAAAATCTTCTTTTAAAGAACTCAAAGAGCTAGAGCTAAGATATTTAGCATCAAACATCTTCTAGTGAGTGTCTACAAAGTTTGTTCAAATAAAAGACCTGGGGTCAAAATTGGCCCCGCCCGGGGGTCATTGATTTTCCTTATATGTGTATAGCAAAAACTTAAAATCTTCTTTGAATAAACCCAAATAGCTAGAGTTTAGATATTAAGCATGAAACATCTTCTAGTAAGTGTCTACAAAGTTTGTTCAAATAAAAGCCTTGGGGTCAAAATTGGCCCCGCCCCGGGGGTCATTGATTTTCCTTATATGTGTATAGCAAAAACTTAAAATCTTCTTTAAAAAAACCCAAATAGCTAGAGTTTAGATATTAAGCATGAAACATCTTCTAGTAAGTGTCTACAAAGTTTGTTCAAATAAAAGCCCTGGGGTCAAAACTGGCCCCGCCCCAGGGGTGACATTGTTTTTAACTATATGTGTATAGTAAAAACTTTAAAAAATCTTCTTTTAAAAAGCCCAATGAGCTAGAGCTTAGATGTTTAGCATGAAACATCTTCTTATGGGTGTGGCGGAGCTATATACAGGTGAGCGACCTCAGGGCCATCATGGCCCTCTTGTTTTATTATGCTCCCCTTCAAAGAAGTTGGAGTATATTGCTTTGCATTTGTCTGTGGGTCTGTCGATCAGTCCTTTGACCAAATGGTTTTTCGATCGGTCCTTTGACCAAATGGTTTTTCAATCAAAAACTAAAGAACGGCTACGCTTAGGAACTTAAACTTGGTATGGCGATTGTTCAGAGATGACACCTGTTGCTTTTGGGGTCTTAAGGTCAAAGGTCAAGGTCAAATTGACCTTGAATGTCAAAATGGTTTCCAATTTATAACTCAATAACTCATTGGCCTTTGACCTTCAAACTTCACAGGTGCATTGGCCTTTAGATGACCCCCTATTGATTTTGGGGACAAAGGTCAAGGTCATGTTGACCTTGTAGGTAAAAACCATTTCTGATCAATGACTTGACAACCCCTCAAACTGCATATTTTCATTGGTTTCTAGAGTTATGAACCTTGTCACATAAGATGTGGTTGATGATAAGGAACATATATTTGAAATTTGAAATAAATACGAAACAACATATGTTTGAAAAACATGTATGCCCCCTATCAGCAGCCAACTAGTTATGTGGCCAGGTTATTTTTACTGACTTTTGATCTAGTGACCAAAAAATCAATAGGTGTTATCTACTGGTCATGACTAGTCACAAAGTAATTGTGTCCGTAAAGGTTGTGTGCTGCAATTGTATGACAAAGTTATCATAAATCTTACCAAATAATATATGCATAAAATTTATTAATCATGTAGGCCTCCTTAATGACAGCCAATTTGTTTTATTACATTAGACCATGAAATGTGTATACCAAAAGCAATTTAAGTTTAATAAAGAATATTAACCAAGGCAACTTGACTTCAGTTGCTTGTATATTTATTCAGATTTGTAGATTAATTGCTGTTGAGAAAGTCTTATAGGCAGTTTTGTATGATAATTTTAGAGATGATGAAAAAAAAATTATATTGCAAGAGTGTGAATATAAAAGCCTAAAAATTATGAAGCTAGTTTTAATGTCTTTCTTGCTTGATGTCAAATTTGCATAATTACTTTTATCTTTCAGATGTTTAAAAATGCAATAAAAGCAGCTGTAGGCTACAAAAACAACAGTACAGACTTTATGGATGAAATCATGAGAGAATTAGAGGTAAAAATGTTTATCTTTCTATAAAATTTAACATAATAATAATAATGTTTCAATATTATATCAGGACTACTGAATGAAACTTGTATTTGGAGACTAGTCAATAATTCTAGTCTCTGATTGGTTCTCTCTAATTACAGATTCAAATCAACCAATGATAGAATTCAAGACTGGTATTCTATAATTGAATCATAATTCTTGACCATAGACTGTATGAACTATTATTTTTTATGTCCCCCTACTCTAGGGGAAGCATTTAGATTTGCCCTTGTCTATCTGTGCATGCCTCTGTTCCAGAATGTTGTGTCACATGTACCTCAAAATCTGTTTGAGCTGGAGTCAACAAACTTTACAGGCATGTTAACCAGCGAGTGAAGTTGTGCACCTGTGGTTTGACATGTGAATTAATTCAGTATTTGTAAAGCTATTGCCCTGACTTAGTAATATTTGCAATTTTCACCTTGTGTTGTGTGTAACTCAAACAGTATTTTACCTAGAATCATGAAATTTTACAGGAATGTTGGTAAGCATGTGTAGTTGTGCCTCTTAGGGTTTGATTGTTATTATTTTCTTTAAAGTATACTTAAATATATACAGTAGAGATTTGGAATTCTTGCAGCTCAATATTTGAAAAAATCAAGATGTCAACATAGGGAAAAGTGGAAGTCATTTTTTTTCACCAACCTTTTTTGGGTAGGGGAAATCATGTAGAATTTCCTTTGTCCATCTATCATACTGTCCTGCTATATGTCAGTAGGCTGACAAAACAGTGGAATGTGGGGGCATAGGTGTCCTATGTGACACATTTCTAGTTGTTGTTTTTTTTTAAGAAAGAACATTCATTAGTTAAAATAGAAATGTTTCTTATGATTATGATAAGAAAATGTAGCTTAGAAGTTTCTTCAGATGTTTTAGTTAAAGAATGACCAGAAAAGCTAAAGGTATGGCTTACACTTGCAAGGATTCAGGGCAGGTTTTATGCATAATTTAAATAAAAGGGGAAATATTTTATCATGTGCACTTGGTAGTATGAAAAAGTGCTGGAACAATTATTTCTAGTAAATATATAAATAACACATACACATATTATAGATCTGACACTGACTTAACCCTTACACTGCTGAATTACTTATATGGACGTAACAAACTTCCAGTCTTGGAACTGGCCACTGTGAATTTTGGCAATATCAAGATGAAAATTTAAAGTTGGTCAGCCAACAGATTAGAGCCTGGTCAGACTGTATGGTAATGCTGACTGACCTTGCTCTATACTGGTGGCAAAGGCTTATTAATTACACAGCAGTGTAAATGGTGTGCATATTGTTTGGCTTCTTTTTATACCCCCAAAAACAAGTTTGGGGGGGTATATAGGAGTCACCTGGTGGTCGGTCAGGCGGTCGGTCGGTCCAGACGTCCGTTGCAATTTCCTTATCCGGAGCATAACTTGAAGACTAATGGTTGGAATTCAATATAACTACATACAATGGTCAAGCACACTGAGAGGAAGTGCAGTGCACAAGAACCATAACTCTATCTTGACTAATTACAGAGTTATTGCCCTTTGTTACTTTTCCTTGTCCGGGGCATAACTTGAAAACTACTGGTTGGAATTCAAAACAACTTCATACAATTGTCAAACACAATAAGTGGAAGTGCAGTGCACAAGAACCATAACTCTATCTTTAGTAATTACAGAGTTATTGCCCTTTGTTGCTTTTCCATTGCTTTTTTTTTTTGTCCGGACCATAACTTGAAGACTAATAGTTTGAATTCAATATAACTACATACAATGGTCAAGCACATTGAGAGGAAGTGCATTGCACAAGAACCATAACTCTATCTTGACTAATTACAGAGTTATTGCCCTTTGTTACTTTTCCTTGTCCGGGGCATAACTTGAAAACTACTGTTACTTTTCCTTGTCCGGGGCATAACTTGAAAACTACTGGTTGGAATTCAAAACAACTTCATACAATTGTCAAACACAATAAGGGGAAGTACAATGCACAAGAACCATAACTCTATCTAAAGTAATTACAGAGTTATTGCCCTTTGTTGCTTTTCCATTGCTTTTTTTTTGTCTGGACCATAACTTGAAGACTAATAGTTTGAATTCAATATAACTACATACAATGGTCAAGCACATTGAGAGGAAGTGCAGTGCATAAGAACCATAACTCTATCTTGACTAATTACAGAGTTATTGCCCTTTGTTACTTTTCCTTGTCCCGGGCATAACTTGAAAACAACTGGTTGGAATTCAAAACAACTTCATACAATTGTCAAACACAATAAGGGGAAGTGCATTGCACAAGAACCATAACTCTATCTAAAGTAATTACAGAGTTATTGCCCTTTGTTACTTTTCCTTGTCCGGGGCATAACTTGAAAACTACTGGTTGGAATTCAAAACAACTTCATACAATTGTCAAACACAATAAGTGGAAGTGCAGTGCACAAGAACCATAACTCTATCTTAAGTAATTACAGAGTTATTGCCCTTTGTTGCTTTTCCATTGCTTTTTTTTTGTCCGGACCATAACTTGAAGACTAATAGTTTGAATTCAATATAACTACATACAATGGTCAAGCACATTGAGAGGAAGTGCATTGCACAAGAACCATAACTCTATCTTGACTAATTACAGAGTTATTGCCCTTTGTTACTTTTCCTTGTCCGGGGCATAACTTGAAAACAACTGTTACTTTTCCTTGTCCGGGGCATAACTTGAAAACTACTGGTTGGAATTCAAAACAACTTCATACAATTGTCAAACACAATAAGGGGAAGTGCAATGCACAAGAACCATAACTCTTTCTAAAGTAATTACAGAGTTATTGCCCTTTGTTGCTTTTCCATTGCTTTTTTTTTTGTCTGGACCATAACTTGAAGACTAATAGTTTGAATTCAATATAAATACATACAATGGTCAAGCACATTGAGAGGAAGTGCAGTGCATAAGAACCATAACTCTATCTTGACTAATTACAGAGTTATTGCCCTTTGTTACTTTTCTTTGTCCGGGGCATAACTTGAAAACAACTGGTTGGAATTCAAAACAACTTCATACAATTGTCAAACACAATAAGGGGAAGTGCATTGCACAAGAACCATAACTCTATCTAAAGTAATTACAGAGTTATTGCCCTTTGTTACTTTTCCATTGATTTTTTTGTCCGGACCATAGCTTGAAGACTAATGGTTGGAATCCAATATAACTACATACAATGGTCAAGCACATTGAGAGGAAGTGCAGTGCATAAGAACCATAACTCTATCTTGACTAATTACAGAGTTATTGCCCTTTGTTACTTTTCCTTGTCCGGGGCATAACTTGAAAACTACTGGTTGGAATTCAAAACAACTTCATACAATTGTCAAACACAATAAGGGGAAGTGCAGTGCACAAGAACCATAACTCTATCTAAAGTAATTACATAGTTATTGCCCTTTGTTACTTTTCCATTGCCTATTTGTCCGGACCATAACTTGGAAGACTAATGGTTGGAATTCAATATAACTTCATACAATGGTCAAGCACATTGAGAGAAAGTGAAGTGCACAAGAACCATAACTCCATCTTGACTAATTACAGAGTTATTGCCCTTTGTTACTTTTCCTTGTCCAGAGCATAAATTTAAAACTACTGTTTGGAATTCAATACAACTTCATACAGTTGTCAAGGATATTAAAAGGAAGTGCAGTGCACAAGAGCCATAACTCCTTTTTGACAAAATACAGAGTTACTGCCCTTTGATACTTTTCCTTGTCAGGAGCATAACTTAAAATGTACTGGTTGGAATTCAAAACAACTTCATACAATGGTCAAGCACAATAAGAGGAAGTGCAGTGCACAAGAACTATAACTCTATCTTCAGTATTTATAGAGTTATTGCCCTTTGTTCCTTTTCTTTGTCTTTCTGGACTTATTACAGAGTAATTCAATTAAACTTCATCAATGGCCAACCACATTGAAAGGAAATGGAACATATAAGAACCACAACTATCTTTAATTGCCCACAACCATAACTCTATATTTCAATTATTAGTCCCCTACCGGTTTACCGGAGGGGACTTTAGGTTTACCCTCCGTCCGTCTGTCCGTCCGTCCACAAAACTGGATCCCGCGATAACACAAAAAGTACTGAAAATATTTTAATGAAACTTGATATATGGATAGATGGCAGTATGGAGATTATGCACGTCTTTTTCTTTTCTTCCTATGTTGAAAATTCTGGTTGCTATGGCAACAAATAGACTGAAAATAGGGCAAATTTTACACATAACCTGGATCCCGCAATAACGCAAAAAGTACTGAAAATATTTGTATGAAACTTGATATATGGATAGATGGCGGTATGGAGATTATGCACATCATTTTCTTTTCTTCCTATGTTGAAAATTCTGGTTGCTATGGCAACAAATAGACTGAAAATATGGCAAATTTTACACATAACCTGGATCCAGTGATAACACAAAAAGTACTGAAAATATGTTTATGAAACTTGACATATGGGTATATGGCAGTATGGAAATTATGCACATCCTTTTCTTATCTTCCTATGTTGAAAATTCTGGTTGCTATGGCAACAAATAGACTCAATTTCAAGATTTCTGATTCTAGTTTTTAAGTTTTTTCACTATAAGTTCTTTATTTCTTAAGGTATTTTCTTCAAACTTTAAATATAAGTTGCTTGTAATCAACCACATCATATGTGACAAGGTTTACAACTCTAGCACAAAATTTATCAGAATTACCTCCCTTGAACTTAAAATTTTCATGAAAAAACATTGTTTTTTTTAATAACTTCTTTTTCTGAATGTATCTACTTCAAACTTCATATAAATGTTTCTTATTATCACTCAACATTTGTGAGTGTTCAATACTCTAGCAAGACTATTTCCAGAATTATGCCCCTTTTGAACTTAGATTTTTTTTTTGAGAAATTGGTAATTTTTACTCCAACTTCTTCAATCATGATAGGATTTTTAATATGTTATATTTTGATAACAGGGATGTTTAAAAAAATAACTTTAGAGTGTCCATCAGTCCGTCTGTCTGTACATAAAAACTGTTTCCTGTGATCACTTTTAAAGAACTTTTTCAACAAATTTACTTAAAATAGGAACATAAGTGAATGGCCAATGGCCCTTCAGAATGTTGCTTGGGCTCTTACCGGTAGGGGACTTATGGATTGCTTGCAATACTATGATAATTGCTTGTTTTACAAGGTATTCTGTTACTAGTAACATCCTCATTTCCGAAGCAGTCTTGTTGGGGTATTAATCACATTTAGTGATAGTTCTAGTTTGTTTAGCAGTCATGTGTTTAATAATAGTAAGCATGGGAAATATGTTTAAAGTAAGAAAAGCACAGAAAGCTGTACCACATCTTAGTTTGAGATTGTAGTTGTACTTTTAGTTTGAAATGCTTTACATACACACTATGTGGAACTGCTCCACTTCTTCTTTGTTGTTTTAATGAGCTTTTAGTGGCAAATATATCAGTAATTTAATCCATGCCCCACTGGTTTTGTGTAATTAAATTATTGCCTCAGAAACAAATATTTTTAACTTCTTTAGAAAGGGAAGACATGAGATTTATAACAATTAAATAATGGTTTTATAGCATGTTGGAGGGTTATCACCTGAAGAAATTTACGCTGAATGTGATATATTTTTATCATAATAGTAGCAAAATGTAAAACAAAGTACATGGTGTATTATTTTAACTTCCATACAAAATACTAATTCACTATAACAGTACTATTTGCCAAAAAGCAATAGAAGCAAAAGATAGCTCAGGTAATTAGCCAGTTAGTAACTTTTCAGAAATTATAACAGGACACCAAATGTTATAACAAAACAATAATTTTTGCTAATTTCTTGCATTGTTATTCGTAGTTTGTGAGAAATACACTGCATGAATTTTGAAAACGAATTTTAAAATGTACATAATAATAAACACACACACGGTTAGGCGTAGTATGTGTTTTGAAATGTTTTTTCTTTTCTTTCAATTCCACGATAGATTGATATATTTATAAATATTTAATGAAACCTGTCGGCGTCCGCATCCAGATTTCAGATTAAAGTTTTGGTGCATTAAAATATTTTTCACTATAACTCTGTCATTTCTTCAGGGATCAATTTCATACTTCAAATATATGTTCCTTATCATCGTCCACATCTTATGTGACAAGTTCATAACTCTAGCTTTGATATTTACAGATTTATCTCCCCTTGAACTTTAGAATTTTCCATAAAAATATTACTTTTTACTGTAACTTCTTTATTTCTTAAGGGATCAACTTCATACTTCAAATATATGTTCCTTATCATCAACCACATTTTATGTGACAAGGTTCATAACTCTAGCACCAATATTTTCAGATTTATGCCCCCTTGAACTTTGACTTTTCCTTAAAAAATATTATTTTTTACTGTTACTTATTTATTTCTTAAGGGATCAACTTCATACTTCAAATATATGTTCCTCATCATTAACCACATGTTATGTGACAAGGTTCATAACTCTAGCACCAATATTGCAAGAATTATCTCCCCATAAACTTTAATTTTTTTTTGTTTGAAAAATGTTATTTTTTACTATAACTTATTTAGTTTTAAAGATATCTACCTCAAACTTCAAATAATTATTCCTTATCATCAGTTACATCTTATGAGAAAAGGTTCATAACTATGGAAGCAATAGTTTCAGATTTATCTCTCTTTGAACTTAGGATTTTCTTTAAGAAATATTATAACTTCTTTACTTTTTAAGGTATCTACTTCAAACTTCAAATATATATTTCTTATCATTACACACATGTTGTGTGACAAGGTTCATAACTCTACCATGACTATTTCCAGAATTATTCCCCCTTGAACTTGAAATTTATGTCAACAAATGTTTAATTTTTTACTATAACTTAATACATAATTATACATAATTGATTTTTGTATTTTCTGATCACAGATCAGAAAATTCAATGCTGACATTCAATCTCTGACACAGAAGCTTCACGACAAACCTAACAACAAGTAGTTCTCAAAACATCTTAAAACTAGCGATGTAAAAGAAAGAAAAATTTTTATTTTGTTACAAGTATCAAACAAAGTACAACGCATTCAAAGTTTAAAAGTAGCGTTGACTTATAGAATTGTCAATTCAGCAATTACACGGATGAATATGAAAATGCCATTTTTAGCAATGTCGATTAACGAATTCCTCAGAGCGTATTACACAGTCGAGTAGTGGAATATATACATGTCGGACTGTTTTGGCGAGAAGATTTTCGCTAAATTATTTACATCAATGTTAAACAACAGCTAAATATAAGATTTATATAATTATCTGTGGGATTACAAACCCTGCATGGATATTCTAAAATTAGAATTAATAGATTTTATTCAGGCTGTTATCGTTAAACATCTCGGTGGTGCAGGGGTAACGCGCTTGATTAGGGTGTGAGAGGTCTGGGGTTCAATGCCCAGACGAGGCAACTTTTTTTTTATTAAGGAAGTAGCCACGATATGCAAGGATAAAAGGATAAAGTGTGGCTGTCAAAAACAATGAACATAAATAAATTTTGATGCAACTCTAGTCATGCAAAATTCTGTATGATTGTATCAAACACAAACTGTTATAGTAAAAAATCCAAACACAGTCGCTGCATCTCTGTGCCCTGCAAGGTGAATTATAGTATATAAAAATAAACTTATACAGGAAAATACATATGAGGATTTTTCAGGCTAACAATAAAAATATCATAGCACACAAACTTTGAAAGAACTTTCACAGAATGATGTATTGGTGCTTGTTCAGTCACTTATGTTTACTATTATCAAACTAGAGAACACATAAAAGTCATTCCATATCAAACTTATGAACAAAAGATAATTATATTCATGGACAACGCCATGTAATGTTCCTGCGTAATATTTTGAAATTGTGATGATTAACTTCTCGATTTTGGTTTTCAAGCGTTTAAAAATAGAAACAGAATTGCTTTCAAAATTACAAAAGCTCACCAATGATTGGCTGTTTGAAGTCTCGAGAAGTGACTCCATATTTGGTGATGGTCAGATCTAAATGCAGAGCATTATTAGAGCTGATTTTAATCAGATTGAAATTCCTTAAACTTTGAATGAAATGTTCTAAAATAGAAACTAGGAAAATCCATAATACAAATTCAATAGGTTAAGGGTCAAAGCTGTTCATGAAGAAACATTGATTCCTCAACTTTCTTTATCTCATATGACTTGACTTTCTGTTGTTTTTTTCTCACTTCAGAATTTTGAATTAGAGACAGACAATGGCTTAAAAGGACAAGAAAAAGACAGTAGTGTATTAGATAGTGGTTTACATTCCCCAAGAAATGATGATGACAAAGATTCAAACAGACCAGCTAGTTGAGAATTACTCTCCAAACTTAGATGTTCTTATTAATTATTTATCTATTTATTGCATTAAATGGGGACATTTTCCTTGTTATTGACGTGCACAGCATTCCTGCCAGGAAATGAGAAGCAATCTCATGCTAATATTTTCCTCTAGACTGCAAGCAGTGTGAACTATTGATGTCTTGTCTTCTAGAACATTTTGCTACCTTTAGAAATTGTGAAAGAAAATATTTTTGTTAAAAGTTGTGTATTTTACATCACTTAACTTGCATTTTCAGTGTGATTTCACTCAGCATATATGTTGTCATCATTCTCCTGTAACAAATACCTGTAAGTGTCTAAATAATATTTTGGTACTAGGAATGTAATAAAGCGTGTGTTCATAGCATTCTACACAATAGAATAAGGTATGACCCTCCTCATGCATTACGTCCGCATTGAAGAGGATTCAAATAGGATAAAACTACTGTCAACTGCATTGACATTGAATGTCATGTTGAAAAAAAGGAGAGGTATTGTTATAGTCCTGGCGGCGTTGCCGGTGCTGTTGCCGCCTGCAAACTTGTACCTGGATCATAACTTCTTTAGTTCTTGGTGTATTGTCTTCATACTTTGCCACAACAACCCTTGGGACAAAACCTTTCAGTAGACCACACTAACCTTGACCTTTATCCATAAGTGACCTTGACCTTCAAGGTCAAAAGTCCAAATTTTGCTTGTTCTTCCTATTATTGGCTGTAACTTTGTTATTTTTGAAATGGATTGTCTTCAAACTTGAACATAATAATCTTCAAGGATAGCCCTTTAAAATAACCAGTTAAACCTTGACTTTGAAGGTCAAATTATTGAAATTTTCATTTTTTGGTTAATATTGACTGTAACTTTGTTATTTTTGAATGGATTGTCTTCAAACTTGAACATAAAAATATTGAAGGATAGCCCTTTAAGATAACCAGACAGACCTTGACCTTCACTCAAAAATGATCATGAATTTGAAGGTCAAATTATTGAAATTTTCATTTTTTTGCTGTAACTGGCTGTAACTTTGCTATTATTGCATTTTTTTTTTCTGTAATACACATGGGGATATATAGATATATATTGAAAGGATTCATACTTTGACAAAACTAATGTGACAAAACAGACCGATTAAATTTATAAAAAGGAAATGTTAAGATTTCTTCAAGCGTTTCTTTGTTTGCTTTTAGAAATAGCCCGGCGGTGACTCTTGTTATTATATAATTAACATGCTAAATTTAAGAACAAATATGGTACCTGATATTTTCAGAGTGTGACAGGGTAAAAAGAATTTAATATTTGATAAGATCAACCAAAATGCTTTTCAGAAAATTTTGGGCAAACTTTGAAAACAGCCCCTCATTTTGATAAATTTTAGGGATTCTTTTAATTTGGCTCTTTTATTAGGAAATACGTCAAACAAGTGTTTGAAATGGGTGGGGTAGGATAACATTTTTGTACATGTATTTCAAACATTTTGAGTAGAAACAATCATTTTGCTTGTGCAATTTGTTAGCTGAATGTTAATATCTGTTTTTCAACAATAACTAACAGGAAACATTTTAAATAAGAATGTTATTATAGATTATTTAAAGTTTGCGCGTTTCTACAAAAGGGGCCTTCTAATATCCCAGGTTTAGTTAAGAAAAGTGTCTATAACTGGTAAACTGTACAGAAAATATTGTTTAAATTTTGCACACGTGTTATTTAAGGCATATAACTGACCTATGTTGTCAAGTTCTTATTTCCTAATAGTGCCTATCAGGGGCAGTCATACCTGAAATAAATTCTGTATAAACCAAATGTTTTGGGGGGGGGGGGGTTTGTTGAAAAAAATGTTTTTGTCTTTCAAAGTTCAAAATAATTTGATCATTAAACTAGAGCTGTAACATTTAATACTTTAACCTTAACTTAAAAACAAGTGCATAATGCCATTTACCTTGATATTAGTGATGGCCTCATTTTTCAAACTAACTAAGGGATATATGATAACTTACATCATGCTTATATGCCTATGTTTGAAGAAATTGAGCAGAATGAACAGTTAAACTGAGATATTTGATTTATTTATATATGATATTCTTTTAAGTACAATAATACCTTAATCAGTTAAAGGGTGACTTGCTGTGTAATAGTGAAAAAGGCAGTTGTATAGTAGACATATATGTGTTCTATGAGTCAAATGTTTGCTTTATGTTCTGTGTTATTAATAGGTTTTGTTCACACAATAAACATGCACATTACTTCCTAATGTTAACATAATATATGTATCTTTTTATGCCACTGCAGCATCTGCGATGTGGTGGCATTTAGCGATTCACCTGTGTGTTTGTGTGTGTGTTCTATAGATTATATAGTGAACTTAAAAAATCTTCTTGTGAAAAATCACTAGTCCAATTTCAACCAAACTTGGCAGGATTGATCCTTGGGTGAAGGGCTTCCAAAGTTGTTCAAAGAATTTCATTCCATGCAGAAATCTGGTTGCCATGGCAACCAAAAGGAATTATAAGAATAAATTTAAAAAATCTTCTTGTAAAGACCCAAAAGGCCTACAGCTTAGATATTTTGCATAAGGCATTGTCTGGTAGACCTCTACCAAGATTGTTCAAATTATATCCCTGGGGTCAAAATTGGCCCTGCCCCGGGGGTCATTGATTTTTATTTGTTTGGGTCGTCAGACCAAACAAATAATGGTAGCGAAATTTCAGAGTCTAATGTTCTTATTGCAAATGCCGAAAGTAGTCCACTTTTTTGAAGCGGTTACTTCCCTTTTGTATGTACAGTAAAAACCCGCTTTACGACCACCCCGTTTTCGAGACCAACCCGCTAATACGAACGATTTTTTAAAGACCCGAATTTTTTATTCTTTATTTTAATGGTCGCTAACCCCGATTTTGAGACCACCCCGTTATTCCGAAATGCGACCAGTAAATTCAGTCCCATTTCGTAAATTCTGTACATTTGGAAACCCATAAATACGACCGCGGGCACTTTCTCACCTTGATATTGACATGCGTGTAAATTGCTGAAATCTTTTTGACACGTGATGTAAACAACAGTTGTCCTAGTTTTACGACATTTAACGACATCCAGTTTACGGCAGAGGTCAAGGTTACTTTGTATCAAACCCGGATTTGATCAATAATATTGTTGATAATTTCTTAATTTCACACCTTTAATGTCATAACTGGGGGGTTAAAACAACAAAGTATTTGCTGGTGTTGCTGCTGTCATTATCTCTTTCGTTCCATAACTTTAAACAAATACGATTAGATTTTTGAAGTTGTTATCGGCGATGAAAACTGTGAAAATAATTAAAGGTTAATTGTTCGGTGTGCTTTGTAGTAAAATGGTGATTTAATAGAGTAAGTCGTGTCATTCTTTTAACAAGAATGTAAAAATATGTTTGTGTTTAAAGACATTCATAATACATTTTGTACAAAAAAAATTAAACAAATAAACATTTTGTACCTCTAAAGAAGTTAAAAAATTTTATTATGTTAAAAAGTAAAAGAAAATAAATGAAAATAAAAAATAATAGTGTATGCTTTATATCTTCTTATTTGAAATAGGTTAGCCCAGAATTAAACATGTGTACAGTACATGGTATCCCTTAATATATTGCCTGGTTTTCTGTTTGGCCAAACTCATTAATGAGACCAACCTGCTAATAAGACCAGATTTGTAAAGTCCCTTCATTGGTCTCATTAGCGAGTTTTTACTGTACACTAAAGCCGAAAAATTCAGGGGAGATCACTGCGTAAAGATGGTCAAAGACAGGCGCATCAATTTTCAAGCAAAGTAATTCCCGAATGGTCGAAGATTTCTAATATTGTTTTCTGGTATTTTCTGATCGAAAATAACTAAATACAAAGCGGACATTCAATCTCTGACACAGAAGTTTATGACAAACCTAACAACAAGTAGTTCTCAAAACAGCTTAAAACTAGCGATTTAAAAGAAAGAAATATTTTATTTTGTTACAAGTATCCAACAAATTACAACGCATTTAAAGTTAAACAATAGCGTTGGCTTATAGAATTGTCAATAAATGCACAATCACAAATTACGCGGATGAATATGATTTTATCAATGAAAATACTATTTTTAGCCATGTAGATTACCGAATACTACACAAACCGAGTAGTGGAATATATAGATTCTACATGTCGGACTGTTTGGGCGAGAGGATTTTCGCTAAAATATTTACTTCAATTTTAAACAACAGGTTTACCCTGAACAAAATACCTCGAAATTAATAAGGATTACAAACCTGAATGCAATGGAAGTTCTAAATTTAGAATGACTTGATATTATTCAGACATTCAGTGTATAACTTCTCCGTGGTACAGTGGTAACGCGCTCGCTTAGTGAGTGAGAGGTCTCGAGTTCGAATCCCAGTCGAGGAAATTTTTTTTTTGTTAAATTCTTTTTTTAATTGTTTTTGTTAAGGAAGTAGCCATGATTTACAAGGATAAAGTGTGGCTGTCGTAAAAAAAGTACATAAATGACTTTTTGATGCAACTCTAGTTATGCATAATTCCGTATGTGCCTTACAAAATGAATTATAATACATAAAAATAAACTTATACAGGAAAATGCATACAGATATACAGTACGATTTAGATTGCAAAGATCAGAAAATACCAAAGAACTTGAAGCCCTTTGATTCTTTATAAATATACATGCTTATAGTAAGCTTCAGGATTATTTACATCTGTGTTAAACAACAGTTAAAAGTCGTTACAAGCCCTAATTTAGAATAATATGGTTTTCTTCAGGCCGTTCACATATAAATTTAACCGTGGCTGAAGGGTTTTCGGGCTCGCTTAGGAAGCGAGAGGTCTGGAGTTCAAATCCCAGTAAAGGTAACTCATTTTTTTAAATTGTTAAAGTCAAATAAACATTGGATTGAATATCAGTGTTGCAATTAGTCTTATAGCCAATTTACTACAATTAAAACGCTGGAAAGCATTGGTGGCACTAAACATATAATCTCACAACCTGCACCTTTCTTACATTCTGAGACCCAAACAAATTCAGCGCCTTCTGTGCTTTGATTACTATATGTTCATATAGTAAAAACTTAAAATACCTTCTTGTAAAGACCCAAAAGGCCTAGAGCTTAGATATTTTACATAAGGCATTGTCTGGTAGCCCTAACCAAGATTGTTCAAATTATAGCCCTGGGGTCAAAATCGGCCCCGCCCCGGGGGTCATTGATTTTCACTATATGTACATTTATTAAAAACTTAAAATACCTTCTTGTAAAGACCCAAAAGGCCTAGAGCTTAGATATTTTGCATAAGGCATTGTCTGGTAGACCTCTACCCAGATTATTCAAATTATAGCCCTGGGGTCAAAATCGGCCCGCCCCGGGGGTTATTGGTTTTCCTTATATGTATATAGTAAAAACTTATAGTAAAAACTTTAAAAAAAATTTCTTCTAGCAATTGACAAATGCTAAAGGTTAGATATTTTGCATGAATTATTGTGTAGTGAACCTCTAGCAAGATTGTTCAAATTATAGCCCTGGGGTCAAAATTGCCCCCGCCCCCAGGGGTCATTGATTTTCAATATATACATATAGTAAAAAATCAAAAAATCTTATTGTCTGAAGGTACAAGGCTAAGAGCTTTAATATTTGTTAAATGATATCATCTATAGGTACTCTACCAAAGTTGTTCAAATTTTGCCTCTAGTATCAAAATAAGCCCCGCCCCTGGGGCCATAGGTTTTCCTTATATGTATAAAGTAAAAACTTAAAAAATCATCTTCTCTAATTTTACAAAGGCTAGAGTTAAGATATTTTGCATGAAACATTGTGTAGTGAAACTCTAGCAAGATTGTACAAATTATAGCCCTTGGGTCAATATTGGCCCCACCCCCAGGGGTCATTGATTTTCACTATGTACATATAGTAAAAAATTAAAATCTTCTTGTCTGAAGGTACAAGGCTTAGAGCTTTGATATTTGGTATATAATATCGTCTATGGGTCCTCTACTAAAGTTGCTTTAATTATGCCCCTAGTGTTGAAATTGCCCTGCCCCAGAGGCGATAGTTTTCCTTATATGTATAAAGTAAAAACTTGAAAAATCTTCTTTTCTGAATTGACAAAGGCTAGAGGTTAAATATATGGCATGAGACTTTGCCAAGTGAACCTCTACCAAGATTGTTCGAATTATAGCCCAGGGGTCAAAATTGGTTCCGCCCCAGGGGTCATTGATTTTCATTATGTACATATAGTAAAAAAAAACAACAAATATTTTTGTCTGAAGGTACAAGGCATAGAGCTTAGATGTTTGCTATATAATATCATCTATAGGTCCTCTACCAAAGTTGTTCAAATTTTTCCCCTGGTGTCAAAATTGGCCCTGCCCGGGTGCAGTGATTCTCATTATGTACACATAGTAAAAACAGAAAATAAAACAAATGTTTTCTGAATGGGAGAAAGCTACAGCTTAGATATTTGACTTGAAATGTTGTTTGGTGGATAAAGTGTATCAAGATTGTTTTGAATTAAACCCTTGGGTCAAAATTCTGCCTTGCCCAAGGGGACAGTGACCTTCTTTATTGTCCTTTGATGTACAGCAATGAAATTTTGTTCATGTGCACAGTTTTAGTTGTAAAATTGAACTTTGATATCAGGTGACCTAGATTTTGATGATGTGACCTACTTTCTTGTCCTTTGATGTACAGTTTTGAAATTTGAACCATGTGCACAGATTAAGATGTAAAATGAACTTTGATATCAGCTGACCTAGATTTTGAAGTGTCTTACTGTGTTGTCCTTTGATGTAGTCATGAAATTTTGGCTGTGTGAAATATGACCTTCACCACCAAATTTACTTGACTCAAGTGCATTGATATATTCCTACTCTGATCTTTTATTGGATTAACAATAGATTAAACCACTAGTCTGATAATAAGAATTAGATAGGTCAGGGATCTATGCATTATGACAAGAAACAAAAAAATCTATATCTACACTACTATTTAGTGTTGTATTAATGCGGTGGCATAGCATTTTTCTCAAATGCAATCTTGTTATATGCCTGAAAACATTTTGGGCACATATTGTTGCGTATCTAGTCGCCTGTGTGTCTGTTAGCAATTTGATGTCTTGATTGTATTTTTAGAAAGGGGGGAAAGGCAATTGTTACTACTTGGCAGGAATGTTAACCATAGAGGGCAGGTTTGACCTTCCTCAGGTCAAGGTCACATTACATCATTTTGTATGAATTTTAGAATTATGTTTCCACTCTGTATCTTTTGAACTGATTAAAAAAATGCAAATTTTTTGGCAGAAAAAATTTCTTACAATGAAACAATGTGCAGAACACAGGCAGTTGGTTCCTGGCTTGTATAGTGTACATGTTCATGACCATATGCACTTCTTTAAATAAATAAAATATTTTTGTATTCAAAATGTTTTTAAAAAAGCTTTTTTTCAATAAAACAATAAAAGGATGTTTGTTTGTTTTTTTTTAAATTAATTTCATCCATATTATCCATAAATATTTTTTTTTACACTTGTAGTATAGTACCTGCTATGCCTCTTTATTTGCCATATAGCATTGCATGATAAACCTCAAAAGTTCTTTGAATCATGCTACTTGGGTAAAAAGGGCCTACACCTTGGAGGTCATATAGTATCATAAGGATAATTAAGATAAAACATTTTATCAGACAAGTTGCTTTATTGGGTTTCTTCCCTAATTGAAAGATTATTTTTGATTACACAAACAAATTTACATTCAGGCATATATTGCCCTGTCTGTGTAGGTCTCTTGTTTTCGAAAATAACCAATGTACATTTTCAATATTTACTCCTAACATTTTGTCTTTAGTTTGTTAGTAGTCTTCCATTTGCATAAAGTACCTATAGTGATAATTTCATTGATTCAGATAATTGTGTTGATATGTACATTAAATCATCCAGTCTCATTGTATTTAAAAACTTAAGTAAAATTGTATGTTATTTTAAATGAGGTAAGACATACCTTTTAAGTAATAGGTAGAGTTGTTAAGTTGAACAATTTATGTTGTTCATGTAGTCATCTAGGTTTGAACATTGGTGAGACCTGATACTAAGCTGAGCTTGTTAGACCATTTTATTTGATGTTTTCCCTTTTAAGCAGTTTAGAACACTTTGACCTAAATATTATGACCTAAAAAATGATTAATTCTAAGATTCTTATCAAACTTTCTGTATAATGTTTGATAACCAGTAGTTATCTGCCTTTAGTTGATCACCCTAATGTCTCATTGAATGAAAATGCAGATAGAAAACTGAGGAAAGTTATACTGGTAAATCAGGCACAGTTGTACTGTATCACCAATATTATCATATACATGTACATGTATTTGTTCTTTCATATCAGATATGTAGATTTTTGTTTGCTCAGGACAAGTTTTATGTCTTTGTTTAGATTCACACCGTTTTGTTGTGTTTATTTTTCAGCTCACCCGAGCACAAATTGCTCAAGGTGAGCTTTTGTGATCACAATTGGTCCATTGTCCATAAGTGCATCTGTACAGTTCATATATTTTTCAAACGATTTCTTCTCTGAAACCACTGGTCCAAATTTGATGAAATTTTTCCAAAATGTTTCTAGCATGAAGCTATACTAAAATAGACTTTCTCCAGAATTAAGAATATTTTGGGTATTTCCCAGCTAATCCAGTGGGTACAAACAAATTTTTACAGTTATAGCTTCGAAAATGAGTGCAACAGGTTGACTACCAGTAGTGCATTTTGAAGCTATAACAGTCAATATTTTATTATACCGGGGGATTATCTTCGAAAAAAACCCACATTTGCCAAGTTGCAGATAACTTCTATTGTTCAAATTGTTCTGTGCCATTGATCATCTGGGTCAGAAGGGCAAAAAAAAGATTTTGAAAATGAAATCTTAAAAAATCTTTGCTGAAATTGCAAGGCCTAGAGCTTAGATATTTTGTGTTTGATATTTGGTATATAATATCATCTATGGGTCCTCTACCAAAGTTGTTTTAATTATGCCCCTAGTGTTGAAATTGCCCTGCCCCAGAGGCGATAGTTTTCCTTAAATGTATAATGTAAAAACTTGAAAAATCTTCTTCTCTGAATTGACAAAGGCTAGAGGTTAAATATATGGCATGAGACTTTGCGAAGTGAACCTCTACCAAGATTGTTCAAATTATAGCCCTCGGGTCAAAATTGGCCCCGCCCAAGGGGTCATTGATTTTCACTATGTACATATAGTAAAATATTTTTTTAAAAATCTTCTTGTCTGAAGGTACAAAGTATAGAGCTTTGATGTTTGCTATATAATATCATCTATAGGCCCTCTACCAAAGTTGTTCAAATTTTTCCACTGGTGTCAAAATTGGCCCTGCCCGGGGGTATTGATTCTCATTATGTACACATAGTAAAAACAGAAACTAAAACAAATGTTTTCTGAATTGGAGAAAGCTACAGCTTAGATATTTGACATGAAACATTGTTTGAGTTAAACCCTAGGGTCAAATTTTTGCCCTGCCCAAGGTGACGGTGACCTACTTTCTTGTCCTTCGATGTACAGCAATGAAATTTTGACCATGTGCACAGTTTTAGTTGTAAAATTAAACTTTGATATCAGGTGACCTAGATTTTGATGATGTGACCTACTTTCTTGTCCTTTGATGTACAGTTATGAAATTTGAACCATGTGCACAGATTAAGATGTAAAGTGAACTTTGATATCAGCTGACCTAGATTTTGACAAAGTGTCTTATTGTGTTGTCCTTTGATGTACAGTCATGAAATTTTGGCTGTGTGAAATATGACCTTCACCACCAAATTCACTAGACTCAACTGAATTGATATATTCTTACTCTGATCTTTTATTTGAATAACAATAGATTTAACCACTAATCTGATAATAAGAATTAGATAGGTCAGGGATCTATGCATTATGGCAATCTTCAATTGTATAGAAACAAAAACAAATCTGTTCCTACACTACTATTTAGTGTTGTATTAATGTGGTGGCATAGCAATTTTCACAAATGCAATCTTGTTTCTTCTGAATTTTGATGATATTTCCTTAACATTGTCATTTATTTATGGAAGGATTCATACTATCACAAAACTAGTGTGACAAGACAGACCTATTAAAATTATAAAATGGATACATTAAGATTTGTTCAAACCGTTTCTTTGTTTGCTTTTAGAAAAAGTAAAAAGTCGAGCATTGCCCCCATCCAGCGGTGGCTCTTGTTATTTTTAAAGTTTGTCCAGACTACTCCTCTTATACCACATATGCAATTTCAATGATGCACTTTCAATGAAACTTGTACTTGTGCATATTGCACAAATTTTCTCGTTGAATGATTTTTGGCTAGGTTATGGCCCTTGAAGAAAAAAGGTACTGTAGTCTCTTTGTGTGTTACCAGCTTCACAGAAGCTTGTCCAGACTACTTTTAGAAACTACAATTTTATCCAAACTTTACAGGAATGATCGGTACTAAGTCTAGTTGTGGATATTATCAGCTTTTCATGGTTCAATAATTTTGTTGGAGTTATGGCTCTTTAATTATTTTTAAAGTTTGTGCGGACTACTCCTATACCACTCATGCAATTTCAATGAAACTTAAAGGATTGATTGGTAGCTCAAGTTCTTGTGCATGTTTTCCACTTGAATGATTTATGTCCGAGTAATGGCCCTTTAATAAAAATGGTGTTTTTTGTGTTGCCAGCTATAAAGAAGCTTGTCTGAACTACTCCTCATAAACTACTGGTGCAATTTCATCAAAACTGTACAGGAATGATCAATACCATGTCTAGTTGTGCATCTCATTAACATTTGTTGGTTGTCAGGTTTATGGCCTTTTAATGATTTGAATTTTTTTAAATTTGTCCGGACTACTCCTCAGATACCACTAATGCAATTTCAATGAAGTTCTTGTGCATATTACACAGGTTTTTAGATTGAATAATTTTTTGCAGAGCTATCATGAGGCGACACATGTGATCACTGATCGCTCTTGTTTGTTTACGACTGGCATAGAAACTTACAGTATTTTAGGTAGACATGCAAGAAAACTGTGTTGAGTTTGAAGTTATAAAAGCAAAGACTAGATTTAATGGGGGTTTCCTATAAAAGAACAAAAATCTTTAATCTAGACTCTTCCCATAATGTATCTCTAGTTAGAATGGACTGGATATAAAAGCCAAGAGAATGATTATATTTTTTTTGTTACAATTAGATAGGTTAGAGATTAATTAGAAATGTTATGTAAATAGGTGTTTGTTAGAGGTCTTTAATTTTAATTGCACATGTATATAGCTTTGTTAGAAGGTTGTATTAAAGTTTTTTTAAATTCTGCTACTATCATTATGATTATATATTATGTTATATAATTTAATGCATTGTGACCAAAAATAAAAACATATCAATAATTTATGTGGGTTTTTATTTTTCTGTTTATCCCTTCTTCCATCTGGTTCTCATATAAACACTGTTTAAAACACATATACTTTCTATGATTGCAAAAAGTGATACAATTTGAACTGTTTCAGCTTGCAATAAATGATAACAGTGATTCTGCTGAAACTTGAAAAGTTTATATTGTTTGGTTTTATTAACCTGTCAATTACATACTGATTACACGGTCGATGCACACAGTATATTAATCTTCGGTAGATTTCCGGTAAGTTCCGTGGGATGTTCGCTTTAGGATGCAATTTAATTTAATTTGTATTTATAAACTAAGTGTACTCAGCGTTATAGCGC
This sequence comes from Ruditapes philippinarum, assembly GCF_026571515.1. Taxonomy (NCBI): domain Eukaryota; kingdom Metazoa; phylum Mollusca; class Bivalvia; order Venerida; family Veneridae; genus Ruditapes; species Ruditapes philippinarum. The sequence continues at coordinate 476,036 of NW_026858637.1, forward strand.
AATAGGGTAAAGCACGAGTTAATAATCTACGTGCCACACGTGTTTTAAGTTCGAGACCGCGTTGGTCCATGTTTTTTTTTTTTTCTTATTAATACTTTCAACATTATTGAAGCTATATATCATTATTTTTTATGTCGTTCGTTTTGTTTTATTATGTTTTACTTAATTTTGTTAGTCTATACTCTTTTTAAATGACATATTTTAAGAATTCATGCTTAAAATTAAAACGGATTAAAATCAATAAATGTCTTTTCAATGCCGTAAAACACACAACAAATTTGTTCCCTTAAAATATACTGCAAAAATAAAGAAAGAGTACTAGTAGGCTTAAAACAATGGCAACAGTAAGGATCGAACCACAGACCTCTCAATTATCAGGCATTCTCGTAACCGACATTGTGAATTAACGAAAACCTTCACATTTAGCTGGCGTGACTTTCAATCCATGACTAATATACTCATACTAATATACATTAATTCTCGTAAACTACACAGACCAAACCGAAATGGGATCGCATATTTAAATGAGTGCTATAATGTATTCATAATTGACAGGTCAATAAAATCAGACTATACCTAGACATTTCTATCTTAAACGTACTTCTTAATACGGAATTAATTTGGGGGTTTTCTCAAAACATAAATACGGGGAAATAAGATAAAATGAGCAGTAGCTAAAACTGTGATGGAACGATTTCAACATATCAACATATTAAAGATGGAGACAATATAACCATAATGAATATAAAGAAAAAATAAAAACAACAAAAGCAATACAAGTTACTTAGTTCATAGACTTTTAATATTGTAGTGCTAATTCAACAAAAGACCACCATTCCATCAAGTTTTGAGTGTGTGAAAGCAGGGCTTAAGTTAATGCCATTACTGCTGTTCACAGAGTAGTTTTGGATTTTTTTTCGGAGGGGGGGGGGAGATTTCCTGTCGGTGGAACTGCTCTCTCATCGTTATTGTTGTCAACCTGTAATTCTGTCTGACGTAGACCGTCTGCGGGCTGCGGAGCTGAGCTCTATTAAATTAACCCCCCCCCCCCCAACATCATCGTCGTATGAATATTTGTATCAATATCTCTGTTAAAAATGTAGTAACACTTCAGTGTGAAATTGCACGAAGCGTTAGAATTATACATTTATATGTACAATTTCTATAATCTAACTTGTAAAGCATCAGACACATTAATATAATTGTTACATATCATAAACTTAAAAATTACAGTCGCCACAAACTGTCTCCAGTAAATATAATTTTATTGTTTGTGATATGGATACGTTGTTACCCAACCCTTAATTGTAACACTTGCTACCTTATTCAATGTGTGCATCGCGTATTTACAAGTTGAAATTCGCACATTTATACTTGCATTCTACATAACATTTGAGAATTACATCACTTGGCCAGTTTAGTTAACGTAGCGGCTGGGATAAACTGTCCCGCAGTTGGTGCAATAGATGGAACATCATACGAAATATTACGACTAATGGATAAGCCACAAGAACAATTATATTCTTGATACTGTCACTTCCACACTATCAACACATAAGTTATTGGAATTCAGATGATTCTTTTTTTATTCTAACATTCCAGATTTCGTGCGATGCCCACTGAAGCGTTACTTCATATTACACATATGATGACATTTACGTTTAGTCCTGTTTCCACACCATGTACCAACACTTACTAGTTTATCTTGAAAACGTCTTGGTTGAATCAAAGTGCTGAAAGCACTGGGTGGGACGGACATGAAAAGGGAATTGCATAAATGCTGTCAAAAAAGGACCAGGGTTTTCTTTATTATTTACAAAGGGCAGCCAGCAAAATTCTATGCCCGAGTTTTATGGAGCTTGGATAGAAACTTCCAATTATGACTAAAGACATGTAAAGGTTTCATATGAATATCTTCTGTTTTCTTTTGAAAACTGATGTTATATGTTTAAATGAATACCACAAGTATATATTTGTTGTCCTAAAGATTGATTTTCTTGCAAAGTTTTAAATTAAGATTTTTCTAACCTAAAAAAAGACTATTACTCTGTTAAAATGTTTGTTAGATATATAGGGTTCAGAGAGTAACCTCCATTTATAACCTCAAAATTGTCAATTTGTTCTGTCAATAAACTATGCTAGAGTTATTGGCTTTGCAAATTTTATTACGGACGATCTCAAAAATATTTGTGAAGTTACAAGTAAATATTTTTTAATTGTTTATGAAGTTCTATGCTGAACGTTGCCCCAAAATCTGTAACCAAAGTGGTATGCCAACGCGGACACTCATGACACCAAAATGAGAAGGATGGCAGGACATTTGAGCTAATGTTTCCATCAGGTTCCAGTCTTTTTTCATATACAAGTGACATAAGACCTTGCAGTATTTTAAATTTTATTTGTTCCGTGTTTGGTAACACAGAAAATTAATAAGGAAGTAATATTTTTCTCTCAAGAGTCAGGGCAAATTTAGAAGTGCACACATATTATGCAGAGTATGAAATAGGTCAAGATTTGTGAAGGGAGAGAATATCATTCGAACAGACTTACTCTGTTATTACAGGGCCGGGCCATAAGAATTCGTAGGGGAGTATGTTTGAAATGACCAAACTCCCCCTTTTGATGAGGGAGGGTCTGGCGGTTCTCCCAGGAAAAAAATGAAATTCATATGTTACCTTATGGCTTTTGGTGCAATATCATAAGTAAATGGTCAATTCAATTTTAATTTTCCATAAAAAATGTTCAATTTGAGACATATCTTAGTCTTATATCTGAACCGTACTTTAATATCTTGGTTACAAACTTGTACGTATCGTATTTGTCTAGAATATAGATCGAGGTCCAGTATGACATACTTCATGATGCTGGAGAAAACATACTTGTGTCGATTCTGTTCTTTCGCTAATAAAGTTTCTTTTTAATGTCAGTCTACGGTTTAAAATAATACAAAAGAAATAAACAATATTCCATTTCAATGTTTTAATAATTTGTATGGGTCGTATTTCTATAGTTAACTCTTTCCCCCATGAGCATATTGTGAAAAATGGCCATTTTCACTTAAAAGCCTCCTCTTACAAGTTCAAACTGCTATGAAACTATGAAAAATGCTTCAATACTAATCAAACTTGGCACAAATGTTGACTGGACCATTGCCTTTGTAACAACATGCTCAGTCTTTAATTTCCTGTTACCATGGCAACGAGGGGACATCTCAAAATTGCCAAAAATCACTATTTTGCCTCGATTTTTCCATCAAAATTTATTTCAAAGTGCTGCAACTTCTCAAGGGATTGAGATAGAGTCAAAGGCTTTTCAGCGTTGGTTACACGTTACCTTATGATCGACCTAGGGTCATTTTAAGCCTCTCACAAGTCCAAAATTTTCTTGGCTGACTTTTTTTAGCAACATTTCTCAAACGAAAACATGTGTTTGGGGCCCAAATAGGACATTTTTTCACTATGTCAGGCCTAAAAGGGGGGGGGGGGTCGGAAGTGCGTTGTTTCGCGTATATATGAGGTAAAGGGTTAATAAATAATAGTTCGCTGAATAAATGGTTTATGCATGTTATAAAGAAGTGTGCCACCAGTGACAAAAGAACTGTCTTTGAAACCAAATCTCAAAAATAGTACAACGACTGTTTTGTCTTACTGCCTGGATAATTGTTCTCTTTCATGTTTTTTTTCTTCAGAATTTATATTTTTTCGCCAGTCTCTACTGTTTACATATATATATATTCACTAATTCGAAAACTTAGGAAGATGCCACTACTACGACTGTTTTAATTTTATTGATTTTCATTATAAACAAAATATTTTTTGAAAAATTTGCAAGAGATATAAAAGAAATATTGATAATTTTCAAACACATCAATTATTTTCACCTTAAACGGTAAAGTAATGATAGAAAAATAGAAATATCATGTTATTGAATTTGTGTTATGTTCATCAATTAGTGTAAATTTCCCGCAGCTAAAACCGTAACGTGCCGGAATCCGGTGTTTAGCTAGGTTTTCCGAAAGCATAGGGATATAACTCGCATTGTGTACACCGGTCTTACTGACATAATTGGCATGCAAAAAAATGACCATATTTCTGATTGGATTTCGTTGATTTTATTTCAATAGTTTCAGTCAATTTTTGTACACATGACGTCAAAGTTGACCATCAAAGCCCGTTTTTAGCTCGACTATTCGCAGAATAATCGAGCTAATGCAGTCACCCATTTGTCGGCGTCGGCGTCGGCGTCGGCGTCGGCGTCCCTGTGGTTAAGTTTTTGTATGTAAGCTGGTATCTCCATAACTACTGAAGGGAATGGATTGAAACTTCACACACTTGTTCTCTGTGATTATCTAAGATGATTGGCACAAGTCCCATAACTCTGAATTGTTTTATTTCATAATTATGCCCCTTTTTCGACTTAGAAAATCTTGGTTAAGTTTTTGTATGTAAGCTTGTATCTCCATAACTACTGAAGGGAATGGATTGAAACTTCACACACTTGTTCTCTGTGATTATCTAAGATGATTGGCACAAGTCCCATAACTCTGATTTGCTTTTTTTCATAATTATGCCCCTTTTTCGACTTAGAAATTCTTGGTTAAGTTTTTGTATGTAAGCTGGTATCTCCATAACTACTGAAGGGAATGGATTGAAACTTCACACACTTGTTCTCTGTGATTATCTAAGATGATTGGCACAAGTCCCATAACTCTGGTTTGCTTTTTTTCATAATTATGCCCCTTTTTGACTTAGAAAATCTTGGTTAAGTTTGTGTATGTAAGCTGTTATCTCCATAACTACTGAAGGGAATTGATTGAAACTTCACACACTTGTTCTCTGTGTTTATCTAAGACAATTGGCACAAGTACCATAACTCTGATTTGCTTTTTTACATAATTATGCCCCTTTTTCGACTTAGAAATTCTTGGTTAAGTTTTTGCGTGTAAGCTGGTATCTCCATAACTACTGAAGGGAATGGATTGAAACTTCACACACTTGTTCTCTGTGATTATCTAAGATAATTGGCACAAGTCCCATAACTCTGATTTGCTTTTTTACATAATTATGCCCCTTTTTTGACTTAGAAATTCTTGGTTAAGTTTTTGCATGTAAGCTGGTATCTCCATAACTACTGAAGGTAATGGATTGAAACTTCACACACTTGTTCTCTCTGATTATCTTAGATGATTGGCACAAGTCCCATAACTCGGATTTGCTTTTTAACATAATTATGCCCCTTTTTCGACTTAGAAATTTTTGGTTAAGTTTTTGTATGTAAGCTGGTATCTCCATAACTACTGAAGGGAATGGATTGAAACTTCACACACTTGGTCTCTGTGATTATCTAAGGTGATTGGTACAAGTCCCATAACTCTGAATTGTTTTATTTCATAATTATGCCCCTTTTTCGACTTAGAAAATCTTGGTTAAGTTTTTGTATGTAAGCTTGTATCTCCATAACTACTGAAGGGAATGTATTGAAACTTGAAGAGTTTGTACCTTTTCGGACAATTTTATGTATTCATATAGGTAAGCATTATTATACTCAATGAAACACCCTTGTGACAAATTTTCGAATAGTCGAGCTTTACTGTCCTCCGACAGTTCTTGTTGAACATGACGTCGTTGCGTATCCTTGGCAACTGTTACGGATATTTCAACGCCATTGACGGATGTCATTGATGTTCAAAAACGGGCTTTGATGGTCAACTTTGACGTCATGTGTACAAAAATTGGCTGAAACTATTGAAATAAAATCAACGAAATCCAATCAGAAATATGGTCAATTGTTTGCATGCCAATTTTCAAGTCGCTACTCGAAAGTTCGCAAAGTGTCGCGTTCTACCTTAATAATGAAAATAGTACTAAATATACGTACTCTGCTCTATGTATTATCTCTGTATGAACAAGTTGGCTTCTTTAAAAAGAAGCATGCGAGAGGTCTTTTTGCAGCTGTGGAAGATTTGTTTAATTCGAAAATATTTGGAGATATTTTAGCATAAAAGGCACAATGAATGTATGAAATACAATTATTTAACAAATAAGAATTCATTATAGATATATTGAATATAGTATCGTAATGAAAGTTTGTTTTACACTTCATTGTTGATTATATTCAGGAGAAATAGATATTTTCTTGGCGCATCAGGATACTTTTTCTACAAAGGGAACAATTTATGTTATGTTATCAAACTAAATTCAAAATAAATGATATATATTAAAAGAAGTATCAAAATAAAAGTTTCTTGTAAAATTCACTAATCAAATTTTCGGTTAATGTTTTGGTAAGTATGTGGAAACATTTCCTCTGCAACAGAGATTTTCCAAAACAGGCATAAAGTATGTTAATCAAACAATTTTTAAGTCCCAGATTTACATAAAAAATGTTTATATCATTTGATTGGAATAAACAGTATATAAAGCTGCATGCCTCCAACCACAATATTTGAAGAACAATTGAGAACATTTTTTTTTTGCGATTTGCGCCATAAAAATCTCCGTTGCGTAATTTAGTCATACTGGTTAGCAATACACGGTTCACTCGGTCATATAATAGTGTACGCTGATATTGTAGCTATGATGTTCACTGTTACTTTTTTTCGGAACATGATATAGTAAATCGCTATTCAGAAAAGAATAATCGATTTATACGGTTTAAAACAGAATGAACCATTCACGTAGTGTTAAGTTACATAAATTATATTTTCCGATTTTTCTTTGTACCGATTTGTTCCTTTCGATGTTAATTTTTCGTTTAAGTTAAGTCGTATTTTGAAGTGGAGCATGCGCAAACAATTTTTGTAGACTGCTCCTAGTGGTTTTACGCTTTAAATGAGATTCATTCACTACAATCAGATACGCAAAAATGGATGCCGCCAGCAATCAGTCTGAACACTGTGGAGAGGTCTGATGACCTCTCCAATGAGTTGTGACTAGCTTAATAAAATGTATAATGGCATGTTTGTGTTCTTACCTGCACCAAGAAACAGTGACCCTGAACTTGCATATATTAACCTAAATAACATGTTTCACATAATAACCATTTGTGTTTCAATCCCTCAATAAACAAGAAAAGCATTGATGCAAAGCATCAAAGGGCGTCCAAACAAGAAATGCAGCAGGTGCAGATGAACTAGTAGATATATGATGACAAGATATTCTTATAAACTGTTCAATGGTTCATTGGTTTTGACCAGAATTGTATATCACTTATGAAAGAACGAACGAAAGACATTGTTCATTATTTATAACTTTGATTGGCATGCTATAGAAATTAGAATATTACTTGTTATTTCTTCATGATCGTGGTTATTAATAGCAACGGATATACATGTATACAATCATTTATAATCCATATGAGTAACGCATAATCAACACCACACTTGTGTAATTGTCCCTTATTATGTTATCGCTATTAGCGAAGACCCCCTCTTAAGGTATTAGGACCCTAATGGGCACTATCAGGAACTAAAAAATTGACATCATAAGTCAGATGTATACCTTAAAGTACACCTGTATGCAAAATTTAAACAAAGTTTACCGTACGGAAATCAAGTTATGGCCACTTTTCTGAACTCAAGCTAGGATGTTATGAGGGCCCTTTTTTAGAAAGTAGGAACCTTTAAATAATCTGCAATAACATTCTAATGAAAAATGTTTTCCCATTAATTTTTGGTAAGAAACAAATAGTACCATTCAGCTAACAATCCAAATAAGCAAAATTATGGTTTCTACTTAAAATTTATGAAATCTGTATAAAAATGTTACCCTACCCCACCCAATTTTACAAAATGTCTGACCATTTTTCTACTTAGGGAGCCTAATTTAAAAAATTCTTAAAGTTTCCCTAAATTTTTAAAAAAGTACAGTCAAACGTGTATTAAGCGACCGGGCAAGGGAAACACCAAAAACGGTCGCTTAATGAAACGGTCTCTTAAGACAGTCAGCATGATATAAAAGTCAAAATTTATAAATGACATCTTTTTTATTCGATGGGATTGTTTTTCAACTTCATTTTTATATAAATGTTGAATAATAAGTACGCTCCGATAATCTAAACGGATGCAAATGTAAAAATAACGTTCTGATATTTATTGACAAAATCAGTTTTGATCCATTACGTACATGTTTGACATTTTTTCCAGAATTTTTTAACTTCTCCGTTGTTTTTCCTTGTCTCCAACACGAAAACCCTATTAGTGAAGATGTTTTCTGTTGTGCAATTTTTCATTTGAAATAAACAAACTACATCTATTTGTTACGATTAATTTAATGGCTGATCAAGTTCAAGGTCAATTCAATGCAGTCTAAATGTCAACAAGCGACGCGTATACACCATCTCAGTATGGGCGGAGCGTTGCATTGTTTATCCGATATTATTGGATAATACACGTCACGCGTATACTTAACTTCATTTGCATACGCTAAAACGGTATGGGAAATAGAGTTTTTCACACGTTTATTGTTGTGTTTTGATTGCTGACACTTGTGACATAACGAGGTGGCGTTCTCTAAAAACACAATTACTTGACAGGTAAAAGTGGTCGTTTAATGAAAAGATTGATGTCAATAAGGTGACTAATTAGCGGTCGCTGGTCGCGTTGAGCAAAAGTCGCTTAAAACATTAAAGATATATAGAGAAAATGATCGGGGGGAATTTAAAGTGGTCGTTTAAGACAAAAGTCGCTTAATACACGTGGTCGCATGGGCAAGTTAGACTGTATATTGGTTGATCTTGTAAAATATGAAATACTTTTACCGTCTAGTTTTGATTATATTACACTTTGAAAATATCAGGTACCATATTTATTACTAGATTTAGCATAATTTAGCCAATAAATACCTATATAAATTAAAAAATCAAAATTAAACACTTTTTTCTTTCCAAATGGGATTTGAGAGATACATAAATAATGTTAAAAGAAAAAAGAAAGAAAAAAAGTTGACCCTTCTGGGGATTGAACCCATGGCCCTTATTTTCAATGTAGATAACAGTAGTTCTAGCCTATTTGAATACTCTTCAAAGCGGAGGTAATGCATTAGGGTGCTAATACCTTAAGGTATCTGTTCACACTTAGTAACAATATGACACTAGTTATATAACCATGTTGATCATGTTGAGCATAAATGTTTATTATACACTAATTGTAATATCTTTTATTATAAAAAAAAATACAGATTTTATGAATATTTTTTTCTTTTCTTTTTTGTGTTTTATGCACTATTTTAATACTGAGTTTTTATGTTAACTACTATTTTAAGAATTCAATTGTCATAATGACCGACGATTATAAGTCAAAACTTAACTGGAAAAAAGTCAGTAAATTATGGTTAATCTTTCAATATATAATATTGTTTATTCTTAAACCATATACATGTACATTTGTATTTTTCTTTATCATTTTTTAAATTATCAATCAATTGAATAATTCATAAAATCTGATTTGTAACTTTGAATAATTTCTCGGCATCTTTACTAAACACGAATAACAAATTAAATAAAATGTTTCAAAGTTGATAGTGTCACATTAATGCCATAAAAATGTACATTTTTTCTCAATTACTGTACATATTTATTGTTTTTATCTCATATAGATAAAATAAAACATGCGCTTTGTGTTGTTGGTTTTTTTTTTCGAATTGTATGTTTATGTATAATAATAATAATCAATAAATTTGAGAGTTGATCTGTGTTTATTAATTATTGTAACCAAACTAAGTGACAAACATTCATTTTGAATAAAAGCTTATTTATCTGTAAAATATTTGTTCTGTTCTGTAACGATATCAAACATCTACTCCAAAACCGGGAGAGACCGGACAATAAACGTGTGGTACTATTTGCTGGTCGTCAAAATAGACCAGGAGAGACCGGGAAATACCGACAGGAGTACATCCCTCTATAAATAGATTTTCGGAATATTAAGGTCAACACATCATTCTATTTACAGCTTTCGGAATAACATACCATAATTACCCACTGTGTACTACAAAATGATAAATAAAAATACCCCGAATAGCGCGATTTATTGACGTAAAAGGTTATTTAATTTGAAAATGTTTGCATTGCGAAATTCTCCAGTTCGCTATTCATTATACATATCGCGACTAATTAATAATCAAGCACCCTCATACCGATCGGAATGATCGGCTTTTATTATGAACAACTATAAAAGGCTCGAGAAGTTGCTGTCGCCCTTTCACAAAATCTGATTTCATTACATAAAAGGCGCCGCGCTTCGGCGCGGACGCCAATGATTACTAAATGGTCCAAATTCACATTTTCATATTTTTATCTGAACTTTGACCCCTGTGTGACTTTGACCTTGGCCGTAGGGATCTTAATTTTGCACGGGACACTCCACCTCACAATGACAAGTTATATTGAAATCCCTGTATGCATGTAATAGTTTTGCTTTAGACAAGCGTTTTTCAATGACTTCTAAGTGTGACCTTGACCTTTGACGTAAGACCTGGTTCATGTGTGCGACACAGCTTCTCATAGTGGTGAACATTTCAATAAAATTCCTCCATGTGTGTAGGAGATATGCTCCAGACAATATTGGACGCCGCCCGTCCACCCGGGGGGGGGGGGGGGGGAGGGGTATAATACGACCCATTTTTCAAACAGGCGTATAAAATGTTTTGATTCCATTTACAGGAATGCATTATTATTAAAACTTTATAGCTCGGGTGTACAAGGGAAAGTTCTTACAATTATACGAAATATGACGTGGTAAAGATCTGCGTTAAACATTGTAATATTTTTTTTTGAATATGTGATAGGTCTAAGACAAGGGGAGATAATGCCACCAGTTTTGGTTTCTTTGTTCTTAGAAGATATATAATTGTTCTTATAATATAAATAGTGGACTTCTCATATTGTTATTATCTTATTGCTTTTTGCTGATGACATAGCATTTAATGGAAAAAACACCAGACGTATTACAACACAATCTCGATCTTTTGCATATATATTGTGGTCAATGGTGCACTTAAAACAAAAATTATGGTTTTTAGAAAAGGGGAGGTTTGAAATGAGAAGAACAATGGACTTATAATGGTATAGATATAGAAGTTGTATATAAAGTTGTCAGTGATTCGATGCATTTGTTGGTTCCATATTAAACTATAGCAGTGAAGTATGTGGCTTTAGCAAATCGAAGGAACTAGAAAGCTTAAGGTTGCACTTTAAGTTTTGCAAATGCATATTGAAAGTTCCTTTAAATTCTAGTAACTATGCTATTTAAAGAGAACTTTAACGTTATCCTCTTCATATTAAACATTATCATAAGCGTGTTATATAAATTGGCCGTTCAAGATAGTTTGAACGGGTTTAACATTTGGGTAAGTTGTTTAAAAAAAAACTTTTAGATGACCATGGACTTTCAGATATGATGACAGAGGGCTATAAACCTTACATTCCAAAGTATGTCCTGCTGTTTTCAAAAAGTAAAGTTATTGATTGTTTCAAACAGGAATGGTTCAGAGCTATCGGTAGAAATAGTGTACTTGATGAGTACAAAGATTTTTAATCCACCTTTGAGTATGAAAAATATCTGGACTAAGATTACAAGAGTACCACAAAACATAGGCCTACGCTTTCTTATAACGTTAACGAAACTGAGAATTTCTGCTCATTCCCATACAAGTCAATTTCGTGTACACAGGGTTCCCAGAAATGAATGATTATGTTTGTTTTGTAAAATAAATGATATCGAAGATATGTATCACTTTGTTTTTATTTGTCCGTACTATAAACATCTTTGAGTAAAATATATTAAGCAGCTGCAAGATTATTATGCTAGACCATATGTCTTTAAATTCTATGAACTGTTTAAAAGCAGTACATGAGTAATAAGAAATGTCCAAGTAATTTTGCATTATTCCTAAAGTAAGCCTTCAAACTTAGGAGTGATATTAATATGATTGAGCAGTGAATATTGTTTAAGTTTTAAGCTTAATTTCACTCTTCACACATATACTACTGAAAGTTTGCTAAGCACCAACAGTATTTTTGTACCTGTAGCCTAAGAGCCAAGGGCCATTTAATCAAAAATTTTGTCCAAATCTGAAACTTACACCAGAGTAAGTATAAAGTCTCTCCTTTACAAAAATCCAAATCTTACAAAATTTTGCTTTCACAATGCTTCAAAATCCAAGATGGCGTCCAATATGGCCGCCGATTTTATGCAAAACGAGTATATATCTTATTATGGTAAATTTTACAGCAAACATTATGCCGTTTTCAATAAAAAGAAGTGCAAACATTTCAGAAGTAATCAAGTTATGATTGAATGACATGAAATATATAGCTTTTTGGGTTTTTGTCTTAAAATTTTCAATTTTTATTTTATTTTATATGTGATTTCATACAATTATTCTCTTTTTTCATGCATTTTTATTGTTTTTTATTCTTTTAATACTTATTTTACTTTGGGTGGTGTAAAATAAAATAATGCACATATAAATATGTGTATCGAAGTACTGAAAGCTATAGGAATATCGAAAGGTACTTAAAATTCTTAAGTTGTCTTAATAAAGAAATAAATTAGTTATCTAAAGCAATGGAAATGATATAAACCATTTTTTTGGAAATTAAGGTATATTTTGTTATGTAATTTTCAACTTCAAATTATTTTTCCTGATCATACTCTTTCGCCACACTTGTTGTTCAACATAGATCCAGGCATGCATGTGTTTTGACTGTTTATAATTAAATGCATAACCTGATGAAGGGTATATCTTACTCGAAACCGGTAGTGATATTAAATATATAAACCGACCTGGTGTTTTTGATGTGTTGTTCCCCCCTCCCAATCTTTTAATCTATTGTTTATAATTAAATTCGATTTGCAAAAAAGTGTTTTATGCACTAATTCTCATTTGTATGCATTTCTTGTTCTTAAGTTGTTCTTGTCTTTCTTAAAGTATAATGGTCTAGGTAAAACTAAAAAGAAGAGAAGAATGCACATTTAAATATATGTATCAAAATACTGAAAGCTACCGAGAAATACCTAACTAAACCCAAATTATCTTATGTTGCCTTAAAAACATGAAGATATAAGTCATTTATATCAAACGAAGATGACATAAATCCAAATGTCCATACCAAGGGGTATTTTTGTGCCTTTAATTACCTTTGACATCAAGATTTAAAAATGATATATTCTGACCTTTTTTTCCTTTCCAAATTATTGCTTGGACAAGAATAAAGATGTACGTATGAGGCGTTCAGACATATGTACAGACAAACCATCCTATCAACCTATGCTCCCCACTTGTTTAGTTGGGGAATAACAACTGAAGAAATTCATTAAAAGGGTAAAACAACACTAAATATTGCAATTTTAAACAAAGTAAGAACACAAATATTCTATATATTCGTACAGTAAGAGTTAATGTATTCTTTGAGAAGCCTGACATATGACTGAATTATTTTTATTGACAGTCAAAGTAGAAAGACAAATCGAGGCATAATATCAAAATAATTTTAGTTTAATCATCTTAACAATATCCAGTTTATTTTTGTAATTTGAATGTTTCATATTTTAAAGGTTTCTATAAATAAACTTATTTTATAGGACTGCTGCATACGTTATCCGTAAAACAGTTTATAATTATGTTATACTACGGTATTGCATATATAAAGCAAACGGTAATTGAAACAAGCCTACTATTTGTTTTTATTAGCATATTCCAATCCAAGTAAATTATATATCATATAAATGGTATTTATGGTATAAAGCTAAGATGAAAGCAAAACAGTACAAATAATAGAACATTGTATCAGACAGATTTAAGTGTGAAGATAAAACATTCATATAACTGTCACAAGCTAGAACTCTTTAGACAGATAAATTTTAATATTCCAAACGAATGAATATATTAATGACACATTAAATATTTAATAATTTAATGTTCTAAAAAATATTCAGACCATTTACATAATCAGTAATTTTTGACGTCTCTATGACGTATGATTTGATGTCAGTGCACATTGGTCACTTTTTAAGTCCGGTTTAGAAGGACGTCCTAGATGAAGTAAATAATCTATATTGCGGGCACAAATTGTCTGACATTTGACTTTTAAACTGATGAAGATAACAGAAAATGAGCAGAGTAGCATAGGTTCTGCACTACACATCACCCTGCTGGTGTGAATAGTTGAGCCAAATTTGATGAAAATCTTACCAGGGTTAGGGTTTGATATGAAATTGTCCGATATTTAGCCTTCAAGAGTGCTCTTGGCCTTGAAGCAGCACAGTGGTGACATATGCTATATCATATTGTTGATGTAAACATTTGAGCCATGATTGAACTTATTTCTTATTTATAGAGCAGACATAAAATTGTCTTACATCTGACCTTCAGATGTGACCATTACCTTTTTAGCTCGACTATTCGATCAGAATAAGTAGAGCTATTGTAGTCACACGAGCGTCGGTGTCGGCGTAACCAATTATGTTGAAGTGTTTGTAATACCTCAAATATTTTCAAAGTCCATTGGCATATGGCTTTGAAACTTTGCACTCTTGTTCAAAACCCCAACCTGTAGACAGGAAGAGATAACTATATCAAGCATTTTGACAGAATTATGCCCCTTTATCGACTTAGAATTTACATAAAAGTTTTTGTAATACCTCAAATATAATCAAAGTCCATCGACATATGGCTTTGAATCTTTGTTTGCACACTGGTTCACCATCATGACCCCAATCTGTAAACAGGAGGAGGTAACTCTATGAAGCATTTTGACAGAATTATGCCCCTTTTTTAACTTAGAATTTACATTCAAGTATGCATACCACCTCAGATATTTTCATATTCTATTGACATCTGGCTTTGAAACAAGTTGAAATGGTATACTCTTCTTTGAGAACATACTAAGGACTCTTTCCAAGGCCTTTAACGGTAACTGGATTTAAAGAAAAATTTTGCCCTCTTGTAAACTCTTTTACTATCAAGCACTAAGAATAGTCGAGCGTTGCTGTCCTACCGACAGCTCTTGTTACCTTTAGTCAGTACAGCGACGGCATGGGTTATATGCATTGCCTTGCTGAGATAGATACATATTCTAGCCAAGTTTTATGATAAATTTTCAAGGGTTAAGTATTTTAAGACAGTTACAGTTTTCCGTTTTGGCCAGCGCGTTTCCCCTGAGAATGATATGCGCAAAGCAAGACAGTATATGATGATAACAGTACAATGATGGAGTTCGACGATGATGACAATACAACAGTACGATGGTGGCAGTACGACAGTATGTGACCACATTACGATAGTGATGTTTATTGTACTGTCATATTGTCAAATCGTACTGCCAATATAGTACTATCACAATTGAACTATCACAACTGTACTTTCATATTGGCACTATCGTACTGTTGTACTACCACGATCGTACTGTCATCATTATACTGTCACAATCATACTGTCACCATCGTACTGTTACCATCGTATTGCCACCACCGTACTGTCACAATCGTACTGTCACCATCGTACTGTCACCATCATGCTGTCACAATCGTACTGTCACAATCATACTGTCACCATCATACTGTCACAATCATACTTTAACTATCGTCCTGTCACCATCGTATTGCCATTACCGTAATGTCAGAATCGTACTGTCCTATTGTCACTATCATACCATCATACTGTCACAATCGTACTGTCACCATCATACTGCTACGATCGTACTGTCACCATTATACTGCCATCATCGTACTATCACAATCATACTGTTATATTGTCATTATTGTACTGTTGTATTGTCACCATCGTACTGTCACCTTCCCTTTTAGCATGCCAAAACAAAATATCAACACGGAGGAAAACGTTGACTTTGTCATAAGAACATAAAAGATTTAATCTGACGCCATGCTGAGTGACAGTTTGCGCATTCTTGACAAGAAGAAGGCAGTAAAATGGTGAAGTGCGGCAGTACGATAGTGACAATACGACAGTACAATGGTGAAGCACGACAGTACCATGGTGGAAGACCATCGTACTGTCGCGTTTTGCAGCCGTACTGTCACTGTTGTTCTTTGCACTTATCGTTCTCAGAGAAAACGCGCTTGCTCTAATGAAACATTGTAGACAAATGGCTCTCTGACATTTAAACTTCGCCACATCGCCTTGTTTAGGTGGACATATGAATCATAATGAAGTTTGAAGAAATCCTCCAGCTGGGGTATAGGATTGATTCACAGTGATAACAGTATAGCCCGAAAACTTACCATTAATGACCGAAAATGACCGGCTTCTCATCCCCATTGATTTCTGATTCAGCAGTGAAAGAGAAAGACAAATGAGCATTAAACTTACAGTCCGAAACTAATTGTCATTGAGAAATTACGCCTATTATTGAAGCAGCTACCCTGGATTTCAAATGCAATGCTTTTTCTATTGATGCAAGCGAGCAGACCTACCACATTTTGAGGTTGGTGGTGGTGTATAATAATAAGTGGACCTATATTAAATCTTGAATTCAATTTGATGAAATTTAGTTAAAATTTAACCATATTTTTATTACCATTATATACTCACTAATAAAGATAATTATGCCTATTGTTGAAACTAATTTTATCATGGTCATTGCAAGAATTAGTGTATTTCATATAAAGATTAAAATTAAAACAGCTGTTTAAAGGAACGTAAAACTTTTAAAATCAGCAATTACTTTAGTTAGTTAACTTTTCTTATTCAAGTTTACCAACAAAACTTTAAAACAAGTAAAAAATGAAAAACTTAGTAATGTATTCATATGCACCATTATTCTTTAAATCAAGATTGGACATTTATCAAGTTATTTGTTTAAATGGACTTGCCTTGTTTTGAATATAGAACTGTCTTCTGGTAATTTAAGTGATATGAACAAATAAATTGTGGACAGGTTAAAGAATGACTGACTTGGCCTGATACTGATGGATCATCAATTCTTATGTTCTCTCAGCTGAAGTATGTATTACATAAAGCAAAGGAGCAGGCTGATATATTGTATAAAACTGCACATGTTATAAGATTTATAGCTAGGTAATATTTTACTCTTTCACATGTCTCAAACATAAAATGTAAAATAACATTTGTTATTTCAAGCCACATATTCACAGAATAATGTTATGAATTTACCTAAAATAATTATTTATATCTTTAAATTGCGAATATGTATTGTTAAATAAACATTATTTTGTTGGGTGGTTCCAATATTCCTACTTGAATAATGTTGAATCACCCTTAGGATATGTTGCCTGCTTTTTAACTTGTCTTTTGACGTCTTATCTGTGATATGCAGGCTTCATAACCTCTGATCCCCTTTCAAAATTCCATTTTATTTAGTTCCGCCCATTGTTTTCTCGTTTAGGGCACACGCTTTTTATTAATTGAGGACCATACGCCGCTTTTAATTGAATTGCACGGAAGAGTCACATTGAAGGTTCCATGATAACCGCCGTATGAACACATCTGCGGATGTTTCTAAATTCAAAACTTTACCATTTCATGTTTAAATGTTGAATTCTGCTTAATCCGGTGCTAGGGGGCGTGGACGGTAGTTTGCACTTTACAGTACCGTCCATGAACAGGCTCAATCAGACCGAGCCTGCAATATTTTCAATTTTGCCGTGTTGGGCATTCTTTAGGGATTCTTATTTTCTCTATTTTGACAATGAACAAAACTGAAGCCTTCAGTGGGTTTTGAGAAATCATGCCATCAGTCAAATTGGTATAAACAAAATCAACACACCCTTTCCAATGAGCCTTCATGTCACCATATGGATCACAAGTGAAATATCTGGAAAATCATGGAATAAGGTTATTATATAAAATATTTATCTAATTATCAGAAGATATTTCTCATTTGCGTATTCACAATAAATCTGGCGACTGTTCGAAGCTTGCTGAAAACAAGAAATGTCTTTTATATCATTTTCTTTTTTCAAACATCAAATTATAACATTAAAATCATGCCTACCATTTGTTCACCTATTTTAATCAACGGCATATCAATATGTTCATTACTAAAATGCCGTAATTAATGTTGACTTTTTTATTTCACGCAAAACCAGAAATTTCCATCATTCAGGCCTCTCAGTCTCATATTTTTCTTAAATAAAATTAGATGTTCTGTTTAATCATCATATTTAAACAATAACCTTTTTGTTCAAACTAATTTTTTTTAAAAGCGACACATTTTGGTGGCCTCGTTTACCTTACATTTAGTGTTGTTATAATACTATTTGCATGGTTCTTTGGTTTTATTGATACTTTAAATGTTGAAAAGTGAATGCCTGTTAGGCTATCAGAAATAAAATTCTGTTTTCATACAAAAGAAAGTTGAAAATTTTCAAAAGTAGACACTATATTTGTATTCATTATTGCACTGCCATACAAATTGTAACATTATTAAAGTAAATATAACACCCTATGCCTTAGAATATTATAATAGCAAAAAAATGGTCATTACCAATTTACATACTTGTGCAGTTTTGTCTTTTTCTGTGAAACAACAAATGCCATTCAAGTCATTTTGATATATTTCATTCACCATTAACTTGAAGAAATTATGTTTAATTAAAATATAGTCATGTACGAAGTTATACAAGTGAAAAACTTGCAATAATTTAGATTGTCACTTTGAAACACTAACAATCATGCTAATATTCGTATTGAAGTGTAGCAAAAATATTAATTAAGGTCCAAATTTATGCAACAAAATATACCTAAGTATTTAAAAAATGGTTTATGATATTAATTTGCTGAAAATAACTAATTTATTTCTTTTAACGTTAACTAAATAGAATTTATTATAATAAGTATATTTCAATATTTGCAGTAGATTTCTGTTATTTAACACACGTGCAGTTTTTTTTTATTTAACCCCACCCTAAAGAAATTGAAAAAAAGTACTCGAAAACAATAAAAGTACATGAAAAAAAAAGAGAATAATTGCATAAAATGACATATAAAGTGTAATAAAAAGAAGGCAAATAAAATTAACATATTTTGGCGAATTTTTGTATTTTTTCCAATTTTGGGTGAAATTACCCCACCCACTTTAACCAACTACAAAATTTACAAATTATGCATTTTCTTGCATTTTTTTGTAATAACAATTTAATACACACATAGTATTTATGAAAAACAAAACAATGTTAGAAATTTAGAGGCTATATGTATTTTTTTTGTTTTTTTTAGGTAACCATTTTAAAAAAATCTGCCAAAAATAGGCATTTTTCTTTGATATTTTGAAAAATTTAAGGCAAAAACCTAAAAAGCTATATATTTCATGTCATTTAATCATAACTTGATTACTTCTGAAATGTTTGCACTTCTTTTTATTGAAAACGGCATAATTTTTTTTTCTAAAATTTACCTTAATAAGATATATACTCGTTTTGCATAAAATCGGCGGCCATATTGGACGCCATCTTGGATTCTGAAGCGTTGTGAAAGCAAAATTTTGTAAGATTTGTATTTTTATAAAGGAGAGACTATATACTTACTCTGGTGTAAGTTTCAGATTTGGACAAAAATTTTGATTAAATGGCCCTCGGCTCTTAGGCTGGATTTATTTCTGTTCTCATATATGACATAGGGATTTATAAACACCATTAAGAAATTTGTTACCAATTGTAATTGTGTTTTTATGTTGGTTTGTTTTGTTTGTAATAAAATTGTGTTTTAGGCGGATATGGTGGAATTTTTGAAAAACTCATTTTTGCCCCCCAAAATCTTTGCAAATAACTGATTTTGCTTTAATAGCGAGTAAGTGACCCAGTGTTGTCAATGACAGCTTGGCACTGTTGTTGCATACTCGCCATCAGGTTTCTTAGGACGGCTTGTGGGATGGTATTCCACTCATCGACAAGGGCGGCACCAAGCTCCTGTGTGCTTCTTAGCTGGACCTGACGGGCTGAAATACGGACCTGTAGCTCATTCCATACATGCTCAATGGGATTAGGATCCGGGGATCGGGCCGGCCAGTCCAAACGAGTAATGCTCTGTTTTTCCAAGTACTCTTGGATGACATTGACTGTATGGTGGTGGACATTATCATCCATCAAAATGAATCCATTACCAATTGCACCAGCATACAAACTCACCTGGGTGTTGAGGACCTCATCTCAATACCACTGAGCAGTCAATGTGCCTCTGTCGAGGACAATGAGGTCAGTATGTCCATCCCAGCTGATTCCACCCCAGACCATTATTGATCCGCCGCCATAGCGTGTATGGAACCGTTCCCCTGACCTTCGCCATACTCTAGCACGCCTATCTGTGTAGTCCAGGCGTCGGTGAAGAGGGCAGGCCGCCAGTCCATCCTTGATCGCAGACCATTTTCATGCAAACGTGTATGTATGGTTTGTGTTGACAAACGCACTCCTGAAGCATTTTGAAGATCAGAACTAAGTTTGGTTGCAGTTCCAAAATTATTACTATTATATATACCAAACTTCTTAAGCACTTTTTTCATGCACATTGACACGTTCAAAAGTACTGTACAGTATAACAAAATAAATGATACAACATTTAAAAAAACCCAAAAAAACAAACAAATTAAAACATCAATATTGCTTAAGTCACAAATTCAAATCAAATGTAGTTTAAAAAGTTAAAAAGACCCACATAAATAAAATACAGGTAAGAACCTAAAAAATAATCAGTCCAAATAAAACCTCTTAAATAAATGAGTTTTAAGTGTTCTCTTAAACACTGTTAGAGTTTTCCAGCTTTTAAGTGTTCTGGGTAGGGCATTCCAGAGTTTATGGGCTGAGACCAAAGACTGTATGTAACAAGAGCCACCGCCGAGCGGGGGAAACGCTCGACTTTTTCCTTGTTCTAAAAGCAAACAAAGAAATGTTTGAACAAATCTTTTTATAAATTTAATCAGTCCGTCTTGTCACATTAGTTTTGTCTATGTCTATATATTTTGAATATATGCATTTATATTATACGTATTTATATATATACACGCATATATATATATATATATATATATATATATATTTACACGCATTTATATATATACGCATATATATATATATATACAAATATATATATATATGCGTATATATATATATATATATGCATTTATATATATATACGCATCTATATATATATATATATATATATATATATATATATATATATATATATATATAATCAAAAACGCTATTTTAAATTTGCCGTACCTTATTGCAGTTTTATTGTAAGCGTTGCGAACGTTATATTTATGTTGGAGAAACAGGGGATACGTTGTACCAAAGACACCTTCTAAATTTATCCAGAATACGAACCAAGTACAACGATCCGTTAGCTGCGCATTTTTACACGAACGACCACACAGTTAATGATTTTTCGATAATGGGACTGGAAAAGCTATACGGGAATGACCAATACAGAAAAACAATTGAAAATTGTGGAAAAATAAATTAAGAACCTATAGATACTAAAGAATAACGTGTCAGACGGCAAACAACGCCAGACGGCAAACAACGCCACGGCGGGCGTCGTTCATTGACGTTACGTCACTTCCATTGTTTTGTTTGATATATAGAGGATATTGAATGAGTGTAGTTTAATACTAAATTTATTGAACGAGTTGAATAAAATCATATTATGCGAGCCTCTGGCGAGCATAATATTGTTTTATTCAACGAGTTCAATAAATTTAGTATTAAATCTACACAAATATAATATTCTATTTATCACATATATAAAATAAGAACAGTAAACTGTTAAAATGAGTAATTTTTCAATGACGCGCCTATATAGTGTAACACTAACATTAGCGCGCTTTAATGCTATGTTTCTATATAGCGCAAATGACGTCACGTCAAAGTGTTATTACACTAGTGTAATATCGTTTTTATTAAATGGCTTTATTACACTCCTGCGCCAGGGTTTATGTGATAAATATATATATAAGTAAAATCTCTAACTTGCCGTATATAATCAAAAACGCTATTTTAAATTTGCCGTAGCTTTCGGCCTTGCGGCCTTCTTCAGCAGCATTTATTTTACATACAAATATATCAAACAAAACAATGAAAGTGATATATATATATATTTAATGCACAAATCTGTGAAAATTCAGTAATTTAACCTTCAAGGTCATTAGAGAGTCCAAATCAATTTGAGTTTGATAAACATGAAGGTCTTGTCCTTATGAATGTTCTGTTATAATATGAAGTCGGTCCATTCATTAATAGGAAAGTTACAGCCAGTTACAGCCAAAAAAATGAAAATTTCAATAATTTGGCCTTCAAAGTCAAGGTCATTTATGAGTGAAGGTCAAGGTCTGTCTGGTTATTTTAAGGGTTATCCTTGAAGATTATTATGTTCAAGTTTGAAGACAATCCATTCAAAAATAACAAAGGTACAGTCGATAATAGCAAGAACAAGCAAAAAATTTGGACTTTTGACCTTGAGGGTCAAGGTCATTTATGGATGAAGGTCAAGGTTAGTGTGGTCTACTGAAAGGTCTAGTCCCAAGGGTTGTTTTGGCCAAGTATGAAGACAATACACCAAAAATAAACAAGAAACATGGCAATGCCACGAAACCAGGTTTTCAATTATCACCATTGTAGATAAATATGTTGTATTTGAAATACAAATACAAGCAACAAACAATGTAACTATGTGCAATGTAAAACATGAATAATGTAGGAGGAATTGCCACAGAAGAAGTGTTCACTATATATTCTGTATAAGGAAAAAAAATAAAGGGCCATAATTAGGTCAAAAATTATCCAATCACTAAAAGCCGACAATATGCGCCGGGGCACTTGATAACAAAGCTTCTGAGAAAGTTTGGTCAAAATCCGTTGAGAAATGTAGGAGGAGTTGCGCACGAAAGAAATTGTTTACTATATATTCTATATAAGGAAAAAAACCCAAAGGGCCAAAATTAGGTCAAATATTATCCAATCACAAAACCCCGACAATATGCGCCAGGGCACTTGATGACAAAGCTTCTGTGAAAGTTTGGTCAAAATCAGTTGAGAAATGTAGGAGTTCAGCACAAGAAATTGTTCACTATATAAATTATTCTATATAAGGAAAAAAAACAAAGGGCCATAATTCGGTCAAATATTATCCAACAATATGCGCCAGGGCACTTGATGACAAAGCTTCTGTGAAAGTTTGGTCAAAATCCGTTGAGAAATGTAGAAGGAGTTGCGCACAGAAGAAATTATTCACGCCCGCCCACGGACATACCTCAATCTAATAACCAGTTTTTTCCTACGGAAAACCTGGTTAAAAAGTTATGATCCAGGTACAAGTTTGCGGACGGCAACGGCACCGGCGACTATAACAATACCTCTACTTTTTTTTTCAAAAAAAGTCGAGCTAAAAATTAAATTCAGATAAACAGACTCGATAATTGTTTACCTTTAAATATCCTTATTACAATCTTTTATTACTTTGTATTTACTAGTAAAAAGAGCAAAATAAACACCAATAAATTGCTCCTATTCTAAAAAATCCTATTTCAAGTAATATTGTTAGTACCATAAAAAGTTGTTATTTACTTTGGTATAAATTGAACAGAGGTGTGAAAGGCAACAAAAGACTGGTGTGTCTTAAATGAAAGATGATTGCATTGTATTACAGTTGACTGGTTACTAAACAATAAGATATGACATTAATATATGTTGTAAAAATGTAATGTTAACTTTAAAGTAAATAATGACTTTATTTCTTTGCAGAATGACGTTTGCAATTATTTTGTTTGAGACTGTGTATTTATTCAAACTTTGATGAATATATAAAAGTAATGGTACCGATACTTAATTACTTCCTAAAATAAAGTACTGGTACTGCAGTACCGAGCTAAAATCTAGTACTGGTAATGGTACTGCATAACTTGGCAAGTACTGGTACTGGTACTTAAGTACTAAACCCTTAGTACTGATGCTGCTCTGATTGTAACACATTAATCACATATTGTATGTTTGCTTTACATACAGTGCTTGTAGACAATATACTATGTATAAGTCTTACTAGCTAAATTGTAACAGATAATTTTTGCCTTGTCTGAGGATTTCAGCAACCCCCTAGTTGCTCTCCCTGTTGAGCTATATGGACTGCTAGAAATACTAATCTATAAACAAATTAAAACAAACTTAATATTGTTAAGGTAAGTTTATTATTCTCTTTCTTGGCAAGTAATTTCATTCTTACTTTTAAACACAAAACAACTGGAATAATGCAGTTTTACCTGCCATCTCTTCAATAATTCATCTACTAAATAATTATGCATAAATGCGCCAGAAAAAAATATATTATATATAATACTTTATAACAATCATCATTTTGTACAATACAATTTTTTTGGGAACCAGTCTAAATAACTGAATAACAAATTTAATACACAAACATTACTGGAATGTATCTAGAGTAACAAACGTCAAGAAAATATCTAAATAGTCATTAGTTAAAAATAATGTATTCTTTTTTAAAATGTATGTGGGTTTATATTTATACAGTATTCACAAATTATGTTTGTAAGTGGATAAATATTTTCATTTAGCAATCCATTTTGTTTTCAAAGCGTTTCTGGCACTTTGTGCAAAGATTTTTCTTTGCAACATGTTTTTACAACTGGAAAAGAGCATGTAAAAATGTCTCTTAAAGGTGAATAAAATAAAGACAAAATACAAATTAAAAGTTTAAAGGGAGAGAAAGTAAAAAATTTAATTCCTTCGCTAAAAATATGAACTTAAAAACATTTTTCATTTAACATAACGACATTTATCATAGATCATATAAAAACCAACAGAAATATTAATTTCTTCCTCTTTTTAACATTGACAATAATTATATTTTAACTATTAGTTGTACTTAATCACCATGCAAAAACTAACACAATTTAATCTTACATGTTTCTAAAATTATGTTATTATACCATTCAGTAAAGTTTTGAGTGACTGAACAAGGAAAAGAAAAATATATGTTTTTATCAAATGTCTAACTATACTGGCCAGTTTAAAGTGCATTATAATCTAATCATATTTACATGTATCATGGTGTTATACTGACATGTCCTGTCTATAATAATGTGCCTGCACATTTGGTTTGAAATGAAAACAAAACAACCAGTCAAATTGTTTAACTGATATCCCATTGTAATATGATACCAATCTTCTAAGATTAAGAAATGGCAAAAATATATGGATGGATAATGATGGCAATTGGTGAGCGTCATTTTCCTATTGACATACTTGTCATTTTCATACACTCAGTCCTAAATTATGGAGATAGATTGACAAAGATGTTACACCATTTCAATATCACCATGTTGATTCAACTGTCTGAAGATTACATGCTTCAGGTGAGCATTACAAGATATAATTTGTATAACTGTGAATTTATTTAAAGTGTATAAAGCTATAAATCTGCTGCAAAAATCTATGTTTGAATTTTGAAAAAAAAATACTTCCAAAATACTTGTACGAAATAAAAACGAATTGCACTTGCACAAACCATTGCTAAACGGATAAAACCCCACTAAAATTAGCAAAATAATATTTTGTTCCGGAACATTTTATTCTGTTTATGTACATTATCCATGTGTATTAAATATCAGAGACATTCTATGTTACAACTTTTTCGGGAATCAACCATTTAATAATGGAACCAACATAATTTTACTGTTTATAAATTTTATAAAAATATTTCATGCATATAGATTTATACCCTTTAAATATGTTATTTAAAATTAACAAACAGATCTGTAAAGGATAACATACTTTCCTGATTACAAATAGTAAAATAAAAACAGGATACAGATAATGATTCAGAAACAAATATTCAGCAAATCAAATAGAATCTATTAAAAGTCAAAACTGATTTTTTAAATAATAAGAATTTCTTTTTAAAAATTCTAGATGACTTTATCTATGATAATAAAAACAGAAATAAAGTGGTTACTTAAATGAATTTATACTTCAAATAATTGCTTTAGTAGACAAATAATTATAAATTGGCCCTGTACAGTTTTAATCAAGGCAAAAAACAATTACAAGTGAAACACAATGTTTTATAAAACAATATATATGACTCATTATTATCTTATTCATTCTAACAAAGAACAATTCAGCCAAAACAAAAACATGTGTAATTTTTGTCAATTAACTGTCAAAACACTCAAATGACATTTCCTTGAAGGGAAGTTTTTGTGCATAATTTCTATCAGTTTATAACTGTCTTATTTTTTACAGGAACTCAGATTGTTAATGTATAAGTCTATTTGTCAAGGAAAATGTGGAAATGTTTTATGTTTATTTCACTTTATTCTGTTATCCTATTTTTGTCTAATCAAATCTATTACATCACAAAATCTATGGTTGAACAAGTTAATGACTAAACTTATAATATATATGAACAAAGCTTCAATTTTACACTTTTGTCAAAAATTATTAAAATGCACTGGAAAGTGAGAAGTAACAGTTCAAACTGGAGTGTTCTCCCTTCCCCCAAAAAACACTGTATTCAGTAGTCTCCATATACATTAAAATTATAAATGAAAAATTATTGTAAAATATACAATCTTTTGCCTCACAAATTATGTAGAATTTTGTTAGATCCTTAAAATTCTCCTTTTTTTGCACTTACGTTATTCAGTTACTTCATTACTAAGTAAGTTTGTTTCAAAAATTTATTCTTGAAACACTAATTTCTTCCTCACATACTTTGTTTTATTTCAAGGTGTATAAAATCACATTCTACAAGAAATTTTCAATGATAAAATCACTATTATAATAAATGCATGAAGTGAATAAAATTCCAAAGTAAACATGGACTAACAACTTCTGACAAGTCCATCATAAAATCACAACCATAAACATTTTCTGGAATGCTCTTAGTCATCATTAAAGAAATGGCTTATTTCAGCATACACACTATAAAATGTTAAATATTTATATATTATAATATTTTGCACACAATATTGATTACATATTACAACTTAAAAATGTATCTACCATATATGCATGTATATATATAAATATATGTTTGACTGTATTATTAGTTATCAGAGTAAATAATGTTCCAGCATCTAATTTACTTTAAATTCTATATTCTTGTTCACTATGTCTTTATTTTGAAATAAAAGACAACTGGAATCTCAATTAAACAACCATCACACTGGACTGATAAAAGAAAATGGTTAAATCAAACAAATTACACTTAATCACAAGACACATGTAGTAAGTGTTATGTATATATAATATACACACTTTGATATACAAGTTATTCTGATGAAATCTCAGATAAATTCCAATCACAGTTTGGTATTTTTTCTCAGAAGAAAAAATATCTATGTAACAGTTTCTGTATTTATTTCACTCATTCGTAACCATCTTTAGAACCAACAAAATATACTTTGAATCTCTGTTGCTTCAATCTGCTGTGCTTACATAATATTTTAAACAAACTATGTCTTATGTACACATTTTGTTTTATTTAAATTCCATTTAAATTTGTATTTTCACATAACTTTCATAATCGCTCTGAAGCTACAATATTATCAGACACATTGTTTTGCCTAATAGCAGCTTTTTTAATAGACCTTTCCAGGTTCATTCTGTGTCCAACCTGTGTCACGCCAAGATCTATATAATTATTTCTCGATAATGCTACCAATTTTTTTCCATCAATACAATTACGCTGAAAGCTTGGTTTGTATTGGCTCATACTCAAACTATCCAACCAATCAAGAACATCATTACATAACCACTCATCAACTGGTTTGTCATTATAAGTTTTACCAGTTTTCTTAAATTTTCCATTATCATTTCCAAATTCTGGAGGCGGAGGTATCACAGAAGAATCTCCGTCATCAAAACCTGGTGGAGGCGGAGCTATAACATCATCATATCCATTGCCCCGCCCATCACCTGACAATGATGACAGTGTTGACAGAGAAGAAACAAGACTTGCTGTGTCTGGAGAAAATGCTGGACTATGTTGTTGACTCATGTCAGTCCCACTGTCAGAAGAAAAATTTGCTGGTGGGGGAATAATCTCTAATTGCACAACTGTATTTTCTATATTTCCCCCATCTCTAAATCCTGGTGGAGGTGGAGGAATATTGTTTAAATCTGCTGTAGTACCATTTTTATCTATATCACCATTCATATTAGTAACAGCCTTCACTTTAACTAAACCTTGTGGTGACTGAAATTCTGTGTATGCCTGATCACCACTTTTTGTTAATTTAGGTTTTGCTGAAACAGGAGGTGATTTATCTTTATTATTCACAGGCTTTATTTCTATTGTTTTTGTTTGTAATTTCTCTTTTTCTGGTGATGATGATTTTGATTCTGAAGATTTCTGTTTTCGTTGCAACCACTCTTGTCTTCTTTTCTCTGCTAATGCAATGTAATCCGATTGTCCATTAACATTTTTCTCATTGTTCACTTTTTCTGAGTTTTCTAATGTTCTATTTTCTGCATTGATCTTACTATCAGATTTAACAACTCCTAATGGAGTTGCTTTCTCAAGAGGTGTTGGTTTAATTTTCAAACTTTCCTGCGTATTAACTTTGGCACTGTTTGTAACACTTGTTTGTTTTGAAAGAGGTTTTGGAGTGAATTTTGGTTTGATTTCACTAAGCCCAGTAACATTTACTGGCTTCACTTTAAAACTGAATTCTTCTTTTGTTGCAGCTTCCTTTGTAGCTGGTCCTGTTTTGTTTACAATTGACTGAACTTTAAAATTGAGTTTATTTTGAGAAATACCATTAGCATTGTTATTTGTTTTTGTATCTGTCTCTTTCTTGGTACTTTTTGCCCCAGCCAACTGGAATCTTGCTGCTTGAAGTTTCTTTGTTTTTTGCAATCTACTTTCAATATCATCAATCACAGACGATTCTGACTGCTGTTCAAGCTTTTCCCGTCTTTTAGCCACTGCCGCCAAGATGGCAGCTTGATTTGAGTCTTTAATGTTTGCAGGTGAAGAAGATTTAGGTTTCTGTTCTGTCATTTTGATACCCTCATTCTGCATACGCTCTTGCCTCTTTGCAACTGCAGCTGCAATAGCATCTGTTGGAACTGTAACTGGAGCAATGTAGTCTGCTTTCACAACAGATTTACTCTTAATGATCTGGTCATAACTTGGTGCTGGGGGAGGAGGTGGTGGTGGAGGAGGAGGTGGAGCCGCTGCTGCTTCTTGAGATGGTATTTGTCTTGGTGAAGGTGTGGTTTCAAAATCTGGAGGTGGCGTTTCTGGAAGGGGTGGAGCCTCAGATTCTTCAATATCTTGTTGCCTTTGCAGAAGTTGCACATTCACCTCTGCTTTTACTGTCATTACCTGTGATGACTGAGTAGGAGGAGCAGGAGCAGCTGACTTTCTCTGTTTTGGAGATTGTGATCCTGGTGCTGGTGGAACTGGTGCAGGGCCATCTGGTCGAGGTGGAATTACAAAACCTTGTGGTTGTGCACTGAATTTCTCTTCTGAAGGAATAGATGTGTGAATTGTGTACCTTTTAGTCTGAGGCGGTGCAACAGTGCTTTTTTCACCAACAGAAATCACTGTAACAGACTGTTTCTTTGGATCACGGATTCTAACCGGAGAATTTGGTTTCTCCTCACCACTGTCACTATCATAATCAGGTTCTGGTTCATATAAACTAGAGTTTCTCTTTTTTAGTTTTTCTTTCCCTTCTGCTGTTATCAGAAGTTTTGCATTAGGATGTTTCTTTAAAAATCCTGCAGCATGGTCCAGAACTTTATCCTCTGCAAATGATACATTTTGTTTATCAGATTCTTTGACCAAGACAGCACCTGCACTTGGTGTGCGCTGGTGACCTGATTTGTGTCCTGACCCTGCAGATGGCTCTTCACTCAATTTGGCTGAAGCACCTGGTCTAAAGCTTGACTCATACGGTGAATCAGGACTATCAACCTTATTTGTAAGAACTTTAACACTTGCATAAGGTGACTGTTTACTTGTGTTTATAGTTACCACCTCACTTGAGGACGAATCTCCTGACTCACTTTTTGGTGGTTTTGGTGCCTTCTTCTTTGGAGAGTTTGTCTCCTCAGGGGGAGGGGGTGGAGGACCTTTAGGTCTCATCTGGACCCCAGTTGGAGAAGATGGCACATTTCCTACTTGAACAGTATACACATTTTTCTGTTCACTGGATTTCTTATCAGGAACTGTTGGGGTTGCATAGATTATGTTTTTCCGCAGTTTAGATTCATTTTCTAATAAATCTGGTGTGCTTCTTGATTTTGATTTCTCAAGTTTACCATCAATTCCTATGTTATCCATATCAACACATGACACACGCTTAGCTGCAGTTCTACTTCGTATTGAAGCTGTCTTTTTTTCTTCAGCCTCTTTCTGACTCTGAATAGCCTCATCAAGTTTGTCTAAAATAGAAAAAAGAAATTAACAATACATTGTTATCAAAACTGCTCCTTCAGTCAATATCTTTCTTTGGTGCAGGAATTAAATTAGGGAGAAATAAGTTAAAGATCTACTGCAAGTGTTAATAATATCAGCTAGTTTAGAAATATACATATGAAAATGGTCTCTGTTTTATGTAAGAACATCCAACTGTTACCATTACAATGCTAAATTTGTGTTATGAACTTGTCCTCCTCTGAATTTAAAATTATCCATTGTCAATTTATGTTACTATAAAAATACACAAATGTGCCAACAATTAAAAGCCTGGATAGACAATAATCTCCAAACAAATGAAGCATCAGCATTTGATATTAATATATATTCTATTTTTTTGTTGGTTGGGTTTTAAGTCACACAAACACTGCACTAGTCATATGGCCACCTTCTAGCTTTACTGGTGGAGGAAGACGTCAAATGCCCCCAGTTTATCATTGCTATGATACAAAAAGTACAACATTTCTTCACTGATCAATGTTTACAAATGTTTCATGTTAAAACTGCTGGGATGAGTATCTTAATATTGGATACTGATTGTTTCACTAGAAATGTCAAGTTTTTTATACTGCAAATCTCATTACAATACAAATATGACTGTAATATTGAAACAAACAGCAATTTAAGTTGTTATATTGATTATTGATGTTGGGAACAGCTTATTGCACAATTCCTGTAATAGAAGAAATGTCAGGTGATAAGAGTGGGGAAGTCATATCATTTTCAACTCGGAAAACATTTCACTCCAGGACATTTACTGAATCATCTCCCCTTATACAGAATATCTAGTTAATTATGATGGATTATTTTGTTCAATATATCCTAGTTTATAATTTGAAAACCATTCCATGCAGATTTTTGTAAAACAGCTTGATATCCTGTTTTTAATAATAACATATATGCATTTCAAGATTTTAGTTTGAACTAAACTTAACAGGATAATATTGCCACAAAATTTGTTTTCAAGTGAAATTTGAAGTTTCCAATTTAAAACTAATGTTTATATAGTTTCAAAATGGAAGTTGTAAGTAGAAACAAAACTTTTTTGAAAAGTAAGTTATGTTAGCACTGCTGGCAATAATTTGTTGAATACTAAAATCTATTTATTTCTTTTATACCACAATCCATAAAACTAAGAAATGAACAGTTTCCAATTCAAATATGGACAAGTCCATTTGTCATCTTTAGCAAGTTTTGGTCTAAATACAGCTCAACCATATATATTCTTTTGACAAATCTTATTCAAACCTAGTGAGATTATATGCATGATTTCAAAAATATTAAGCTGTGATAACATTACACAAATTTTCACATAATTGGACAGGTATACAGATGAAAGAGATAATTCAAGTGCTGTAAAGCAATTCTTATTCATCTAGAACCAATTTCTTTAATTCTTTTTATCTTTTTTATTGGGGGTGGGGGAGGTGGTTGAGGGTGGATTGTACACAAGATGACTGGGTATACACACATGAAAGATGCAATGTACCACATAAATAGTCATTACTGGATATTTTAACCCTTTCATTGTTGTCCTGTCTTGATTTATGTCAGCCTATTAGTAGTTAAAGGGATCTCAGTATCAAAATACTTAATTTGAGCAGACAATAGTATGAATGTAGATGGGTTTTAAGTCACAAGGACAGGTTAACTGGTGACTTTTCAGCTTTTGCTGGTGAAGGAAGATCTCAGGTGCTCCTCTTTATTTTAGGCATGAGTGAGCATCTGAAGTCTACATCCACCAGAAGAACCACTGAAATTCCATAAGCACAGGATAGCTTTCTCAAATGAAAGAATTCAAAGTCCCTGGCAGGATTAAAACCCCAGTGGTGAAAGGAAAGTTTGAAGTCAACAACCTTAGCTCATGGATGACTAGTAGCAAAAGTATACAAATGTGCTCACTCTATAAACCCATATATATATATATATATATTAAAACGTGATAAATGTTCCTTGTGCAGTGTTCAAATAGATAAAATTATAATGTTTAAGAAATAACAAACTCTATGTAAATTAGGTAGCTTTCAATGCTTTCTTCGCATATCTTCAGCAGAAACTTTAATCTATTAAAGTTTCGGCTGAAGATATGCGAAGAAAGCATTGAAAGCGCTACCGAATTTACATAGAGTTTGTTATTTCTTAAACATTATAATTTTTATCTATATATATATATATATATATATATATATATATATACATACGTGTAAATATATATATATGTATATATATATATATATATATATATATATAAAAAGAAGTTCGATTCCTTGTGTGGATCTCATGTATAAAAAAAGTATGTTTTGGGAAATGCAGAGTACAAAGTTCTTTAATTTTTAGTTTATATAGTTTAGACTATACGTTACTGTCTGAAGATATGTAGAAACATTTGAAAGCGCTAACAGAAATAAACGTATAAAAAATTAAAGAACTTTGTACTCTGCATTTCCCAAAACATACTTTTTATATATATATGCATATAAATATGCAATGGCTATGTTTTCAGGACTAGTCTGCTAGGCGCTGTGCCGTAATTGGTCTGGCATTTGGTGGTATGTGTGTATTATTTCTGCTTGTATGTGAATCATGCAGTTGTCTGGTCAAGCTACACAGAAATATGCACAGAATGTCCTGGTTCAATACTGGTGGCATGACAGAAAGTTTACTTATATGGGGCATTAAGATGTATACAATATTTTGAAGACCTACCCATAGCAGCCATTTCATCACTGATTGCTTGACCTTCTGACCTTGACATTGACAAGGAAGTCCTTGGGTCTCTTTGTGGAGGGGCAGGAGCTGAAAATACAGATATTCAAACCTAGACGTTAATAACTAAACTGTACTTTATCAACTAAGTTAAATGCATTACATCTTTAAATGCTGAACCAAACCCACATTCAGAAAGCGATCTAGCAAAAATATGATCAGATTATTTGAGCATTCAGCAATTAACAATTATATTTTCCATGGACATCAAACTCATTTATTGACAGTCTTATATTTGAGTATTTTATTGTATCAAGAAATACAAGATTTGGAAGAATTAAGGTCAGACTATAAAAACTTTCTATTTCTGTACTGACAACTTACCTTTCTTTTTCCTATTCGGCATTGTCAATGATTTGTCTTGATGAACAAACCAGTCCTGTGACCTACTGGCTGGTTTCACAGTAACAACTTTCATGGCTAGTGTGTCACCAGTGCTGCGAATCAAGTGAACAACACGATCATGTGATGCTCGCACAACATTCTCTCCATTGATCTGAAATTGGTTATTTTTAGAAATTCAAATTATCTTCAAATTAACAATGGTTCTTAATTTAGTTATGAGGTATAACACTATAAAGTTTTAAAATCTGAGTAGCCTGGACTGCTTAGATCCTGAAGGCATAACTTAGTCATTACAACCACTAGCTAAACTAACTTAAACCTGCAAAAAGAAGTTTTTTCAAATATTTATCTGTGCTTAAAATTCAATTTATAAAAAAAAGACTTCTAAATTTGGGCATTCAATATTTTTACATGTACAATGTACCGGTAATATATGTAAATACTTATTACATATCAAAAATGCATTAAACAGGTGTAAATACTTAATGATGTGCTAATATAACTAACTCTATTTGCAATTCAAGGAAGTAAAAACAGGAACAGTTTTTATCTTTATATATGTTGAACTTCCCAAAAAATGTTGAATTCACATTTTTACTTCAATGACCGACTTCAATTTGATAAAGTTTGATACAAAATGCTTTATTATAAGATAAAATGGTCCAAGTACCAAAGTATGTGTCAAAAATAAACAGTAGCACATATCTATAAGGCTCAAACGCAGTTTAATTTCATATCTCTAACCATGAGCAATCTAAGTTTTAGTTATTGAGGACTTATCAATGTGACCTATAAAAGTTGGCAATAAACCAAACTAAGGTATGTCCCTCCCTGTATGTAAATATAATAAAGTTGAAGACACAAGCTTTATTGTATATCAATTAAACTGTCCATACTTTATATGGTTCATCTCAAATATAATCCAATCTTAATGTAATACAGTAAACTGCATCAATTTTAGTATTAACAGCATTATACAAAATGTAAATTTGAACAAGATTGCGAATTAATTAAAAATAGAAACTGTATATAGAATATAGGACAATATTGTGTTTTACAAAAGAAATATAGATATATTATGTATTTGAATAAAGCTTATCTGTTTTTCATTGCAGACATTTTGACAACAGACATTCTGATACAATAAAATAATGTCATTGAAAACAACAACTTAAATCAAGGAAAAACCCTATTCCTTACAATAAGAACATTATATTTCACTGACATAATGTTTCATTTAAATGACTTTATGATAGTTGAAAGATATATCAATAAATAATCTCTTTAAAATATAAGAAAAAATTTGAAAATTATACCTCTAATATAAAGTCACCTCCTTTGAGTCCAGCTCTGTCGGATACACTTCCTGGATCCACGCTATCCAGGTACTGTAAGGCAGGAAATTCTGCTGTAGGTCTGAAGTCCAATTCTCCACTTGGCTTGAGTTGAGCTGAAAATAAATAAAAAAAATATTGTATATTAGTATGAGTCTTAAAAAATATTTACAATAATAGTATGTTTTGCATTTCATAAGAAACACATTTATATATGAAACCAATTTATTATAAGTTAAAGTAATCAAGACTTAGGGAAACTAAAATAATGTTGGCAAATTTTTCAAAGATAAGCTAATTTTATTTTTCAGATAACAAGAACATTAGAAGTTTGTGATTAATGTGTGACTATATATGTATATATGACATCAATAGCAACAAGTAAGTGTATGCTTCAAAGTACCTGAACTGAACGGTTCAAACGTTACACTGACCCCTGTCACCCCGGCCCTAGAATTCCGGTCCTGCTGAACTATGTTACCCATACTAAAATCCTAGCTTCTAACTGTTAATAACTTCCCAAATCAAGTATTTTAAGATAAAATGTTACATTATTGTTAAGAAAACAACCATTTTTCTTGCATTCTTATGTTCTAATCTTTTAAGCAGGCTTAGATTCTATGATAGGGTATTATTTACATGATTGAAGATTCTTTATAATTAACAGTTTTCATCATATTTTCAGTAAATGATTGTGGACAAAATATGTAGTACAGGTTGAAAAAAATATTTTTCTTCTTAGCTTTACTAGTTTTTTTCTTTATTATAAAATGACAGAAATACATTCATTAATAATATTAAGTTACTTGTCCACAGTCTGAACATTATATGGATTTATAACATATGCATGCATTTTTTGAAGGGCATCTCTGAAGTGTATTAAGATTTCTCACAGAACTTTGATTAAAAATTGTTCAATCACTCTCTGTTAAAATGGACTGATTTACAACATCTTTGCTTAAATAAATTAGTTTGTGATGCTAATTGAAAGGTTAATATATCAGCTGTAAGGTTATGCTGTAGCAATTTCAAGATACCAAAATGAATAATTTAGTAGATGACTATAGGAGAATTGATGGACAACATGATGTATGAACTGGTCAGACAAAGATTTGGACATAGTCATCTAAACTGACTTCATATATCAATCAGCACAATACAAAATAATGAAACTGTTCCATTAATCTGATAGAAGAGATGCAAGATGAGATGTTGCATAGAAACTTAACCAATACATAAACTTTTGTCTATCTGCATAATACAAATCACTTTCAAATATCATTAGGACATTGCCTGTTTTACATGTAATATAAATTATCCATTACATATTTATTTTTATCACATAAAATAAATATACAAAACACTGATAAATTCAACTCCCCTTTAATTCGCCAAAATTGCCAATGTTCAGTTGAGGAAAAGTTAGAAAGTACATTCTTGATTAACAAATGAAAGTACAGTAAAACTGTCTGATAGTGGCTGGTCAGTGACAGACTGGACATTGTGATTGTTATTTTCTCACCATATCATAGCAAGACTGACAGCAAGGTGACTCTATGATATATTACCTTTGTGTACAGTAATACACCTTGATCTTTATTGTGTTGCTTTAGTTACATTTACAATAAAAACACAGGTGATAATTCAACTTAAAAATATTTTTAAAAGAAACATGTCCATAGACACAGATACTCCTATATTTCACTGTTTAGTCAGTGGTTCACATTTCACTGTTCTTTCAGTGGTTCACATTTCACTGTTCTGACAGTGGTTAACATTTCACTGTTCTGTCAGTGGTTAACATTTCACTGTTTTGTCAGTGGTTAACATTTCACTGTTCTGTCAGTGGTTTAAACATTTCACTGTTCTGTCAGTGGTTAACATTTCACTGTCCTGTCAGTGGTTAACATTTCACTGTCCTGTCAGTGGTTAACATTTCACTGTCCTGTCAGTGGTTCACATTTCACTGTCCTGACAGTGGTTAACATTTCACTGTCCTGTCAGTGGTTCACATTTCACTGTCCTGACAGTGGTTAACATTTCACTGTCCTGTCAGTGGTTCACATTTCACTGTCCTGTCAGTGGTTAACATTTCACTGTCCTGTCAGCGGTTCACATTTCACTGTCCTGTCAGTGGTTCACATTTCACTGTCCTGTCAGCGGTGAACATTTCACTGTTCTGTCAGTGGTTAACATTTCACTGTTCTGTCAGTGGTTTAAACATTACACTGTTCTGTCAGTGGTTTAAACATTACACTGTTCTGTCAGTGGTTTAAACATTTCACTGTTCTGCCAGTGGTTGACATTTCACTGTTCTGCCAGTGGTTGACATTTCACTGTTCTGTCAGTGGTTGACATTTCACTGTTCTGTCAGTGGTTGACATTTCACTGTTTTGTCAGTGGTTGACATTTCACTGTTCTGTCAGTGGTTGACATTTCACTGTTTTGTCAGTGGTTGACATTTCACTGCTTTGTCAGTGGTTGACATTTCACTGTTTTGTCAGTGGTTGACATTTCACTGTTTTGTCAGTGGTTAACATTTCACTGTTCTGTCAGTGGTTAACATTTCACTGTTCTGTCAGTGGTTCACATTTCACTGTTTTGTCAGTGGTTAGACAGAAAGCAAGACAAGGTAACAGAGGGATTGATGAACAATAGTAAATGTACATCCCCATTCCCCAAGTTACGGGGCATAATAAATATTGCATAACAGTAATATTAACCTTTGTTTTTATTTCTGTAGGTTAAATTCATAGAATAAAAAAGTTCATATATTGTGTACAATTATAACAATATTGTTGTACCTGAAGTTACAAAATGATCATCCTCTAAGTTACTACACCTACGAAAGCAACTGTCAACAGATTTACTCCTTCTACCATGCTCCCTGAATATATTCATTTTTTTAACTTTCCTCCTTAATCTATTCATATCTATAATATGTTGCTAAATTCTTCAATTACTGATTAAATTTGTTAACACAGCACATTTAAGTTACATTCATTCATTGAAAAATTAATCCTGAAAAAGCACACAAATATCCTTGCATTGTACTAATTTCATTAAACTAGCTAGCTGTCAATGGCTACTTGTTGGATACTATTAAATTAAACAGGTAAATTAAAATTATTGTTACAATTAAAGAATGCTTAAGTCTTTAAATAGTAAATGTGATTTGTGTGAGAATAAGTCAGATATATGGTTTGGTGGCAGCTGGTATTATATTTTACATCTTTTTACATCAAATAAACGAGTCCAGACCAATCAATGAATCCAAGCTGATGCCGTGTATGATAAATTTATCAATCATATACTGTATTTCAGACCAGTTTTACCCATAATTATGTGAAATGAAACAAAATTTATAATGACCATTTTAATCCATGTGAGAAAGTGGTTGGAACCCTTAAAAATGTGTTTTACAGGTAATAAGTCTAAAGCTTATTGTAAAGTTAAATGTAAATAACTTAAGATGAATATATTTAATGAATGGACAGTTTATTGTCAAATACACTGACAGATCACAATGTCAAAAGGAAGAGACATCAAAGTAGAATGTAAAAGTGTAGGAATTAAATGTGTCTGAATATAGATAGACCATATGTAGCTGTCTCAACATAGTAATACAGTCAATTTGATCACTTTGATACTTTCTTTATCTATATATTACCTAGTCGTTTATTATGTTTAGTTATTTTAACCCTTAACCTGCTGGCATCATACTGACCAGTGCAGACCATACTGACCAGTGCAGACCAAGATCAACTGGTATTCTCTGCTGTTTGATCATGGTCTGCACTTTTCACTTTATAGTAAGTTTTCTGATCATTAATATCTAAACTGTCAGGTCAATAACTCAAAAATTTTACAAAATATAATTTTAATTGAAACCAAACCTATCACTGAAGGTGATTAATACCCCCACCAGCAACTTTGACATTTTGAAAAATAAGTAGTCTGAACAAATTTGAACAAAAACTATCAACTGTGTACAAAGAAATATTTCAATTTATTGTAATCCTAACTGGGGTCTCCAAATAAGCTTGCTATACAAGTTTGATTACAATAGAAACCATTTTTCTATTTTTAATAACGGTGACCTTGATCTTGACCCCAGGGGGTCCAAATGCAATACCAGGCGGGATCTTCATATAAGCTTCCTATACACCAAGTTTGATAACAATATCCCATTCCTAACTCTAGTTATTGTCAAGAAACCATTTTTCTATTTTTAGTAACGGTGACCTTGACCTAGATCCAAGGGGGTCCAAATGCTATACCAACCCAGGTCTTCATATAAACTTGCTATACACCAAGTTTGATAACAATATCTCATTCTTAACTCTAGTTGTTATTGCCCAGAAACCTTTTTTCTATTTGTAGTAATGGTGACCTTAACCTTGACCCCAGGGGCCCAAATGCAATACCAACCCAGGTCTTCATATAAGCTTGCTATACGCCAAGTTTTATAACAATATCTCATCCCTAACTCAAGTTATTGTCCGGAAACCATTTTTCTATTTTTAGTAATGGTGACCTTGACCCCAGGGGGTCCAAATGCAATACCAACTGGAGTCTCCACATAAGGTTGCTATATGAGTGGCGGCATGGCCGAGTGGTTAATGCGTCGGACTAGTAATCTTATGATCGCTAGCCGTATGGGTTCAAACCCCGTCAGGGGTAAGTCGTTGTTTCCTTGAGCAAGAAACTTTACACTCATTGCTCAGTACCGGTTGGTTCCAGGAACGGATTCGAAAGTGTGTCTATAAGCTTATAGCTTCCTTCACAATCAAACTAAAATAAATTCTGTATAAACCAAGGTTGCTATATACCAAGTTTGATTACAATACCTCATTCCAAACTCTAGTTATAGTCCAGAAACCATGATGTGGACCAACCGACCGACGGACTGACCAACCAACTGATAGACCAACCGAAAAGCTGACTCCTATATACCCCCCTACTTAACTTTGTTTGTGGGGGTATAATTAATTTTTATAAACACTGCATTTCTCTTTGATGAAAGGCCTTGTTATACTTCTCCATTTTACTATTATTCCTATTCAAACAAGCAATTATCATAGTATTGCGAGCAATCCATAAGTCCCCTACCGGTAAGAGCCCAATCAACATTCTGAAGGGCCATTGGCCATTCACTTAGGTTCCTATTTTAAGTAAATTTGTTGAAAAAGTTCTTGAAAAGTGATCACAGGAAACAGTTTTTATGTACAGACAGATAGACTGAAGGACACTCTAAAGTTATTTTTTAAACATCCCTGTTATCAAAATGTAACATTTTTTTAAATCCTATCATGATTGAAGAAGTTGGAGTAAAAATTACCAATTTCTCAAAAAAAAGTCTAAGTTCAAAAGGGGCATAATTCTGGAAATAGTCTTGCTAGAGTATTGAACACTCACAAATGTTGAGTGACAACAAGAAACATTTATATGAAGTTTGAAGTAGATACATTCAGAAAAAGAAGTTATTAAAAAAAAAAACAATGTTTTCTTCATGAAAATTTTAAGTTCAAGGGAGGTAATTCTGATAAATTTTGTGCTAGAGTTGTAAACCTTGTCACATATGATGTGGTTGATGACAATCAACTTATATTTAAAGTTTGAAGAAAAAACCTTAAGAAATAAAGAACTTATAGTGAAAAAACTTAAAAACTAGAATCAGAAATCTTGAAATTCAGTCTATTTGTTGCCATAGCAACCAGAATTTTCAACATAGGAAGATAAAAAAGAATGTGCATAATTTCCATACTGCCATCTACCCATATGTCAAGTTTCATAAACATATTTTCAGTACTTTTTGTG
This sequence comes from Ruditapes philippinarum, assembly GCF_026571515.1. Classification (NCBI taxonomy): domain Eukaryota; kingdom Metazoa; phylum Mollusca; class Bivalvia; order Venerida; family Veneridae; genus Ruditapes; species Ruditapes philippinarum. The sequence goes on from NW_026858637.1 coordinate 516,717, forward strand.
TTATCACTGGATCCAGGTTATGTGTAAAATTTGCCATATTTTCAGTCTATTTGTTGCCATAGCAACCAGAATTTTCAACATAGGAAGAAAAGAAAAAGACGTGCATAATCTCCATACTGCCATCTATCCATATATCAAGTTTCATAAAAATATTTTCAGTACTTCTTGCGTTATCGCGGGATCCAGGTTATGTGTAAAATTTCCCATATTTTCAGTCTATTTGTTGCCATAGCAACCAGAATTTTCAACATAGGAAGAAAAGAAAAAGACGTGCATAATCTCCATACTGCCATCTATCCATATATCAAGTTTCATTAAAATATTTTCAGTACTTTTTGCGTTATCGCGGGATCCAGTTTTGTGGACGGACGGACTGACGGACGGACAGACGGACTGACGGACGGACGGACGGACAGACGGACAGACGGACGGAGGGTAAACCTAAAGTCCCCTCCGGTAAACCGGTAGGGGACTAATTATATTTTATTTGTTTTTCAGATTTTAAGCTTAAATGGTAATGTAACAGCATTAATGGCAAGATGCCTCTCCCTGTATCATAACTGCATCACATGACAGCATAATATAGTAATATTAAAGTGTTTTTTTAAAAGCCCCTAAACAATTGCCTATTTTTTTACATGACTCTAGTAACAATTTTCTTTCTATATTTACATGGTCAACGCCTTTTTGTAAATGAGGTCACATGATGAACATACTTGACTATACTGGCTAGAGGGAATTCCGTCATGAACTTATCATGTAAAACAATGTTTTAACCTTGTAAAATATGTGTAAAATCTTGACCTGAATAATCCTATGATGTAACAAACATTTATATTGTTCATGAGGTAATCAAAAAGGCATAGACAACAAAAAGACATTTCCATTACTGAGAAACTTTTTGAAAATTGCTTCTTTAGAAATTTTGAGTCAAATGACAGATTAATGAAGTTTTTAAGACTTTCTAATCAAGCCCGCAAGCTGTCATATACCAACTTTTTTTCCTTAAAATGTTTCTATTATTATACTCTAACAACATGCCAAGTTTATAGAAATTCTATTGAACAGTTTTAATTTTGCCTATTAGTCTTTATGAAAATTCCTGAAAATGTCTTTAAACAGGTTAAGGATTTAAGACCAATACTTACATTTAGCACCACGTAGCACAAATCCATATCCCTCACTTGCCCTCTGTAACACAACTGTTCTTGGACCATAGTCACTGAAATATATATTTGTAATATTGTAACATAAAAATACAAATCTCTTTCTTAATGGTATTTTAGTTACAGCTAATTTATGAGTGTAGACAAACAAAAATTTTAAAATAATTTTAAATTAAGACTAGAAATATTTCTATAGGACTGAGATGCCCCTACATACCACTGTTAGTCAATGTACTGAAGGAAAGCAGGACGAACATGGGCAAATCTCAAAACATTGACAATGTTTCATGCATTATTTGCAACTTGCAAATATGTAGGTCCAAAACAGTTTCACATTTTTGTCAAAAACAAAACAATATTCAAGCCTAACAGTTGGGTCAAAAGAAATGAATTATTTATATATATAAAATGATTAATAAGTTCAAATGAAAACACAAAAGAATAATGACTGTGATCACTAATAATAAAATAGCAAATATGTCATTGTTCAATATAAGAAAGCAGTTATGAAGGTATTACATGATAATTTGGCATGAATCACTATAACATGTATCATTTGGTTTAATCAAAATATTCATTTTAATGTCATTTGTTTAGCTCTACAGTGACAAACGAAGATTTATGATCAATCTTCTCAGCACTAAAGAGCTGTAACAAACAGAACTAGCAACCTTTGGTAAACTATATTGACAATTACCTCAATTGTAATAATTCTACATTTCTAATGCATACTCAAATAGACACCTCACAAGTATTTATAAATATAAATGCAGATACAAGTCAATTTTAACGCCCTCAGAAATGCTTTTATTTCATTTCTACCAAGCTTTTTATTTTTGGTATATACTTTTATAATTTTCAAAAATTTACTCATTGACTCGTCTTTTTCTTCTATTGCCTTTTGGCAATAAGTATAATACTACAATTATAGTAAATAAGTCAAAATACTACTTTGTTTTTATTTTGTTACTTTTGTGACAAATTATTTCACAATTAGAGCTACTTTTTACATAACAAGCATCTAACATGCTCTAATACCATTATTTTCAGGAAGTGGCTAGTCGTATGGGTCAGTACTGCTAGCCAAACATGTGTCAAGTACTGTGATGATCTAGCCAATACACACTGTTGAGGATAGCCGTACAGCATTTTATCAGTAACAAATAAATGCAATGATGAAGTCAATAACTTGCATGTCTTAAATTACATTTTCACAAAGAGTGATGTCCGCAATTGCATAAGCACGCTATCGGGTCAATCACAGACTGTGCCTCATCATTAAAAGAAATTTTCAATGCTCACTAAAAGTGATTAAGATAAAAATTTTATTACAAATGTATTACATCTAAATTGTCCATAGAAATTATTCAATAATGTTTCAGTTTATTTCACTTCTGTATTTTTTAATTATTAAAATCTGTGATTTTCAGAGGAAAAAACTTCCGTTCATCAAACGCCAAAATTAATAAAATCTTTGTTTAGAAACATAAGTTTGCATAATCATTATTATTTTAGGTTAGATATTTTAAAAATGTCGTACAACTAGCCTCAACAGTGCGTATAGACTAGTTGTTTGACTGACTTGCATACGCTAGCAATACAACCCCATACTGCTAAACTGACTGCCTTATAAAATTAATGTTTGCCCTTTCTAAGAATATATAAATCTATTCGTTTCTGAGGCATAATGTGCCTTTAACTTAAAGCATAACTAAAACCCATAATGTAACAACACTGCATTTTCAATCATTTATTTCTTAAAATACAACAACCTAAACTTGCCTTTTTTCAACATTGCTAGCATTTTCTGATTTCTTGCTTGTTGTAAGTGAAAACTTGCCTTGCACTTTTCTTGACAAAATTCTTTTAATTGTAGATGGCATTTTTTCTAACATAAAATTTCAGAATCACAAAATGTTTTTAATCAAGCACTGCATATTTTGTATTTGAACACTGAAGTATAATATTATCCATACAGAAATAAATTTTCTATTTTCACAATATAGAATTCAAAATAATCCTTGCAGCACAACAATGAACTCTCTAACATAACATCATTAATTATCAATTCAAGTTAAAAAAAACCCTGCACACTGCAGAGAATGGTCAATGAGTTATTTCTTCAAGTTATGACATCCTACTTAAAGAAAAGAACCATTCTGATTGACGTTGATTTGACAAATAAAACCATCATTAACATTTTTCAACTTGCCAGATAAATTCTAAACAATGAAATTTCCCAACCGTGAAACATCTTTAAAACAGGGCCTAAGGGCCACCAAAAGGTTTTTTTTGAAAGCATTTGTGTTCTTCACACCTTCTTTTGAACAGATTTATTGATAACAAGACAAAAAAAAATTAAATTCACAGTTATATGACATATGATCTAACAACAACCTGTAATCATTAATAAACAAGTTAAACAATGCAAATATTATTTTCTACAAAAGATTTAAAACAAAACAGAACAAGTTTTTTCCAATAGATCAATATTACTTACATCAATTTCATGAGATTTTACAGGATTTTAGTCAGACAAATTGAAGAATTAATTTTTGCAATGGTAATGATTTGACTTTGCCATCAGCACACAGATATACTCTATAATATATACAGCTGTTAGTTGCTCTTGTTTGAGCATGTGTGATTATCCTCACAACTACAGATGATTCCAAATTCCCAACATTAAAGCAAATTTAATATATTAATGGTTAAGCAAAAGAATGCACTTACTATCTGATGGTGTTGAAATAATATGTCCTTTTAGTTACAGTCTGTTTTTTATTTACATTTCTTGTAGCTTTATTATATCTTTTTGACATCTTAAACCTAACAAAACAAACTTGAAAATCTTTTAAATTAACCTGTTCTTTATCTCAAAATGAACATTGTCTTGTTTATTAAACAAAAAGCATCATTGTAGGCCTCTGTTTTTGTGATAATTTCAACACAGAGGTAAATTTAGTTTTCCATGTTTTGCGCATTGATCACATGACAGGAGAAATGTTTCGGACTTTAGACACATCCGCTATCTGAATACTATCAATAATTTAACAACGTAATCGAGTTATCACCCGAAACTATCTTACCCATGTTATATATGGTAATTGATTCAATTACAAAGCTACATATATATTCTGTGACATTGACGTAAATATTTTTGATGAAGTACAAAAATATCATTAACTTTTGTGACATGCAATGACTAGGTGGACTAATGTACACATAATATTTGTAGAATTAAGTGTTACTTAACAAAGATAATGCTTCAGTAAATGAAATAAAGCAGAATTATCATCTCTTACAAGCATTATATTTGGGGAACCAGAAGTAACCAGTATAGAGCCAGACTAGCCTAGTGCATGTTCATGCAGACTAACCAGGCTCTATACTATTGGTGGACAATTTCTTAATTTTCATCTTGATATCCCCAAAACAGATAATGGATAGTCACAACTAGAAATGTGTCCATAGGACACGGGTGCCCCCCACACGCCACTGTTCTGTCAATCTTATGACTCTAGGTCAAATATTTATTGGACAACATGTGCCACAAGTTGAAAATTAAAAGTCTTTTACTATAAAGTAAAGGGCAAGAACTTAACGAAATACTGAATAAATCCACAAGCAAACCCCAAGGTGCATAAGTACACATGCTGACCAACATTCTTGTAAACTTTCAGGCCTACAAGTCAAATACTTTTTGAGCTATGCATGAACAAGTTGAAAATTGCATTAATACTACTGTAAGTCAAGGGCAAATAAAGGCCGCAATAACTTTAACAAAACTGAAAAAAAATCCACATGCAAAGTCCCAGGTGCATAGCTTCACAGTGATGTTGATCATTATTCCTGTAAAGTTCTTCACCAAAGGAACAAATAACACAACATAATGAAACACTTTTTACTAAGTCAAGGGCAATTACTCTACAAATACTGGATAAATCCACAAGCGAAACCCAAGGTGCACAACTACATATGCTGAACAACATTCACGTAAGGTGTCATGACTTTATGTCAAATCCTTTTTGAGTTAAATGCGAAACAAGTTGAAAATTGCAAATTTTTACTAAATCAAGGGCAATAACTCTACAAATACTAGATAAATCCACACAAAAATACCCAGGTGCACAACTACACATGCTGATCAACATTCCTGTAAAGTTTCATGACTCTAGGTCAAATACTTTTTGAGTTACATGCGACACAAGTTGAAATTGCAAATTTTTACTAAGTCAAGGGCAATAACTCTAAAAATACTGAATAAATCCACAGGAAAATACCCAGGTGCACAACTGCACATGCTGATCAACATTCTTGTAAAGTTTCATGATTCTAGGTCAAATCCTTTTTGAGTTACATGCGACACAAGTTGAAAATTGAAAATTTTTACTAAGTCAAGGGCAATAACTCTAAAAATGCTGAATAAATCCACAGGAAAATACCCAGGTGTGCAACTGCACATGCTGATCAACATTCCTGTAAAGTTTCATGACTCTAGGTCAAATAACTTTTTAGTTACGTGGGACACAAAAGAGAACAGACAGATGGACATACTTACGAAATGGTACTTATGTGACTTTTCCTTTGATCTTTTTAGCCATTTTTAGTCACAAAAGGCTTAAAAAAGACACACAAGTAAAAAACGGAATGAATAGGATCAAAGAGAATTTACTGTTACCTATTGTTCTCCAAGTCACACAAGTATCTCTGGGTTTGTACGGAAGGACGGACGGACAACGGTAAATCTAAATTGAAATGATTCCTACTATTTATACTGCAAACATTTTGTTAAGAAATATGTTGTGGTGAAATTCTTATTGTATCCACTAATCTGACAATTACAATTAAACAGGTCAAGGGATCAATGCATTGATTATTCTATCAATAGTGATTTTCAAAACATATTATATAGCTAGTTTCCTGCATGTATCATATGTAAATGAGAATGTTAGATTGTATATTTCTACTGTATCTTTAAACATATCTTTATTATATACACATTTAAAAAACATCTGTCACTAATTAACTTACAACACTTACACACATTTCTTGCCCAAAAATCCAATGTAGCACTTTTCAAAATCTAAGCAAAACATTTTCTTTTGCTCTCTTTTGCTCTAAATTTACAAGGTTTTTCAATCATATACTTGTAATTAAATTCAACATTAAAAACTAACATCTGTTAATTAAAAATATCCACACAACAATATGGTTAATCAAATCAGGCTCTAGTGTCTAACTTGTAACATTTCCTCAACATCCTAAGTTTGGTGTTAGATATTAAAAATGATTTTGTTAAAGCTGAAACACTTTGTGTAAGTTTATGACAGGATTACTTGTAAAGTGTCTCTTTACTTATACAATTAAAACTTTATGTTGTGTGACAACCATCAGGAATAACTGGCATATATACGGGCTGCAAATCTTGCTGGAAATGAAAGTGATAGGCCTTAGCAATTTGAGTTTGATAAACATGGAGGTCTTATCCTAAAAACTGTTCTTTAATATAATATGACATCAATCCATTCAGTAATAACAAAGTTATACCCAGTTACAGCAAAAACAATGAATGAAAATTTCAATAATTTGACCTTCAAGGTCAAAGTCATTTATGAGTGAAGGTCAAGGTCTGTCTGAGGTCAAGGTTTGTCTGATTAACTTGAAGGTCTATCTTATCTTAACATATTGATGTGTTCAAGTTTGAAGAAATAACAAAGTTATAGCCACTAATTGCAAAAATCATCAAAAATACAAGCAAAATTTAGACATTTAACCTTGAAGGTCAAGGTCATTTATAAATGAAGGTCAAGGTTAGTATGGTGTATGTGAAGGTCTTCAAGGATTGTTGTGGCCAAGTATAAAGAGAATACACAAAGAACTTAAAAAGTTATGAAGGTTAATGTTTGCTGACGGCCACGACAATGGCAACGTCAACATGACTATAACAATACCTCTATATATATTTTTTTTAAAGTCGAGCTAAAAAAATCATTAAATGACAAAAATCATTGAATCTTAAAATACCTATAATATGCACAACTAGACTTTGTACTGATAATTGCAGTAAAGGTTTGATGAAATTGCACCAGTAGTTTCTGAAAAGTAGTTCGGATAAGCTTCTTTGTAGCTCAGGCAACACAAAAAACACACCTTTTTTATTCATGGGCCATAACTCAACCCAAAATTATTCAACCGGAAAACCCATGTAATATGCTCAAGTACTTGAGCTACTAATCAATCCTGTTAAGTTTCATTGAAAGACAGTTCCAAAATGCTTCTGTATCCTAACATCACGGCAAATACTTGCATGGCACTGTTAAAATAAAGTGTTTTCAACAAACATGAGGCTCTGTCAAGTATTGTAAGGAAAACACTATCATTTTAGATTTAAATACAATAAAAACAATCATAATGTTAAATAGATTACTATTTAATACTTATGCTGATAAACCATGTACCTTTCACATGAACAAAGACACTATTTTTTTTACTTACAACAGTTTCTATAATATATAAGTAATAAATTTCCACACTGTTCAAAGCTTTAACAGAATACTGAACTTAAGATCTTGAGAACAGCAACCTTAACTTATAAAAGTATTGTGATTAGTTTAACATGGTACTGAAATGATCTTCTCCTAATGGCATTACGATTGATTTACATAATTATTAACTTGAAAGTTTTTCCCCCATGTAAATAATTGTAGGTCTTTGACCTTAATGACTTGTGATAAAAGTAAAAAATCCTGGGAAATCAAGGAAAATATCAGATAAGTTGTATGGAAAGTTCTACTGCTTAATTTCCTTCCTTTAACTTCTTTTTAAAAAATCCATCTGCATCCATAGGATGAATGTTATGATTTTCAGGATGTAAGGATCTTAAAGGATCAATTCAGGTGGAGGTAACAAACATAGTTTTGTCAATTAAAGAATGACAAGAACTGACAGAATGTAATTGTCTCAAATAGTTGACCAAATTTGCTCTTTGATTACCCAATAAATCAGTCCATCTTCTAATCTGGACAAAATGTAGATCATGTAGCTACCAGTAGGTTTAGGATAAATTGTCTCTGGCCTAGGTATGTCATTATCACAGCCTATCATTCTTACAGTTGATCAAATGAAGATAATATATATATTAAAGATACAAACACATATAAACTTAAAAAATGACTACATTGTATATGCATTTATACAGATGAGATAATGACATATGAGAATGTTGTAATCATATATGGATGGATACGACTGCAGTTTTCTAAAGGTATAATATTTCAATATTATGCAAAGTCACAGTACAGTTTAATACATGAGACCCTAGACAAGGAAAATATGGTGTGACATTTCAACTGTTGAAACTATAAATATATATTCCAACTCACATTTACTAGTACCTTAAAATATGTTTCTTATTGTAAATAATAATATGTCAGAAACAGTACAGTCTTGTATTTATATTACTTCTCCCATTGAGAACTAGATTATGAATGAAGTCTTGGTTACATATCTAGTTAAAAAATGTTCCTAATTTTGAGTAAGTTGTTTATTTAGCTTTTAATGCATCTATAAACATGTCACAGTAATACTTTAACAAAGAAAGAAAAAATAGTAAACACTTTATATCAAAGTGGAAAGGGAAAAAAACAACAAAATGATAAGATGTTAAAATGTTGTATTCAACAATGTTATAATTACATTAATAAAATTTGTTCTCAAAATATCTTAGCACTTAAACTTTAGACCTATATATAAACATTGAAGGATTTTTTGATAGCCAGTTTAACACAGGTATTGTTGACCAAGGTTAAACAAATATTATCAGTTCAGTATCTTTTATCTACCTTCCTATATACTGGTCATAATGGTCAACCTCCCCCAGGCTAATTCACACAAATTGTCAACCATTAAAATTAAGAAAAAGTAAGTAATAATGCATTATAAAACATTTTTTGAAGGAACAAATTATATAACTTATATACTCAGTTAAAACATATTATCAGTCAGCACCTTTACATAATGTGAAGGCTGTGACAATATAGTACAAACAATTTTTAAATAGAATCCCTTTAATGATAAACTCCATCTGTTAAGGCCACCTACATGTTTAATGATAAACTCCATCTATTAAGGCCACCTACATGTTTAATGATAAACTCCATCTATTAAGGCCACCTACATGTTTAATGATAAACTCCATCTATTAAGCCCACCTACATGTTTAATGATAAACTCCATCTATTAAGCCCACCTACATGTTTAATGATAAACTCCATCTATTAAGTCCACCTACATGTTTAATGATAAACGCCATCTATTAAGGCCACCTACATGTTTAATGATAAACTCCATCTATTAAGGCCACCTACATGTTTAATGATAAACTCCATCTATTAAGCCCACCTACATGTTAATGATAAACTCCATCTATTAAGCCCACCTATATGTTTAATGAAAAACTCCATCTATTAAGGCCACCTACATGTTTAATGATAAACTCCATCTATTAAGCCCACCTACATGTTTAATGATAAACTCCACCCATTAAGGCCACCTACATGTTTTAATGATAAAGACCAATCCTATGATGTCACTAAGACTGACAATAGTTTCTGGAACAACATATAATTAAAAATAACTGAAACCTACATTATGGATCATGTTTATCTATATCTCATATATCTTACTATTTAGCCATTAACCCTGACCCTGCTTAATTTCTTAAATGGGCTTGTCCGGTTTCCATTTTTGGAACTGTCCATTATAAATTTCAGGGATATCAAGATGACAATATGGAACCTGGTCAGACTGCACTGGTGTGAAGACTTGCCGGACTCTATTCTGTCACTTTCAATTGCAGAAGGTTAATGGTTGAACCCCCTTGACTTTTCATGAGAGGGTACATAATTATGATGTGATGTAAGTCATTGCAACCATCCAGTTTATTTGCCTATTGATACCATACAATATCAACAGAACAAATGGTACACTTTTTAAAAGGCCTGTACCTTAGCAACATAACAAGCATTGCTATCATTTCATATTTTATAAACAGCTAAACAAATAAGATAAAGGACAAAATACAGCAAAAATCTCAACATTGTTCTTCCTCCTTATTCTGTCAAGTTTTGACAGATTTTTGCCTTTCTTTAACAGTATCATTCCCATTAATTTACTGTTGCATGGATACCAAAATCTAGTGACTGCCACTCTATTAACTTAACACATAAAAAATTTACACAATGATAACTTGTTTTGCAAGAGGAATGGTTCAAACATGACCTATCTAAATAGAAGGTGGACCATCTTCAAACCATTTGTAAACATCATTTATATACACAAACATAATATGTACAGTATGCGGCTAATGTTTAAATGAAAACCGGTGCAAAACTCAGTTATTGAATTGCCTAAATGAACAGAAACTGCATACCACTGTGATATAAATGAAATAGTTATATATGTTAAATTAACAATAAATGGACAATTTTGCCCAATAGTTGTAATTTTTAGTAAACTGTTATCAAATTAAACAATAAATCTTCAATTGATTAAAAAGCTGATTAATTATTACAACATAACTGCCCGACAAGATATTGAAAAGCCAGAAAGATTGGAACCCAATTATTCTATAAAAGAAAAAAATCAAAAGCTAAGCAAAGAAGAACTGCCACTGTCATGGCATGAATACCCCCACATACCACTTCGTCAGAATCAACAGTGGCCATTTAGAGCTCAAGGACAACCTCCCTGCCAAATCTGAGGTTACTAAGCCAGTGCATTGCTAAGTTATGTATTCTACATGCTTCAAATGTGAAAATCAATATACTGCGGACAGGCATTCTTAAGCATTTGAGCAGACAAGCTTATTATAGTAAAAATCACAGTGACCTTGACTTCTACATGTAATAATCAATAGGGGTCATCTACTAGTCATAAACAACCTCAATACCAAATATGAAGACTGTTGACCAAAGCATTTTTTAGCAATTCAGCTGACAAGCTTTTTTTAGGCCCCTGTGACCTTGACTTTTGACCCAGTGACTTAAAAATCAATAGGGGTCACCTAATGGTCATGATCAACCTCCATACCAAATATGAAGACTGTGGGTCAAAGGTTTCTTAAGTTATTGGGCAGACAAACTTTTTGAAGTCACGGTTCTTGTGACCTTGACCTTTGACCAGTGACCTCAAAATCAATAGGGATCATCTACTCATCATGACTAACATCCATGCCAAATATGAAGACTGTGGGTCAAAGGGATCTTAAGTTATTGGGCTGACAAGCTTTTTTTAGTCAAGGCCACTGTGACCTTGACCTTTGACCCAGTAACCTCAACATCAATAGGGGTCATCTACTAAACATGACTAACCTTCATGCCAAATATGAAGACTGTGGGTAAAAGAAATCTTAAGTTTTGGGCGGACAAGCTTTTTTAAGTCTAAGGCCTCAGTGACCTTGACCTTTGACCTGGTGACCTCAAAATCAATAGGGATCATCTACTAATCATGACCAATCTAAATATCAAATATGAAGACTGTGGGTCAAAGGAATGTCAAGTTATTGGGAGGACAAGGAAAAACAGACGATGAGAATTTGTTTATTGTGTAAAAAGATCATTCAGCTGATGTAACTGAATCTTTTGTTGGTCACCGGAAATTTAACATAACCCCTGTAGATAGATTTTACATAAAAGCTTCTTAATGTTCGTATTATATCTGTCAGCAAAAGTAAAAATAAGATGTTGAATTTTCACTGTTAATCCTGTATTTTAAGTTAGATATGGTAGTCAATTTGACAATGGCAAAAATATCAAAATGTAATATTATACTGCAACTATAATCTGCATACAGCATACTCCACTTTTCTAAGTGCTGAAATATTAGTTGAAAGAAGACAACAAAGAAAAGGGGGCATAATTCTGCAAACATACTTAGCAGACGAAAAAACCTGCCTTTCATAGCCAAAAAAAAGTTTGAAGTGAATACCTTTAATGATTTTTAAAATGCATGTTCTTGGCCCTTTCCGTCAAATTGCGGATAAGAACCTCTAATAAAAACACAATTGTAAGAATCAAGGAACAGATACGGTATTTTGGTCTAACCTATGCTAAGAAACTCCTAACGGGTACTATAAGGAACTGAAAAATTGACAACATAGGTCACCTTAAAGGACACCTGTATGCAAAATGTAAACAAACTTTACCAAAAGAAAATGAGTTATTGCCACTTTTCTGAATTTAATCTTGGATGTTAGAACTCCAAGCAATAAGGTATGATCATCCTAATGCATTACCTTCACTTGAAGAGTATTCAAATTGGCTACAACTACTGTTAAATACATTGAAACTAACGACCGTGGGTTCAAACCCCTGAAGTCAATATTTTTTTAACATTATTTATGTATCTCTCATATCCCTTTTGGGAAGAAAAAAGAATTTAATGTCAATTATTTAATTAATATAGGTATTTATTGCTTAATCTAATTACAAATATGGTACCTGGTATTTTTAAAATGTAATAAAATCCAAACTTGACTAGCACACACACACACACACACAAAATGATCTATATTCTTAAATTACTGAATGTAAATTAGTTTTAAATTGTGAACTTTTACTGCTGGCTTGATTAAGGAAAATATATGTTTTCTATGCTGCCTGTTTTCACAAATTTCAAAGGTAACCATATAAATTTATTGCATTAAGCACACAAGTTATATTGTGGTTGACATAATTAGAAACATATAAAAGGAAAAAGATTTACGAAAGGTAATAAACATTCTTAAAACCATCTCTTAAAGCCAAGAAAACATAGAGAAATATTTGAATATAGCAGTTCAAACAGATTAGTTACAGGTGAATGTTCCTTCATTTAAAGTATCAAGTCTTGTAAAAAGGTTAAATTCAGGTTAAAGTTTTAAATATAAGTAACAAGAACCTGGACATTTTATATCCAATATAAACATCTGTAAACATAATGTCACAGTAACTTTAATTTACCATATTAGCCTGATGGTAGAAACAGATTTTATCCATGTGACTAGTATTTTAAAAGACTAGCTAGCACCTGCATGCAGTCTGATCATGGTCTGCACTGTTAATATTTTGAAAATTCCACTGAAAATGATGAATGGTTATGCCAAGATTGAAAGTTTGACAAGTCCATTTACAATATTTAGCTTGGCAAGGTTAATTAAAACTATTCTTTTTCAATATCAAAGAAAAATTATTTTTATTTCAAAGACTTAAATGTTATTATTTCAGGTATGTTAAAATTCATTTTTTTCCCCCCTAAAATAAAGTGACCATTTGGATATTGTTATATATATATTGGGTAAAGGGAAAAGCCTGGATGCGTAATTTGCATATTTGACATGCCTACATAATTCATTTCCGAATATCAAATCACCATTGTCTTCATCACTACAAAACATGTGAACCAATATGGCCGACCATAATTACTATTTCTGCCAAATTTATGATATATCATTCTAAACAGGAGTTGAAAACAATACTTTGTTATGGGTCAGTCACACCATGACCTTCTGGTCAGCGTTCTACCACGTTTTAAGAAACGTTGGTAGTCGCCCATGGTTGCTGGGATAGCCCCAGAAGAACATTGAGTGAATGCCAGTAATCGCCTGGAATCGGCTTAGAATGCTGGTCCGGAAAAAAGATTTGAACATGCACAAAATTTTCACTCAGACCAGCGTTCTTCAACGTTTAAATCTGAAGAATGTTTAAGAACATTCATGGAACGTTTAACTAACTTTCGACAAGCGTTGCACACGTTCGGCTGTAGTTAGTCAGTCGTTACTCAATTGCTACTTGGTTGTCACTAATGTTTGCTTTGCAGTGAACGACTCACTAGCGACCTTTCAACGACCGCTGAACGGTCTTCAAGAGCAAAAAACGTGTGACTAAAGGTCAACGAACGTCCTTTTGTTGTCCATTGAGCATCATTCGACCGTTTCACGAACGTCTATGCATACATAAAAAGCAAGGTTCATTTGATTTTGGGTTATCGTAGATAACACCAGTCCTACTATGGAAGATTTTGAAAGATTGAGTAGGCTAAGATGTTTGCTATAGCCATGCAAGCATCAAGTAGATGTACTGAACTTAAACATATCTGAACATATTGAGGGAATTTATCGGCAGAGAAGACCCGACACTCATCCATAGAGAAGAAGACCCAGACAAAAACGACAGTGTTGGACTAAATCATGAATATAAATACGTCAAGGATTTGGAAATACAAATGTAGCTAGTAGAGGCCCTAGCCTCAAATTTTTCTTTTCTTGGCATCATGATGCCGACTATTCAAACTCACAAGAGCAACTAAATTCACTAAGAAATTTCCAGAGTTCTGTGCCGTTTAAGCCATTAAAATAACACGCCATCAAGACGCTATTCTGTCGTTATCTACGCGTTAGTCACACCCTAAAAAGACTCTTCAGGTGTTGACAAATAGTTTGCCCACGTTAGCATGTGCTTATGTATTTCCGACGTATCTTACACGGTTGCGGTAACACATTTCCCGTGCGTTAGACACACGCTAGTTATGCGCTTGACGCATGTTAATCACACGCTAAATGTGTCAACCTCATTCAAGAACGTTCAAAAATTGAACGATTGAAACATTCAGAGAGCGTTGACCAGAACATCATGGTGTGATGGACCCTTTAAGTGATTTGGATTGAAAAAGGACCATCGACTATTACTTCATTCGCTGCCATAATGACAACCTTTACAGCATTGGTACAACTTAATATCAAACTTGATAAATGCTTTCTTTGATTTAACTTCAACAATTGATATAGTTATTTCACAAGAAAATGTGAAACTGTATTGAGCATTTGTTAATTTTAGAACAACTTTTGATGTTGCCCACAGAAAATATTTAGAATACAGTGCTTTCAGGAAATTTGTTTGTTTGTTTGTTTCATTTTACACCTTTTCCCAACAGTATTTCAGTCATATAGGCGGGTAGTTTCCTAACCATAGTTCCTGGAGAGTTGCACCAGTACTAGACTACCTTCCTCTGTACTTATTAAACTACCAAAGCATCTCCCGGGGATCGAACCCACGCCAGAGAGGTAACTGGATTAGAAGTCATCAACTCTAACCCCTTGACCAGGAAATTTGTCAAAATAAAACAGACTCTGTTAAATCACACGTGTGATGTAATGTACAATTTCTTCATAATTTTGTCTTAGCAATTTTTACATTCTGCATGGACAAATTGCCTCTATTTCATGTTTATCCCTTTATGTCGAATAAATATTGAATTTAAATTGAAATGAATTGTTGTATACGATCTACTTCTATACTCATCATGGTATATTCCTAGTCAAGCCATATGATCCCCTCTTATATGTTTGATAGCATATTTTCGATTTTGAGCCTCTATTTCATGTTTAATAGTATATTTTTGATTTTTACATCTATATGACCCCCTACTTCATACTTGTTTATCCATTTGATCCCCTCCGATACTTTGATATGGTTGATAATAATATTTTCTGTTGTACATCTCTATGTTCCCCTAGTCCATCAATTTATTCTTGTATTATATGTTTAAAAGTACATAATCTTTACACAGGATGCCAAGTGAAAAAGCTTCATCTGCTCGAGATCATCCGTCCATCTACCTGTACAACAAAGAAGGCGACGACCACAGCCATGGCAAACAAATGCTTTTGACTGTGCCCTGGGCTGACCTTATGTTCACTCCGACGATCCTTTTTCCGCTTACCTATATTGTGTCTAGGGTGGTGGCCATATTTCATGCATTGAAAAATTAAGTTTAGAATTGAGCCAGTCAGATTGTGATTGTTCTGACTTACAATTTACACTAACTGTCAGAGTGATAAACTGTGATAAATACTGTACAAATATAACTATATTATCATAAACTATTCATTTATCTTATTTTCCCCAAATAAAGTAGGTCAAATATCAATTCACATAATTATTTATGTTATAATGAATACAATTGATTCTCATACAAATGTGATCATAATTATTGAATATAAAGAGCTGTACAGAGCTATAAATTGTCCAGAGAAAAGCTGGTTCCTTGATGGTTAAGAAGATAGAAGTACTAAGTTTACATCATATAATTCATTTTTTTCAAGATTTTTAACCAGAACCTCATCAGTTCTAACGGGTTATTCTTCATAAAACATGTACCAATATTTCAAAACTGGTAACAGTGTACAACAAAATGACAGTCATTTGAATGGGTTGTGTCTATCCAGTAAATCAAAATATTTTATATCCAAAGTAAACTTATCTGGAATAAAATAAATAACAACTTAAATTTTTTGTCTTCAATGATTTCAAAGATGTACCTAATTGTTAGAAATCAAAGACAGGCAAAATAAGACAGACAATATGACTAAATGTTTAACTTGTGACAAAAAATATCTAAATTTGTACCAAGGACAACAGTGGTAAGGGAATTAAAGAGTTATATCTTAATACAACCGGATCTGTTTCAGCTATAGAAATAATGACAAAGTGTTCTACCCACGTATTTAACTGCACTTGAATGCACAGTAATATGGAATTAATTGTATGAAACTCAGGTATTATGATATCTGTATAAATTGATATTTCAGACCCATATAATATGTAAATTATCCTAAAAAAATGACAAAAAAAAGATATGAAAGATTAGATAGATAAATCAAGCCCCTAAATGATGCAGCAACAAACAGACAACTTCAGTCCTCTATTTGTTTGTATACTCAATCCAAGAAAAAAAATCTGTCACATTTTTTTTTTTAATTTTATGATGAAATTTCAAATTCCTTTCTCCCTTAATTTCTTTTATAAATTTGTTATATGCAATTAAAATCAATAACTCTCAAGTCTACAAAATGAAATAATTTAAATTTTCTTAAATCATTACACTTCACATACTTAGTACTTAATGGTTTAACAGTAAATAATGGTTGAAAACTGAAACTAAGTACATTTGTAAATGTAGAGAGATAAACTGGGGTCATACTTATTGGCGACGCCGGTGAGCGGCGTCGTCTTTTATGGAACGCTTTTTATTTTTGCCTATGGAAGGAGCTGTTATTATAAGCAGTTAATTTCATGTTGTGTTAATTATATTTATTTTGATTCGTAAAAATCAAGTAAACAAATATGTTGTTATATTTGTATTTAATAACTTTATATAAAAAGCATTTGCATTGTGATATAATTTTCACGAAATTGCAGGCTCTGATTAACAGCTTGTCCCTTTGTTTTATTGACAATACTAAAACCCGGATTTCGAATATCGTTGTGGTCTACATTGATGCTCATTCATTTATATATTTTCAAAACTTTCCTACAAGAAGAAAGTTTACCTGCAAATGAGTATTAGGATAGGTAATGGACTGTTGTAAACGATTATCCTATTGATTTTATCCATATTACGTTTATCTGTTGAACAGAATGGTTGTTTTTACAAAGTGTACCAGTATCCGGATGTTGACAGCTATCCGATTTTCTGCAATTACTGCTGTCACATGGCCATCTACTTTTTTATGAAAACTTTACCATTAATTTGCATGGCATAATTAAAATGAGCCTGCAACATTTCTTAATTTTGATGTTTAGGGTGTTCTTTTGGGTTTCATGTTTTCTTTATTTCAAGGGGAAGTAACTCATGTTTACTAAATTTTTTGTTCTTTTCTGTTTATCTTAGTACGTATTACTTACAATTTTTGTTTTATAAAATTTACCAGTTGTAAGGTCATCAAAAGCATAGAGGCCCTGATGAGTGAATATTGATATATATATACTTTTACTGGCTTTATATACCCAATATTTCATATTTATTTAATAGAAACTTGGAATTATTAATGTTATGTGCATACATTTATATCTTAGTATATTGGTATGATGAGACTTATAATATTTCTGAATTTAAAGAGTTGCAGTTATGTCATTATTATTAAAGGGATGAGACTTTCATTTAAAGTTATAGATGATAATACATGTATTGATTGAAAATGTCCTGAAACTTGGATCAAGCAATATAATTGATAAAGCCTCAAAAAATCATGTTCTGAATAGTGATTCTAATTTTTTTCTAACATGTGCATAGTTTGAAAAGGACAGGTTCTGTCTTATCTATTTGTAATGGAGGGACACCGGTCTCAACCTCCAGGTCTCCTGAGTCAACCCGACAACAGACTTTACATTAGATAGTAGATTGTTACTTGTCCTTGAATAAATTTGTTCACTAAATTTTATAGTGGGTGATTTGTGCCACATGAAAACCAACAAAGTACAAAAAGTAACCGGGCGCCAGATGAAAATATGAAAATACAATCTACCACAAAGTGGTTCGTTTGTTGCATTTTCATGTTTTCGCCCGGTGCCCTTGATGTAAAATACAAATCAGCCTTCATAAAATTTCTTATCATAGATATTGTACATGTATTAGCACAGTTATATTCACTTTCAAATTGACCTGTTATAAATAATGGCACAAGTTAACCAATAACTGTCTTAGCCCTTTTTAGTAAAAATAATTATACAATAATAATTATATAAATTGTTATTTTAATTAAGACTATGAGTATGTAAGGTTTTTTTTTCTTATTTATTAATCAAGAATTAATTATCTGTTAATTTAAAAATCTAAATATCTGTCACGGTTTAGAACTGTTCACTATTTAGGGGAGAAAATGTGTAAGCGGCCAGATAGCTCAATCGCTACAGCCGCGGTACATTATTCTGTGGGTCACAGGTTTGAGTTCTGGTCAAGCTGAAAGTTTTTCTCATCCTGGTAACTGCAAATAACCATTAGTTTAATTTACTATGCTCTGTAAACATCAGAAATTCAAGTACATTAATCAATATAGTGGGGAAAAAGGTTTAGGTTTAGAACTGTTTCATTATTAAAGAGAAAATGTGTAGCCGGCCGGATAGCTCAGTTGGTCTTCTGAAAGTCATGGGTTCGAGTCATGGTCAGGCAGTTTCAGTCAGGGTTTAGAAGTGGTTTTTCAACTGACACATGTTTGATTCATTTAATAGATTGCATTTAATTTGAAATGGACAAAGGCAGTATTGCGTGATACTTTTAAATCTACAAAAAGCATTAGGTACAGTTGATCACACTATACTGCACATGAAGAAGTTCTTTTTTCTTCTTCTTCATGGAACTTCAAGCATCTGCCATATGTAATGACATTCTTGCATGGTTCAAGTCTTATCTCTGATAGCAGCTGGTGAATGTGGTTGGTACTCCTTCTCTCTGAATACCTATGGTGTCCCCCTGATGTTCATTTTAGGTCCTCTTTTATGTCTAATATATGTCAATGAGCAATAAGCTTTTATTATATGCACAGGCACAAGTATCAGACCTGGGAAGAAAAAATATTACCAGATTGATAAAAAAACCTGTGTTCATCTTAAAAGTGTCACAAACCAAAAAAAAATGTAAATGATGACCCCCTTTAAAAATATACTTAAAGTTAATAGTATATTTTTAAAGGGGGTCATTATTTACATATTTTTTTTGGTTTTTGACACTTTTAAGATGAACACAGATTTTTTATTAATCTGGTCATATTTTTTCTTCCCAGGTGTGATACTTGTGCCTGTCATTATATGATGATGACTCAGGTATCCTTGTATCTGGTAAAGTAAATCTTAAGATTGGTTTATTGACTATAAATTGTCTTTGCATCTTGGCAAGACAGAGTCTATTCTTTTTGGTTTAAGTTTCAACATAAACTGGGCCAAGCCTCCAGGTCACATGAAATGGTACTGCTATAAAGTACACATCTTTTGTTAAGTATTTAGATGCAAACCTGGATCAAATTCTTTTGGCGTCGCCCTTTGATGCTTTGCATCAATGCTTTTCTTGTATCATGTTGTAAAAGTAATTGTTGACATTCATATAATACAGTTACATATTGTCTACCATAAACCAACAACAATATTATAATAACAGAATATACACAGGTGTTACCACAATAAAACATAGCAAATTACACATTTTTAACAATGTTACTGAACATGTGGATTATATAGGTATAAGGAAAAAAGTACTGATATTTGTCAAAATTAAACATTGTAGTGACCAAGTTTAATAATTTATCATACTGTGGTATATTAGACAATTGTGTTAAAATTTACTTTAAATACAGTGTTTGAAGAAATTGGCTGAATATCTGCCAGACAGGACAGAAAATGTTCACATTTTGTTTCATAATATTTGCTGTTATGATACAAACAATAAAATGAAGGTACAAGGTAGCACTGGTGTGATACTGGTATGGGAGGCTTGAACATTACATGACAAACAATTCTAGACAAATGAAGTATCAATATCTAAAATACATACCTCTTAACTTAACACAGTGCTCAGTTTACTAAAGGAAGAAAAATGAGAAAAGGTTCCCTCTCTAAAACAGCACAAGTAACTTGTTTGCCTAACCGCTAACTTGAGTTTAAGCTTGGGTCCTCCTGCTTAGCTCAGTAAGATCAATTACAGGGGTTGTTGGTTCAATCCTCAGTTGAGGCGAAATTTCTCCATCACAACTGATCTCAAACATTGAATGTATAATAGTAATTTTCTGTCACTGCTGATACAGAAAGGGGGATTAGTGATCTCAAACATTGAATGTATAATAGTAATTTTCTGTCACCGCTGATACAGAAAGGGGGGTTAGTGATCTCAAACATTGAATGTATAATAGTAATTTTCTGTCACCGCTGATACAGAAAGGGGGATTAGTGATCTCAAACATTGAATGTATAATAGTAATTTTCTGTCACCGCTGATACAGAAAGGGGGGTTAGTGATCTCAAACATTGAATGTATAATAGTAATTTTCTGTCACCGCTGATACAGAAAGGGGGATTAGTGATCTCAAACATTGAATGTATAATAGTAATTTTCTGTCACCGCTGATACAGAAAGGGGGGTTAGTGATCTCAAACATTGAATGTATAATAGTAATTTTCTGTCACCGCTGATACAGAAAGGGGGGTTAGTGATCTCAAACATTGAATGTATAATAGTAATTTTCTGTCACCGCTGATACAGAAAGGGGGTTAGTGATCTCAAACATTGAATGTATAATAGTAATTTTCTGTCACCGCTGATACAGAAAGGGGGATTAGTGATCTCAAACATTGAATGTATAATAGTAATTTTCTGTCACCGCTGATACAGAAAGGGGGGTTAGTAGTACTTGTAGAGAAATTCGTAATTACTGGTTAGTTTTCAGTTATTTGTATCAACTGTGGAGATGTGGCAAAAAAATGTGTTAAAATTGGTGTAAAAAACAGAAAAACAAACAAACAAGAGTTAGATTTAGCTTGATAACTTTCTCATAAGAAAGATTTAAACAATCCTAGTATAACAGTGATTGGGCAAAGCATCCTATGTCAGATACTTTAATTACTTTTTATAATTAACTGCAAAGTTTGTATTTTATGCAGCGCTATTAAAGAGAAGATCTTTCAGTAAGTTTTATCCAAATGTGACAAACATTACAACATCAAAATGAAATTAATGTAAGTTTTCATATAGCCACAGGAGTTTTGTCAAATAAACGGTATAATGTTTATACATTTGTATACTCAGTGAACAAATATGCATATAGATGAACCAATTATAATCTTTATAATGAACTAATTAAAACCTTCTTGGAGAATGATTGTGACACTTTAAAACACCAGTAATATTGGTAAGACCGCACAAACCCATAACTTAAGTATTCAGCCAGGAGCTTACATTCTAACAAACAGAATTCCCGTACTAAAATCATAAGTCAAGCTTAACTATCCTCTTTAGTTCAACTTCAGTGCATACCTCATTCATTTCTTCACTCCATTTTTCAAAACAGGAAATGCACTAGTTAACTACACATTCAGTTGTTAATTTACACTTAATTTTTCAACTTCTACACACCAGTATTTGAACAGATCAATATGTTGCACTAATAAATTAACCTTCAAGCTGGCTTCTTACAATACTAGGACAAAATATCTTGCATGCCAGCGAAATTGCATAAACATTTTTTTTTTGTATAAATTTTCTTATTTTAGTAGATATCTGGGTTTTTTTTTAACTTGAAGAAAATTGTCAATGAAAAAATGTTTAAATTATTTAGTTTATAAAGTCAATATTAAGCTATCATTAAATCAGAGATTGGAGTATGAATATTTAAGAACAATCTGTTATTTAAATATGTACCAACTTTGAGTATAGCTGCTAAGATCTCTGTAAAACAAAGGACAAAGCCGGCTTTATAAACTGATTTTACTATTGATATAATGACAGGTCTTGCAATAATCCATCGTAAACCAGCAGTAAACCTGTCCTGACAAGCTCCTTGGGCATTTAAATTTGACAGTATGGTCATATTTTGTGTAAACACACTTGAATCTCTTTCATAAAATCTCTTAAAATATCAAACATTTTGTGTACCTTGTGGATCAAAATCTTTACATTGTCAAATTACATGACTATTTTTGTATACGAGGGAATTTTAATATCTTGACCAATGTTTCTCTAAAAGCTGACTACAAAGTTTATTATTTAAAAACGTGTTCATGTGCTTTTAACTTTGACCGATCATAACAATTTATGTTTAAAATAATTGTTTAAGTGCATAACCATCTAATAGCATGCTTGACTAAACAGTAACTTTCGTTCTTTTATTTCTGGTGCGTTTCACTTTGCGTCTCAACTTTACACAAGCTCTTTCATTATGAGCTCAACTATACACAGAGTATATGGACAGCTGACTCGTTGGGGTGCAGATTTCAGATTAAAGTTTTTGTCCAATAAAATATTTCTTACTATAATTTTTTTTTTATTTCTCAATGTATCAACTACAAACTTCAAATAAATGTTTCTTACTATCAACCACATGATATGTTACTATGTTAATAACTTTAAAAGCAATGTTTTCAGAATAATCTTCCCTTCAACTTTAACTGGGCATGCACAACTATGTTGCCTCTTTAAATAAAGTCTTTATTATTATTATAACTTTTCCTTAATTTTTATTTGTTTAGGTCGTCAGAACAAACAAATAATGGTAGCGAAATTTCAGACCCTGATGTGCTTATTTGCAAATAACGAAAGTAGTCCAAACTCCTCGAAGCGGTTACTTCCCTTTATATGTACACTTCCCTTACGCCGAAAAATTTAAAGGGAGA
Source organism: Ruditapes philippinarum (assembly GCF_026571515.1). Lineage (NCBI taxonomy): Eukaryota > Metazoa > Mollusca > Bivalvia > Venerida > Veneridae > Ruditapes > Ruditapes philippinarum. The sequence continues at coordinate 540,076 of NW_026858637.1, forward strand.
TCACAGATTTTCAAATGACAGGCGCATTAATTTTCAAGCCTTCTCGCTAAAGAAAAAATAGTTCCCGATTGGTCGAAGATTTATAATATTGTGTTATTCTTTATAGATAAACATGCTTATATTAAGCTCCATGATTATTTACATCAGTGTTTAACAACAGGTTTACCGTGAAAAAAATATATTGAAATAAATAAGGGTTACAAACCCTAATTTAGAATAATATGGTTTCTTCAACCTGTTATCTGATAACTTCCTCGTGGTTGAGTGGTTTACACGCTGGCTTTGGAAGGGAGAGGTCTGGAGTTTAAATCCCAGTGCAGTGAAGGCATCTTTTTTTTCTTTTTTTTAAATTTGTTTAAGCCAAATAAATCAATTAGTCTTATAGCCAATTTACTACAGTTATAACACTGGAAACAGCATTGGTGGCACTATGCAAAAACAAATTGGTTTATAATCTCACAAACTTCATCTTTCTGACATTCTGAGACCCAAACAAATTCAGCGCCTTCTGTGCTTTGATTTATATTCCTGTATAGTTGAGAGTAATTTTTTATAAATACTCTTTATCTTTATATCTGTGTTAACAGTTTTCTGTCAATGTTCCCATTTGACAAATCATGTTTATTTTGAATATTATAGATAAGAATGACATTATAACATACATGTATTCTTTATAAATAACCATTACCAAATGTTTCATCCCTCACAACACTGTATGTGACTAAAGTATGTTACATGTATTTTGATACATGATACATGTATTTTCTTTCTTTTCCTTTTATGTATTTATAAAAGGCTTTTTCAGTACATAAGGCCCTATCAATGGTATGTGCCACTTACAACACTACAATGTTTATTTTGAAGCTGCCACACAGATGCCCCCATATTCCAGTGTTTTGTCAGTGTATGGACAGCTGGACAGACAAGGGCAAATGTAACCCCCCCCCCCCCCCCCCCCCTTAAGTAGAGGCATTAAAAAAGGAGGAAAGAAAAAACTAAATATCATATTTGGACATTAACTGAACTTCTAGGGTGTTTAATTTCTTATTTGAGTACAACTTCAAAAGAAGCTGGGGAAAGTAAAAATGATAAATTTCAGTTACCATAGATAAAGTTTGGGATAACTGGTTTTTGCATGCATGGCTGCACAATTTTTATAATGCACTAAATTTACTTTTTTCACCGTCTATATAATATTTTGAAGTATATAATGAAATGGTAAATGTTTAGTTCATGCAAGAAATCACTTGAAAAATTAATATTAATTAATGGATTTTTTTCAGTTTAAAAATCTTGATCTTTACTTTTTTGAAAATGTCGCACATTTTAAGACCTTCAAAATGATCAAGCCTTTTGTAAAGGATGGGTTTTTTTGATAATGTTGAATCAAGCTATCACACCCTTCAGCAACCCACATTAATAAAAACCAGTCAAGCCCTCACACACAATATGTGGTTAAATAACATACTTTTACTGATAACAAAAAAATAACAGTACTGCTTATTATGTAGCACTATTTTGTAATGAATTTCTTAATTAATTTAAAAACAATTGATGGTGAAGATGATGATGATGATAATAAGTGTGATATTATGTTGATAATAAGGATGATAATAAAAATGATGTTCTTATTTTACAGTAAAACCTGTGGTTTGATAATGACATGTATGTAACAAGTAAAATGGTTTCCTGCGGAGAACATTTTTAATGATATAAAGATATTTCATTCAACTATTTTCAACATTGGGGGAGGGGGGGGGGGGGGGGGCCCGATAAATAAACGTTTGTATCAGGAATATAGTTGACAATAATCAATCAATATAGAAAAAAGTCTTTGGAAACTGGTGACTGTTGATGACCGGAAGGTCGAACACATATCAATTATTTCGTTTAAAGAAAATGATTAAATAGGCCTACCATTTTATGAATAATTCCTAGCAAAAAAAAAAAAATAAATAAAGTAAACACACAAGTTTACGCAGAAAATATCTCTATTTTATTATGGCAGATGCCACTACGAATATTGTAATTTTGTAGATTTTCAGTATAAACAATTTATTGTTTGTAAAATTTGAGATACATATTAAAGAAACATTGATAATTTTCAAACGACATCATTAAAGTTTTTCCACCTTAAACGGTAAAATATTTATAGAAAATTAGGAATATCACGTAATAGTTTTTTGTTCTTAGTTAGGTGTAATTCTGACTAATTCCCTAGAGGTAAATCCGTAACGTACCGGCAAACGGTATTTAGCCAGGTTTTCGAAAGGTCAATATTAACCAATCATGTACGGTTTACAGATCACATGCTCCCCCATGTACCGAAAACAGGTCACGTGCTCCTCCATGCCTCAAAAGTTAAAACGCGTACCAATACCCTGCGGTCTCGGACAGACCGCAGGGAATAACATAAGGCGTCATTTGATGATATTGATGATGACAGCAATAAGCATTTTTATAATACATTGTATATTAATGATGACAAAGAATAATTAAAAAAAAACACACACAAAGAATTAAGCTACAAACCTTGAAGTAGGTATAGGAGGCCTGTAATGGTTGTCTTTGTTATTTCCCCTTAATGTAGCCCCATAAACTTGTTCTATCCTGAGTAAATCTGGGGCACTAGCATATAATGACATAGTTCTCTGACTAGGCTCCGGCAGTGGAGGGGGAGCCATGTTCGGTGCTGGGGTATGAGAAGACCCTGTACTGCTTTCTTGGCCATCCTCGATGTCAATTGGCACAGCACTCAGTGACAACATAGGTCTTCTATACACATTGTCCATCGCTGGACTTAAAATATTTCCATTTTGATACTGAAAATTCCTTGGTAAAGTTTTTGTTTTCAACTTTTTCTCCATTTTCAATCTTTTCTTTTCTTCCTTTGCACGTTTCTTTTCTTCTTTTTCTTTCCTCTTTCTCTCCTCTTTTTCTTGCTTTTTCAGCAATTTCATTAGTTTTTTATCACCCTTAGAATCCAACAAGGTAGGCATGCTTGAAAATTTTAACTTAGACTGCATTAATGTACCCGATTTTCGGCCAACAGTATAAAACTCCTGTCCACCAGAAGTCCCCGGTACTCCGGCATGAAAATCATTCACAAAAACTTTTTCTTTTCCCGGTGTTCTTATCACAATACCTGACTGCGGAATTCCATTGACAGTAAAACTCTTCCCCACACTTGTACCTACACTTGTAGCTATTGAACTTTGCGACATTCTTCTAGTTCTTTCCTCCATGTTTAAATTATCCAAGTTATAATCACTTAAACTTCTCGATAATTTATGAACACTTTCAATCTGTGGTTCAGTTTTGACAGTTTTCCTAAAATTTAAACCAGGAATATCTTCCCATTTGATATCATTATAGTTTTGGGAGTTAACACTTGTAATTTGATTGCCATGTGTGTCATTCCTTACGAAATCCCAATTTTGAACTGACACATTATTTGCTTCAATATTGTTATCATGGAATGTTGGGTTTACTTTACACACATCAGTAAATTCCAACTCTGAAATAGATCGACTGCTACCTATCGAGCTAGTATTAAAACTGTTAACACTATGTCCACTGTTTACACTATTAGATCGGTAAATTGTACGCACGACCCCATTTGGATATATTCCTACTTTGGCACTGCTCCAGTTTTCACTTATAATACTAACACTGTCCAAGTCTCTGTCCTGAGGTACTTTATGAATTAAGCCAGGTATCTGATCATATTCAGACCATTTTTTAATCACATAATCTGTATCCCTTAATCTACTGCGATTTTCTGCTGGGGCAGACTGGCTTCTTTTTTGATATCTCCTCTTTCTACTGTCACAACTTGCAAAAGAATCGTTACTGTTTATACTGCCATATGGAGTGGAAGAACGTGGTGAGTTTTGTGCGCTGTAGTACCCTCGAGGTTCTGTGCGTCTTGGTACACGAGGGGTGCTTGTTGCATCAGGTATATCAGATCTACTAACCCTTACAGATCTATCAACAATAATGTGTTGACTAGGTAGTGTGATATTGTGTAACACATGATCAGGACTATTGCTTGTTACATACGCTTCACTAGTCACATCAGTAGTGGCCTGGGGCCTTCCAATGACATAAACACTAGCTCGACTGTCATTTAAGGAAGTACCTGGGGGAACTGCTACAGCTTTGATAGGTATATTTCTCCTTGGCGATTCATCAACAATATTTTGACCAGATTTTGGTCTTAACCCATTTGGTAGGGCAATAAATTTGTTAAGCGGGAAACTTTTCTGAGGGAGAGGTCCTGGTGGCCTTCTGCTTTTACCATCTAGTGGCTCTACTGGTATTCTAACAGATTTCTTAAAACTGTCTTTTGTACGTTTTTTAATAGCTTTCTGACTCATATTTAATGATTGTTGACAAAAGTCAGTGTACACAACTATATCAGTCACAAATATTTGATCTGCCCTAAACCACAAAAATGGGATTACATTTTCAGTCTGCACACAGCAAATTTATCAATATTTCTCTTTACCTGTAAAACACGACTACACTGTCAAAATGTGTGGACAATAGGCTTGTGTTCAACAATGCAAAAACATAATTGATAGTTGATGATACCTGGTAACTTTAAACCTACCCTCATCATTAATAATCTGACACAAAATCCATACACAATTTTAACATAATCCTTAATGTAGAAATGCAACCTTATTTGATAGCATGAATTTTTTAAAACACAAATTTTAATCAAGAATGTTCAAAGCGGTAAATAATTGACACATTTTTCTCTGCTTGTATTCAATACAGTTATGATAAATCTTTTTCATTTTATCTTGCCTTTATCCACTAATCTTGACTTATATCCTAATTCTTAATCCACCTTAAAGTAAAATAACTGAAATAAACAACACCTTTTTTCTCTTTCACAACTTATTTCAAAAAGCCAACAATGGCAATGAATACTAAGGAAGATTTCTTTAAAGAGTTCACTGTTTCCATCGATCAATACCTGTATAAAACTCCTACAAGCTGCTTAGAAAATTCTCATCAAGGAATTGCTAGGCTGCGACTGTGTGACAGGTGTGCTAAATATAGACTTATTGATCGACTATCACTCTAAACACAAAGAAATGTCCCATAGGATGCTGAGTAATTCTTTATATCTTAAATGATTGGAAAATAAATGATCTAAACAATCAGTCTTTTTTGAAACATAGAAAATCAAGCAATCCCGTCAGTTTTATTTTTAGTGAGTACTTTTTTTAAGTTTAAAGATAGAAATATTTTATACTACTATTCTGACATATCTTCTAGATATTTCTGTTTGGCTTTCATGCCTTACCATAAAAATAATGTTCCTGTTTGAAATTTGGGACACCTACATAGAAGATAACTGTACAAATGTATATGACAGTTATAAGTTCAAGTTTTAATGAAGAAATGCTTGATCATTATGGCTAACATTTTATTTCATTTTCACTATTTTCTTCTAAAATTACAACTGCTTATTGTCATACCATACAGACTAAATCATTTTTAGTGTTATCATATCTTATATAACAATTCAAAAATAAGATTATCTTACTTAAGTTTTAAGCCCAGCAAACTTTCTTTACATATAAGCCACTTTGTAACAAAAGGTTTTAATTAGGTGGAATGTATTATCTTCAGATCTTTGTACAAAGAGGAATAATCATTTTCTTTTATAAACCAAAAGTAAAACTCCCCTGTTACATCCCATAAATATTTTAATTCAAAAGAAAGCAAGTAAGTGCAAACAAAAGTAAGTTGCAGCTTTATCTGATATTTTTGTCTGTATGTTGTAAGTTTCATATAGATATCAACAGTATTCAAAATACATAAAGACAATGGTCTTCTTTGTTTCAAGGACACCTTCATAAATAATCCTGCCAAATATTTTAAATGTACTTCATTGTGCATCTTTATTTTAACCTGTACAATTCGGAATTCATTTTAGGTAAAATTTAAAAATAAGTACTGACTGAATATTGGTCTGCACTGATCACATGAGTAATTTTAGTTGCTGCCAGCAGGCTAAAGGACTTGATGGTGATGATAGTTTATCTAACAGATCATGGCAATAAGCCAGGTGAGTCAGTCCTGCGCAGAATGTCAAGCACTTTACCAGTATTAGTTGCCTTCACTTGGCAAGGAACTAAAAAATTTCATACATGCCAGAGCAGAGGTACAGTGGGAATGACAGTTAAAAGGATTTCATGACCAATCACAATGAAAGTGACCTGCACGGTCTGGGAATTAGACCAAGGTCACTCAATTCACAGTCCAACACTCTACCTATTGAGATAACCTAGCAGTACATGGCTAAGGACTTATTATTATATAAAGACTAGCTTCTACACCAGACTATATTGTTGGTTGGTTTGATTAAAGTAATTTTTATGACCTGACATTATGATGAACAAAGCAGTCTGAAGGACAGCTAAATCCCCTTCCGCAGTGAACATGAATGCGTACTTTGACCTTTTGCCGCCATGACCTTGATGTTATGCCATGCATATCATAAGTGCATAGTCTCATGATGGTGATTACTTGTGCCATGTTATTTAAAATCTTCCATAGAGTAAAAAAGTTATGGAGAACATATAACCTTGACCTTTGGGGTAGCAACCTGGATGTTGAACTCTGCAGATTGTGTCATGGTGGTGATCATTTGTGCCAAGTAATTTTAAAACCTTTGAATTGTCAATAAGTTATAGAGCGGACATGAAAAATAGATGTTTTGTACATTGGACCTTTGAGTGTGACCCTGACCTTGAGGGTTGTGACTTGATTATTGTGCTCTGTCAATGGTGTCATAATGGTGATCATTTCTGCCAAGTTATCTTAAAAACATTGCAGCGGTACAGACACAAAATGTAGTCTAACATTTAACCTTTATGTGTGACCTTGACCTTGGGGATGGCAACCCAATTACTGGCTATGCTAATGTTCTTATAATAGTGATTAATTGTGCCAAGTTATTTTTTAAAAACTTCAGCTATTAAAAAGTTATGGAGCAGACACAAAATGTAGACTTTTTAACATTATTCCTTAAAGTGTGACCTTGACCTTTTGGGTAGCAAGCCAATTATTGTGCTCTGCAGGTCGTCTTATCAAAAAAATTTCAGCAGTTTAAAAGTTATTGAGTGGACACGAAATGTAGACTTTTTATTATGAAATGAAGACTTTTTAACATTTGACCTTTAAGTGTGACCTTGGAGGTATTAACCCAATAATTGCGCTCTGCACATCGTCTCATTATGGTGATCATTTGTGCCAAGTTATTTAAAAAATTTTAAGCAGTTAAAGTTATGGAGCAGACACAAAATGTAGACTTTTTATTATGAAATGAAGACTTTTTAACATTTCACCTTTAAGTGTAACCTTGACCTTGGAGGTATTAACCTAATTATTGCCCTCTGCACATCATCTACTTGTGCCAAGTTATTTCAAATTTTTTTCAATAGTTTAAAAGTTATGGAACAGACAGGAAGGTGTTACGGACGGACAGACAGACGGACGTACTTAGGAAATGGTACTTATGTGACTTTTCCTTTGATCTTTTTAGCCATTTTTAGTCACACAAGGCCTAAAAAAAGACACACAAGTAAAAACAGAATGAATAGGATCAAAGGAAATGTACCGTTACCCATTGTTCTCCAAGTCACACAAGTACCTCTGGGTTTGTACGTTCTAACGGACGGACTGACAGACGGAGGCCATTTCTATAATCCCCTTTCCGCTATGCAGAAGGGGATTAATAAATACTATTACAGCCACTTTATAATCAAATGTTACAACTTCAATGATACAATAAATGCACTATTACTTAAATTACAATAGATCATTCCAAATACTGACATATAAACATGCAACCTTATGAATTCACATCAATTTCAAACAAGCATTCTTCTTTTAATCATTATTTATTACACTGATAAAAAATGAATTAGTGATCTTCTAATTTCATTGCTAATACAATAAAAATACATAATAACAAAAAGATAAACCTATTAAGACAAGACAATAAGATTGATGGCGATGTTAAAATACCTCACATAAATGTATTGAAAATAAAGACCTCACATAAATGTATTGAAAATAAAGACCATAACCAATTTCTATCAAAAGAATATTAAGTAGATTTTTTTTTTTTTGGATTAACTGCAGGGAAAATCAAAGACTTTGATCAAGGGAAAGAAACCTCATAATATGTTTTTCATACATAATTTATTAATAATAATTATTTCAACTGATCAGCTGATTGGTTTGGATATATTATGACTAACTTAACTACAGTATAATTGTTTAAGTTTATTGAATCAATAGATAGTGGTAACAGCTGGTAATTAATATTACACAATCAGGATATCAACAGAAATATTGTACAAGTCAACGTTTACAATTTTAATCAATATCAGATAATGACATTCCCTCAATGACTAACTAAACAAATCTTTGAGTAATATGGGTGGACAGACTGAATATTTGCAAATATTTTGAAATTGTCATAATATTGTCATGAAATTCTGTTTTTAATAACTTTTATAAAGCTGTTATACTTTTTTAATGACATTACTCAGTTTAATTTATGATTTATGTAATTAAAAGGGAGAGAACTACACAAATATTAAATTTCAAATTGGCAATTTATTTATACCATAGTTACTTCCCTTACCTTGACATTTTGCTATTTGATAAAATTAAATTTACCCTTTGTAGACAACATGTACTAGCTCGGAAGTAGCAATAGAGCACTTTATTGTATACCTCCAAAAGATGTAGGTTCTTTGTTTAACAGTCATGATAAAGTTATTGATATTTCTAAATATGTGTCATTATTATTATCGTCAATTTGGGGAAGTTCTATAATATTGCCGCCATGACAGCTTCATGCCACGGACCCACGTTTTCATGAAAAGAAATCCCATCAAATTAAATGATAAATAGAAAAAAGGGTAAGCTTATAATATTGCTAAAATAAGTTACATCTATGAATTTCGTTTTCGTAGGTCGGTGATCCTAAACTAAGCTGATGAATTTTGTAAATTATAAAATTCACAGTTATACTAAATTTGTTAACTTCAATGGATGCTGATAAGCCCTGTACTGAACTGGATGCTGATAACAACCACGTGATCTCTATCTCTGTGGGGTCCACCAAAGGGAGTTATGCAGTCAACAAAATGAATTTCTTTTTTAAATAAAAGATCGAGTAGAAATCATATAATGGCATTATGATGTCATCCTAAGCATACAATTCATTTCTCACATGGGGCTGCAACATTAATGCAAACACTAGAAAGTCTTGTCTTACATATAATCCCTTGATTAATCTAGAGACATCTGACCAGGCTCTATTACTGACCAACTTTATAATTTCACCTTAAAATCTCAATAATTCATAATGGACATTTCTAACTTGGTGGAGACTGGACAAGTTTATTTAAGAAATTAAGCAGGTAATACTAACTAAAAAACTTAAATTTAAATCTCTTTTTAAGGTAACTCATTTCATCTAAATTATTGAATTTGCTCCATCAACAGTATTGCCAAACCTCCAAACATTTTCATCTGGCATTTAAATAACTTGCTTTTAATCCAAAGAAAGATTTGTTTGTGTTCAAAAATAATGAAACACAAGTTTTATTATGTAAGAAAAAAAACTTCAGAGGTTCATTGGATTATAATCATTACATAGGTAAACTCTACTTTGAAACAAATTAATTTTACTTCAGTTTAAGTTAAAATCAATTAAGTTTTATTGCATTCAAATTCTTAAAGTATTTTAAAGCAGGGTCTGATACAAAATAAATTCTTATTTGATTTCAAGAAAATCTTAAAGATATCACATACAAGTGTATTGATGAGATAATAATCTGATAAAGTTTTGACAACATAAAGCTGAGGTAATCAAGCTACAGTAACATGTTTAGTTGTCAAGTTGAATAGAAACTTTTTTGTTCAACATATGGGGCCTGAACACATGTTACCTTATTGATTCATTGGGAAATTTCAAAGTTTTCATAGTTTTAAGCAACTGCTAGCAGAGTTAAAGTTGTGGATGTCAACACCAACATATGTAGAACTGGTAATGGTTTTACCCCCATCAGATATGGACAACTTGGAATTATATTCCATAGCCCACCCCTTTTCCCAACAATCATGTCCCTTGAAGAATTGACAAATTGTCTTGAAGAATTTAACAATAAGTAAGGTACACTGCAATATCATCTGTATAAAGGTCATTTATGTATAGGAAGCAAAGAAGGAGCAAAACTGACCCTTGAGGAACTGCTGAGGTGACAAGGACTATGTCTGAAGAGTAACCATTTACAACAACACATCAAGCCCAGATCTAGCTAGCATTATACATAATGGATCAAATATATTATCAAATATTAGCAGAAGATAAAACTTTCATATTCCTGATATTAGAACTTTCTCAGTTGATTTGTAACATATCAAAAATTGTTTGAAAATACATTTGCCATTATGTTTATTGCAGGGTTCCTTCCATACAGAAATGACAGCTGGGAAAGTATAATCCTTGAAATGCTTAACTACAAGTCGGATAAGAGGTAAATTTGGAAGAAAAAGACCATCATTCAAAGACCAAAAAACATTATATTTAACATAGAATTTGAATATGCAATAAAATCGGATTGTATTGTGTATTTAAGTAAAATATCAGCTTATAACAACATTGCTATTGTTGTCAAATGTAACTTATAATAAGGTAATATGATGTCATAATCTACTTTAATTCAGGTCTATTCTTATTCCATATAAAAATTTCAAACTATATCAAGTTAAAAACTAGAATTAACATACCCTTTGTATGTCCATTATGAAATTAATGCTTTAAATGTTACTTTACCTAATATGTGGGAAGTGTCTGTTTACTAAAGTATTAAAGAAAGTGATGTTTTGTAAACTCTTCTACCTCTGCTCATACATTATTATTTTGTCAACATTGTTTATGTCACAGGGTGAGAAAAATGTGCAGCCTGACTGGGACTCAAACCCAGGATGCTCTGAATACTGTTTGTCGCTCTACCGACTGATATATCCGGCAGCTGCTTTACATATCTTCTCCCCTAAATAGTGATTAATTCTGAACCCAACTAAACTGAAATGTCTCTTTAATATTTATACAAATTTGTATGTATGTTTAATTGTTATTTTCACTGTATAATATTGTATAATTATGTAAATCACTTAACTGTGGAAATAAAGAGAATAATTATATAACAATCTGACTGTAACCAATAGCTAAAAGATTTCTCGAAATAGTTGAGCTAAAAATCATGTCTCATAATTGCAAGAAAATTTTATTTACTCATTATCAGAGCAATATCTTAACAAACTGCAACTTCTGTACAAAAGAAAAATCTACCAAATGATTAATTTTATCTTAAGATTCATTTTGCAGAATACATGCAATTGTACAATACTGACTTTATAAATAAAATAATACTGAATCTGTAATCATACTGAAATTAAAAAACAACAAAAACCCACCATTTACAAGTGCCAAAATCAAATAATTTACATTTACATGTTGTTACACAAGCCTTTTGTCCCTCCACACTTAAACAATACTCCAAATTGTCCTTTCCAACATAGAATATCTAAGTGTATTCCTAAAACCTTATAATGCTATAATCACTTGTTTCATAAGAAATCACGAAGTAATCCATACTTGTTGATATAAGAATGTTATACATTATGTTAACATATTTATAACAGATTTATTCCCCTACACCAATATGTGTATCAATTTACTGGTGACAAATTTTCAATATCACATTTTAAAGCAGTTCATCAATAATTCAAAATATTGATTATCTATTACATCCCTTGAATTTAAGGTGTTCTGTTATTGGTTAGCACATTTTCAATGTTTAATGTCAAAAACATTTACTTGGAACATGTTTACTTCTTTAAAGAATGACCTTTTCATGTTAAATTAATAGTTATTGCACCTGCTTTTGATACCTTTTGATAATTGCACCATAGAGATAATAGATACTTCAGGTAAAAAGTTTCAAACCAGCAGATGGCATTAGTCACAATGCTTTTATTGCACCATATGACAATCTATTTATAGCAACACATTTTATAGCATCTTAAATCTGATCATGTTTTTCCCATTATAGTATATACTAATAAAATAATCAAAGTACACTAAAATAACATCAAATAGGTCAGTTAAATATTGCTTTGGTTGTAAGTTACTGGCAGCCTATATTCTATCATATCAGAAGTCTCATAAGTGTCTGTAACAGCCAGACAAGACTTAAGGAGATACATTATCCTAACTTTCATCTGGACAAAACCATTCACCATTTTTTAAAGCTGCATATCTCCAGATGAGCCGAAAATCAATTTGAAAAAAAAATGCTTCAAGAATTTAAGAAAAGTAAAGATACCGTATAAGTACTTTTTTCTGCGGGAACTTTATTTCTGCTATTTCTGCGGTTTATAACGACACCGCAGATTTAAAAACCGCAGAAAATTAAGCCTTTCGCTATGTCTACATGTATGTCGGAATATGTCAACTACCTGTATTGTATAATTACATCACCATGTACCGTTTTCAGCTTTTGTAGATGGGAATAATTTTTCTTTATGTATCCGTCATGAATAAAATATTAGAAAAAAAGTTACTTTACTTGTTCTTTTTGTTTTAAAAAATATCATGTTTGTATGATTTTCGCTCACCCTAAGCTTGATTTATTTTAAAAATAAAACTATTATAGTTGGACGGGTGCAATAAACATACCCTTTTGTATTTGTACAATATATTGTGTCTACGTGGGATATTACCATTGTTTATTTTTTACACTTCATATTTATACACATGCAGTATTACAATTAATTGTTGTCATTGCACGTTGTTGTTTGTTTATTAACATTTTGTTTATTGCATTCATTGAACGCTGCCTTTCATTGTTGATCTTGTTTATCATATTTTATATCCCGATACATGGTGATCACGATGAACACACATTATAAGTCGTCTGCATGTTTACCGGAAGTAATGTACATGTTACAACAACATATCTTGAAATTTTGTCTGTTTGTATCGGTTAATTTTGTAAAAATATCTAAATTAAAATGCAGAAATAAAAAACATCAATGCGTAAATGATAACACCGCAGAAATAAGATACGCAGAAATTTAAAACCCCTTATTTTAACCAAAATCGCAGAATTTTAAGCCCGCAGAAATAAGTACTTATACGGTATTCACAGTTCAAGTAATGATTTACATGCTATATGCAATGAATGACTGATTTTACAGTATTTATCAACATATTTTTACTCCATGAATAACACAGTAAGGGCTATTTTTGCATATTTTAACCTTTTTTGTTAATTTATTGTTTGATTTTATTAACCTGTCAATTCCATACTGATTATACGGTCAATGCACAGAATATATTAATATTCGATATATGTTCGGTAAATTCTGTTAGAGGTACGCAGTAAGATGTGATTAAACTTATCTAGTTTCGATGAATAAGTTACACTGACCGTTAAAGCGCAATAGGGTACGGGTATATTTTATCTGAATGTCCAACGTGTTGTAAGATCGAGGCAGAGTATGTCCAGGTTTTTTTTCTTATTCATAACTATTTTCAACATTTTTGAAGTTATGGTTGATCCGTTTTTAATATGTTTTGCACTTTTTTGTAAATACTATACTTTTGTATATAACATTGTTATATTATAACTGTTTGTTATAATAGAATTAATTCTGAAAATTCATTAGGATTAAAATCAATAAATGTAATTTCAGTACCGTAAAATACAATACAAAATGTGACAATTCAGTGTTTCTTAGGTGTTTCATATCCGTGTAGACAATTTTGCAGGCGCTTGACCATTTAATAAAAAATTTCTTAAAAAATAAAGAAAGAATAAGTCTAAAAAGAATGTCGAAAGAAGGGATCGAACCTCGGACCCCTCATGCATTAGGTAATCACTTTACCGACTGCGCTATTGCGGATGTTACGAGAACCTTTATTAAGCTAGTGGGAGTTATCCAAACGTTATTTATATGCTCCATAATAATTCTCGTAAAATAAACGGACACAACCGAAATGGGATCGAATATTTAAATGTGTGCTATAATGTATTCATAATTGACAGGTCAATAAAATCAGACTATACCTGTATTGAAAGAGTTGCTTGCAATGTGTAAGCTCACTTGACAATATTTTACTTTTTGATACATTTTCAAAATGTTCATGAAAAATAAGCATGAATCTCATTCTGGAGGCATGTTTCAGGAAATTTTTATAATGTGAACTGACTAAATAGGGAACAGTGCAGTCCATGAACAGACAGCACGGATATGCCTGCTGGTCTTGGTGTGCACTGGTCATATAAGCAGAAGCAGTTGCCCCCAGTTTAAACAGTGGACAGTAATGGAGAATAATCCAGATACAAATAAACTTTGACTAATAAAGGAATGTAATAATAATTTACATATCTTCTGAGACCTTTATGATAATGATAAAATCAAACATTATTTCCAAATTTTCAAGATATTGTCAGATTAAACAAAGGGAGAGCATTACAAAATGGCACCAGTCACAGACAGAGTTAGAGTTCTTGAGTCCAGCACTATTCTTGCTCCCATTTAGTCTAAGTTTAAGTTTCAAATAATTTCTTTTTATAGTCTACAACATGACACTCAAATCTTAAAAATACAGTCCTTTGACTCTAAACATCTATATAGAATTAAACACTACAGATATGGTAAAATATATAGCCCACCAGAAATTGATACACACATGTATTTACAAATTTATCTCCAACTGCAAGTGTTACATTTATTTGAGACATATAATAATCCATCCATTTCTAATTTATAAGATACATGTTCTCCACAATTATAAACAAATTCAACATTCCGAAGTATTACATAATGACCTTGTTGAATTCACCAAAACTAATTTTCCCTTTACTTATTCACAGCTCAACATTTGTCATTGTCTTATACATATAGGTTATATTGGTTTTCAGACCCTAGGGATGTTTATTTTAGATATATACATTAGACGTTGGTCACAAAATGTATCTAAAATTGACACTTCATTATAATTGGTACTATCCAATTACTATAACAATTATTATCCTCTAGGTGCCGTTACTGTTTACCTAACCTCCTGTATTGAGAGATCTTCAAACACTGCAATAATCCTTTTTATCACAACTAATTCTTTCAGCTATCACAAAATTTCAATACTTTCTTTATCTTTATCCATTGCATATTTTACAACATGTTCAAATGATTATTTCTTGTGTTTTAAGTATTTAATATCATGTAAACATTGAAAAGTATGCAAATTTATTGGTCCATTTAATTTTCAAGCAATAAAATGCCAGCAATAAAATGTCAAGTTAGATTTAAAAATGAAAGGTTTTTATTAGCAGCAATTGTATATGGTAATTAATGATTTATAAACTAAATATCAGGTGTCCTTCTTCCATAAATGGTAATATATAATGTTACTTTTAATTGTCTATATAAAACAATAGAATATTTTACAACATTTCTTATTTCATTACACAGATGAAAGTATAGATTATATAGATTAAAGCCACCATTGTTGAGGAATTTTAAAAAATCTTTCTTAATCTCATTACACACATCAATGAATCTGAGCAATATATTATTGATATTTTTTAACATATTTTTTGAATATCTTAAGAATGAGAATATGCTGAATCAATATATATTTTTAAGGATCAGCAATCAATAACTCGGTCAAGTATTTATCTACAATAAAAAATCTTTTCTTTGACATCTTTCCAATACAACATGGTATGAAGCTTTACAGAAATATTCATATTTGATGCCATAAATTCAACCTGGGCAATTCACAAGGACAGTTGATAAGAAAAGGTCAGGACCTATGTAAAAGAAAACCCACAGGAACCTTCTCAATATCACATGTAATTAACCATACAGTAAAACTGCAGGTGTATGTAACTGTGCTGTTACAGTCATGTACTTTGACAGAAGAGGTGCTACTGTATGAGTTCAACAACATCATATAGTTTATCACAATATAACAAGTGGGACATTATTTCCAGTGGAAAGTCTTGAACATTTATCCATCACATCAGACAGAAAATAATATTACAATTGAATAATCCGGTATCACAATTACAAACGGAAATTAACAAGACTTTTTTGTAAATCTAAATCACAACCCAGAATCCAGTTTCAGTCCAATATTCATTTATCCATTCTTCATTTACACATATTGCAAAAAAAATTACTGAAATTAAATGATCTACGAAAACCATCATTAAACATAGTTTTCACACATACGATATGCCAGAGTTAAGGGGTTATAATTATATGTAAGCTAGATGGTTTAAGAGATACATACTGAAATATAGAAAATTCTCACGATGTTTCTTTTTCTTTCTTAATTTACAGATTAAATGATGCATTTCATCGCGAAGTATTTAACTTGCACTACTTTTAACATCAATGAATAATAGTTTATTACGTATAATGACTAGCATAAAAAAACTTTTTTTTAATAATTTTATTATTTTGTTTTTTTTACACCTCCCAAACATTTTGCATTGAAATAGTGAAAGGAGCAATGTCATCCATCTAAATATAATGAACACATTAAGTATACTATAAATTATTATACTATCATGAAAATCTATGGGTATATTCACATTATTCCTACACTTGAGTGAGAATATATTTTTAAACACTTTCTTAACCACATAAAGAACAGAATGTTTCATTTATTTTTACATTGACTATGAAAAGATGTATGGAAACTTAACTTCTCGCCACAGGCTTTGGGCATTTGGTAAACAGGTTTACTGTTTTTACTTTAAGTCCTATAACTGTTAAACTTTCTTTACTTGAAACAACTAGTATAGGTTAGTGTTTAATAATATGCATTAACAAAAATAATTGGTCAAGCCTGCCGCAGGCAGGCGACCAATTATTTTTGTTAATGCATATTATTAAACATTAACCTATTTAATGATCAACATTATTTTTTCAACCAAAAACAAGGCATTTCACTAACCGATAGCTCCGCCTTTTCGCTCTACAAGATGTCTACACCTTGTCAAGTTTCTAACATATCACATTTAGATAAGCTAAATAAATGGCCCTATCAACAAATAATCAGCCACATTTTTTCCTGAAATGTCACAGAATTTATACCTTTATCTCATGTCTCTATAGAATATCTGTGAAAAAAAAACAGCGAGGAAGATGATGCAATTAGGTAAAATCAATGGAGTTAATGAAATGTGTACATCCTTTATAAATAAATGGAAAATGTGAGAAAATACATTAGATTAATAATTTATACAAATTCGTTGTTAGCTTTAAGTTATTCACTAATATTTAAAATCCCTATTGATTTGCTCATTTGAAAAACAGTTGACTTTTTTCTGTGTGTCAGTCTAGGTTTACAGGTGGTACAATAAGTTTTCTAGCCAAAATATGTAATCATTGTATTCTTAATATCAAATATTGTTTATGCAGTTCATTCCTATCAGCTGAAATAAAATTATGTTTTGGTTACTTTTTCTAGAAAAAAAAAAGAAGTTTAAAACAGTCAGCAATTTATAGCAGACATTTTTCTTAGGAGTTAAAAGGATATAAAAAAGTTACTATGTAATCATTTGTCTCTGCGTGCCCAACATGTATTATCTATGTAATAAATCAATTGATTGTATCCTCACATTTAGTAACACCTGACCTCGACTATTTTTTTTATGTTGGCATTGTTTTACTAACCTTGACATTTTACAAATCAGAGTGTTAACCATACCTCTAACTCCTCCCTAATATAATGCATTATTGAAATTTGTTAGACTCAGGTTAGACGACAGATTAAGTGAATTTTATTTAGTTAGTACACATTAACCAAAGTTAGACTAAGCTGAAATTTGAAAAATACTACAATGTGATTGGACAAAAAATAATGTTGATCATTAAAGTATGTTCTGGGGAATCATATCTCTAGCATTAGAGAATACTCTTGTTTATTCATAATGATAGTCCAAGAAGCATTTTGTGATTATTCTTGTCTTCTTTTGTTTGTTTTCATCTTATTTCAAATAAAAATACATTTAAATACTTTTATGAAAATAAACATAAAAAAGTATACTACATAATAATAATTTCTATTTTGCTGATTCATGACTATTAAATTTGCCATGATACTGATAAATTTGTTTTTTTTAAATTCAAATTTAAAAGGTTATGGATATTTATATAACTGTGGCAATAAAAATATTGATAATTGTAGTATTGATGTTTCTCACTATAAGCCACTGTTTTCATTACTGTGAGGCTTTTAGCATCATTTTGTTTTCCTTAACAAGGAACTTCTTCCACTCTATAACTATGGGGCTTTAGATGTACTGATCTTATGTCCATTATTGTACAGGTTTTTGCTCATTTTGCATTGCTCTCTGTTCTTGGAATCAAGAGATTTACATCTCTTTAATGTCATTCCAGTAGAAAATCTTTGGAGGAACTTACACAAAATATAGGTATATTCCTATAGAACTATTTTACTTATTTAGACACCTACCTATTATCTCCTCTAACTAGAGTGGCCAGGGTGTTCCGATATAATAGTGTGTTCTCTCTTGATTCCTCCGCTAATAAATCTCCAAAAGATCCAGCTGTAAAAGAGAAAGCTTACTTATTATTAATAGTATACCTTTAATATATGCCCTTAACCACTTATATACTGATAGTATTGTCAGGAGAGAGACAGCAACCATTATCCTGCTATAACAGACTTGTTCATCTTTCAATCTGGACAAAACCATTCATCATATTTATGGAAAATTTCAAAATATGTACAGACAGAAAAGGGAACAGTGCATGACAATAACCAGACAGCACATATGTGCTGGTATTGGCCACATGGGTACAACTAATTGACCTATTAATGCATTTTTATAGAAACAAAATTACAAATAAATTATAAGACATTAATGTTTAATAATAAGTACATTGTATTGTACATTTACTATCAGGGAAAGTAATACAGGAAAAAATATTTCTGACAATAATTTTTGATTACTTCCCTTACAATATATATTTTTGGCTTGTGGCCACAGCCGCAAGCCATTTGTTTTGGAAAAGTTGTTCCAGTCAGGTGGTTTCCTGCTTACATTTGTTAGTGCATGATGGAACGGGAAACCAGCCTAGGTTTCCGCTGCAATCGTGACAATTCAGGTGATTCCGTCATACTACGGAATCAGACAAAGTAATAATACGGAAATCTAAGCTACTTTTAGTTACTTCGGTAATCCCAGTTTGTTTATATAAATAGGATTTCTCTATCACATTTGTCTGCGATTGAGTTATATTTAGATCTACTGTTTGCAATTCTAATGTGGAGTTAAAACTACAGTATAACGTCATCTAAAAATAGCCCATGCATATCATTAACCTTACCACGTGCCGATCTACAGATAGCGCATCCTGTGTTGTCGGTATATCTGTGATCAATACATAATTGACATAGATATTTTAGGTGTAACATCGTTGATACATGCATATTAATTGGTACCACGTAACGAAGTCTTTTAGTGCATTTTACTTGTCTATAAAGCTGCTATTTAAATGAAATTAGCAATTGCCAAAACAAATTACTCTCTCTGGAAATGAAATGTGCACACTTGTTTCCCTTCAGTATGATAGATAGATACTTTTATTTCCTCCACGTGGGAGAGCAAATGTTAGTATTTTTACAATTAATTATTTTCATTATTAGTTTTATACAATAGAGAATAGATTTTGAATCATTTTTGGCAAAAAAATATTTGTTTTTACAAAAAAAAGTTGTTACTGTTATCGTCAGCATGTTCCGGTTCAGCTATGATCAGTGGACTTCTGGTCCTTCTGGCACAAATGTGCAGAGGTGCTCGTCCAGTCTTGGGGTTACCCTATCTACCCCTTTAAAAGTGAAACTTTTTTTTTTCTCGAAAAAAACAACAACAACAACAAAAAACAACTAAATAAACTCTTTATGATATACAAATAATAAAAGAATAGTGATAATTAATTGACCCTCTATACCTGTAAAAACATAGGTACCTTGTTTTTTTTACTGGTATATAAGGTTGATTTATTTTTTTTTATAATTATTTCTTTATCATAAAGAATTGATTTAGGAGGTTTTTCAAAAAAAAAAACATTTTTAAAGGGATGGGGTGATGGCACAACTGGGCAAGCCTTTCCTTTTAAAAGGAAACTTTATTTACCTTTCTGTCTGAGTTTGACTTCCTGTACATGATGGGCAGGGAACCATCCATCTTTATCATTCACCATACCTTCCCAGAATCCTGTGTCCGATACACTCATCACTGAAATACAAGATATTTATTTTTCACAGATGATAAATCGGGAAGAACTATTTCTCTGTTTTATTTGCAAAACTATTATAAAACAAACTTGTTCATCTTTTATTCTGAATAAAACTATTCATCAGTTTTATGGTGATTTTCAAAACAAGTACAGTGGTACAGATGTGCTGGTTGATCTTGGTCTACACTTGTTGCATGGCTAGAATTAGTTGCTTAAAGTCAATGAAAGAACGTTTCAAAGATATATATTGGGAGATTTTGTCCATTATATTTCAAAAGTTAAGAATAGAGACTTCTAAAGGCCTCAACAGACAGTAGGATTTAGTTGTTCAACACTAATTAGAGATAAGATGTACAATTTTCAAAGCAATACAACACTTGCATTCAGATGGTAATTCTACACTGTAGGAATTATCTGAGGTTTCCCTAAAAAGGATCCCTCCCAATTGATCCTTTACACACTTTACTCACTAAATACTTTTTTTGCCATGAGTAAATCTGTGCGACAAGATTTTCAAAATAGAACATGTATCCCTTACATCTAGACTTAAGGTTTCCAAATTCAAGAAATAGTAGTCTTCAAATATTAAGATTTGCCTGTACACCTTAGTTTTAATTGGTGTTGTACTTCAAAATCCTACCGTCTGTTGAGGCCTTTAGTTAAAATTGAGAAATATTCATTCATACATAGTAGCCTTTGTTTAACAAATATTTTCGAGTGGCATTATAGATATGCAAATGATGCAGGTACATTTAAGTTATAAATAAGAAGTAATGCATGTCCACTACAAAACAGTAACAAGAACCGGTTGAACTGGGTGATGCTCCCCGAGAAGGTTTTGGACACAGGAAAGTATAAAAAAATGAACAAAGGGCAAAAAATCCAAAATTAGGCAAGGCAGAGTTATGGTTTTTTTGCACTGCACTTCTATTCAATGAGATCTATCTATCTACAAAGTTTCGTGATGATATCTCTTATAGTTTCAGAGTTATGTCCCGAATAAAATTCAAAGTGTAAAAATGAACAATGGTCAATAACTCCAAAGTTAGACAAGGCTTTGTTTAGGCTTTTAAGCATTGCAGTTCTATACAATAAGATCTATCTACCTACAAAGTTTCATGCTGACATCTCTAATAGTTTTAGAGTAATGTCCCGGACAAAAGTAAAAAAATAAAAATAAACAAAGGGCAATAACTTCAAAATAAGGCAAGGCAGAGTTATGGTTCTTTAGCACTGCACTTTTACCCAATGAGACCTATCTACCTACAAAGATTCATGTTGATATCTCTTATAATTTTAGAGTTATGTCCTGAACAAAGTTCAAAGTGTCAAAATGAACAAAGGGCAATAACTCCAAAATTAGGCAAGACAGAGTTATGTTTCTTGTGCACTGCAAACCTACTCAATCAGATCTATCTACCTACAAAGTTTCATGTTGATACCTCTTATAGTTTTAGAGTTATGATCCAGACAAAGATCAAAGTATAAAAATAAACAAAGGGCAATAATTCAAAAATTAGGCAAGGCAGAGTTACGGTTCTTGTGCACTGCACACCTACTCAATGAGATCTATTTACCTACAAAGTTTCATGTTGATATCTCTAGTTGTTTCAAAGTTATGTCCCGGACAAGAAAAGCGGCCGGACAGACGGACAAAGCGTCGACTATATGTTCATCCTTCGGGGAGCATAAAAATGTTACATACAGGAAATACAATGAATACAATGTGCGCATGTTCTACATTAAATGTAAAAAAAAACAACTGTAATTATCATAGTGAAAGCAAATCTCAGTTTAATATGTTTTTGTTATCATAGCAAGTAAGAAGTATAGAAAAAGCATTGGTTTATAAATATAATGATTATGAACAAGATAAAAAGTGTATTAGTGTAAAGTAATGAACTCAAACAAAATAACTACTAAAATGATAAAATAGCAAAAAAACAACCAAGTTATTAATAGTTAAGTGTTAAAATGAGCTGAAAGTATAACACATGGAAATAGCTGTAGATAAATATATAACTATGGCTATACTTGCAGAGAAACATATAACTATGGCAATACTTGCAGAGAAATATATAACTATGGCAATACTTGCAGAGAAATATATAAATATGGCAATACTTGCAGAGAAATATATAACTATGGCAATACTTGCAGAGAAACATATTACTATGGCAATACTTGCAGAGAAACATATAACTATGGCAATACTTGCAGAGAAATATATATTTATGGCAGTACTTGCATAGAAATATATAACTATGGCAATACTTGCAGAGAAATATATAACTATGGTAATACTTGCAGAGAAATATATAAGTTAATTCATAACTATGGCAATACTTGCAGAGAAATATATAACTATGGCAATATTTGCAGAGAAATATATAACTATGGCAAAACTTGCAGAGAAACATATTACTATGGCAATATTTGCAGAGAAATATATAACTATGGCAATACTTGCAGAGAAATATATAACTATGGCAATACTTGCAGAGAAACAATAACTATGGCAATACTTGCAGAGAAACATATTACTATGGCAATACTTGCAGAGAAACATGTAACTATGGCAATACTTGCAGAGAAATATATAACTATGGCAGTACTTGCAGAGAAATATATAACTATGGCAATACTTGCAGAGAAATATATAATTATGGCAATACTTGCAGAGAAATATATAACTATGGTAATACTTGCAGAGAAATATATAACTATGGCAGTTAATTACTTTAAAAATGTACCATTATGTTAACAGCTGCAAAACTACAACATAATAGCAATAACTGCAGCAAATGAAAAATGATGGCAATAGTTGCACACACAAAAATTATCCACTGGAAATGAACATCAATGAACTTTTAAGAAAAATTCATATTAAAACTTTGGATACATAAGTATGATCTTAATGTATGAGTTAGAATAGTTAACTGGACCAAAGCATCAATGCATTTTTATTCTGTGTGACCTTCACCTAACAAACTGCATGTATGTTGTTGCCCTTTAAAATGATCATAAATACATTGTATAAAATATAGATTGAATAAAAGATATATTTATGGGTGTAAAATGTGAATATAGATAATCAGCTGGTTATACAAAGGTGACTACATGTGACATAAATGTTCTGAAAACATATTTTCTATATAGAATAATAGTTATATAAAATTTAGAAACTTAGGCAAAAAGACGCAAGCTTAGTATTTGTATTTCATAATACATGTATTTATGAAGTCTCATACATCTTGATACTTTATACTTGAGGGAAATTATGACTCGCTCACCTTTTCTGAAAAACATATTCTTTAATCAGTTAAAATTTTCTCTATTCTCCTTTAAACATATACAGAAGATTTTTTTTAACAAAAGATTTCAAAGAAAACGGCCTTTAAATTTAGGTCCTAGCAGTCAGATGGTCCTAGCAGTCAGATGAATAAAAGAAAAACAAATAATAGAACAAAACATGTTTTCTACATATGATATTTTTCACTCTCCTGGCATCTTTTTGCCTACATGTCTGTATTATATAAGGATTTTATTCTGAAATAAAGGAATCTGTTAAAAGGTATAAAGGTGAAATAACTTCCATGCATAGGTGTGCGATGGTGGAGGTCATTTCTATTAGTGCGTATGAAGCTGTATACATAGAACAGAATAAAACCTTGTACGTAATCTCCCAAGTTTAACTGCAAACCTCCAGGACGACTTGGTCTAAATGGCTCTATACAAATAAATGTCTTATCTAAAAGACTTGGCTCTAAATTCACTTTTCCCAGTATTTCAGATGCTTGGAGTAACACTGATCCACCAGAAGCTTGCAAAACTGGATTTTGTTTCCATTTACTTAATTCTTTTGAATCAGGGAATATAAATATCTCTGGACTAGTTCTAATCATTCTTTCATCAGTTTGTACTGCTGAACCAAGGATGAATTTCACTTCTGTATCCTCTTGACTTATATTTCCAACACTCAGTTTTCGTTGTTGTAAATCACTCACAGAATTTTCTCTACTGTCAAACTGTAATTGTTCTTCCTGTTGTAACTGGTCATCAAAGTTTTCATCTATAGTTCTTCCGAGTAAATTACCAGCATATGTATATCGCCGTTGCCTCGTAGAAAAATCTCGCCTCATATGCATTTCATGCTGTGGACTTTGCATAGAATATGTTGGTGTTATAGCCATTCTTGCTAGACCTTAAGATGTAATCAAGAATTTTCAAAATGCAGTCAATTTTAAGAGATCTTGAAGGAAAAACATTACATCAAAATAACCAATCAATCTGATCAAACTTTGAACTGGAATGATAGAAATACATCAAAGTTGCTATTTCTGTTTAATTTACATACATAGTAAAAGTTTTCAAAGTGTTGAGATAGGCATTTCCTATCCATTTAAGTTTTAACCATCTAAAGTCTTTAAATCTCTCAGATATATTCAATAGAAGAAAAAAGTTCTGTGACTCTACTTTAAAAATTGTTTACACTTAACTACCCCTTCCAATTTTTAGTTTTAGAGTTAAAAGTTCATTTTGATTTGAATTAAAAATCATAATTATTTACCTTACACAACAGTTTCTGTCATCAATATCATGTTTAATAGACAAATACGTCTGGCAAAACTATCTTTAAGATCAGAAAAAAATTGAAAAATGGAAACTAACAAGGAGACAGTTAATTATTGCAGCAAACAGTTCCTAGATTGAGAAATTTATAAGCTATAACAATAAATAGGTCTCATCTCTCATTATTACAAGTCAACAAAAACAATGGGTCATACAAATACCAGCATGAACAAAGCATCAGAAAAAAGCGCCAAGCATTGGATGTTAACATTGTTATAAGGTAAAAATGACACAAGATAAAGTCCTTATAAAATAAGCACTATCAAATATTATAAATAGTTTGTTTGCCCTTTCGACAACAACAGAAATTATTAATGTACATGAAACATATAAAAACTTACCAGGGCCTGAACTATTACTGGATATACTCATTGAACGTGGCGAGTCTGATCCCCGAGATGCAGAATATGATCCTGAGTCGGAGTACATCTGATAATGTTGAGGCAAGCTTCTCATAGATGACGGTGGTGATGTTATATTACTGTCATCTATTGTATTTGTTATGTTTAATTTAGGGTCGCTACGACTTCGTGACATCAGTGACATTGTACTTGAGTACATGGAGAGTCGAGGTCTACGGCTACTAAATGATGGCATCTCTCGGAATGGTACTGAAACATTATTTTATATAATATTTTAGTTCTATCTATATGACAAGTTGATATGAAATCGATTAATTCTCAATCTTAGAGACTCAAGTATACTTGTAGCTAGACTTTTCATAATCAGCTTGTAACTACTATG
Source organism: Ruditapes philippinarum (assembly GCF_026571515.1). Taxonomy (NCBI): domain Eukaryota; kingdom Metazoa; phylum Mollusca; class Bivalvia; order Venerida; family Veneridae; genus Ruditapes; species Ruditapes philippinarum. The sequence continues at coordinate 565,849 of NW_026858637.1, forward strand.
GTGGTAGATAGACTTTACATAATCTTCAGGGTAGAGACTTCACTATACTGTAAATAATTTCTTAATATTCATTTGCTTGTAAGACAAGCATATGTGTGACTAAGACTCTACAATCATTAGCTGTACACATCATAATATGCAGACTAGAGAGATATCTGACAAAAATCTAGTATTATACTATATAGTATTATCTTAGAGTATTGTTAAATATAAAAGTATTGTTAAATATTGCAATTACTATTACACGTATACCAAAGATGTCTCTGTTATAACCTTCTAATGTTTGAATGGAATAAAGTCAGGACTAATTTTGAGAAACTAAAAGAACAGCTTAAGAGGTAAAAGGCATATCAATTTGCAGTAATATACTGTTAATTCACTTAATTTTATGGTTTTTATCAAAAAAAAAAAAAAAAAAAAAATTTCAGTGAGTCTTTTTAAGTGTTGGATTGTCAGCAAAAGCAGTTGGTAGGACAGCGTGCTCAACAATTTTCAGTGCATGATAGTAAAACAAAAGCCTGGATAAGATAAGGTTATGAGTCTTGGATACTGCCCCAAGAATTTTACTATGGGTCTTATTTTATTGAAAATCCATACCAGACTTATGGGTCTAATGGACAGTGTCCATGAATTGTAATTCAAAAAGTAATTTGATAAAATAGTAATGTTGCAAGCAAAACTTTAATCAAAAATTATTTTAATTTTTTCAAATTGGATAGTGACATTCAATTATGTATTTACCGTATTTATCGGACAATAGGCTGTGGCCTGTATGTTAAAAACAGACAAAACTTTAGCAATGTGTTTTATTTCAGAAAATTTATGAATCCCAAACTTAAGAATTCCTGTCTGACAGCCATGAGAACAACACAAATGTAAGAATCACAGACTTACTATAACCAATATTCATTTTATTCATTCAAAGCATTACAAATCATATCAAACAGTACATTATGAATGGTCACCAAAATAAACTATCAGTGATCAAAACATTTGATCTGACTTGAAATTTTTTATATTTACTGTTCATAATAGTTAAATAGTGCTTTATTTTGGCATACTTGTGACAGATTAACAGCCAACAGTGAAAAGCTCTCTAAATTATATCATGTATCTATTGTATTTTAGACAATTGAATAGCCACACTATGATAGTTGCACTTGAATACACCTCTGACTGTTTGTTTCATGGTATTGTGCAATAAAAATGACAATTTTGATGGTACTGGTAAATGTATCAAAACATCTCATAAATAGATCTACTTTTACTTTTAGAGTCTTCATGATCAATTAACCAAAACAAAAGGTTAATATGCTAATCCCTAAAGCAAGTCTTATCTGAAAATGTCTAATATTGTATATAAATAAGGCGTATTGGCTGCATCCTATGTGCCTGAGCGCCCTACAAGACTTTTTTTATTTCTAAAACGGTAAATATGAAAATGCACAGCTCTTACAATGCAGCAACCTATTGTATTGTGTAAAATATGTTACATTGGTATAAACCTTTAGTTGTTTTGAAGATTAATGTTGCCTGCAACACTTTTACCAAGATTTTTTTTAGTTCTTAAAGGGCTATAATTCAGTCAAAATCCATGCTAGAGTTATGGGTCTTGGAAAGTAGCCTCCTCAAAGAAATATATTAGATTTCACATGAATACATTCAGTAGTTTTAAACATTGATGTTGCACAAAAAACTTGAAGCAAGTCAAAAAGGGCCATAATTCAGTCAAAATCCATGTCAGTTGTGGGCGTTGGAAACTGACCTCCTGTTATCCTCTAAAATAAGTGTGTGTAATTACAAGCCTTATAGGTTTATGACATATGATATTGCATTCAAAACTTTAATCAAAGTGTTATGCAAGAATTAGTAGAATGGCCCTACTATTCTTGGAATAGTCAAGCTAAAAAGTAAAAGGCAAAATTCTAATACACATAGTGTAATAAAAATAATAGTACTGATGACAAAATCCAGGAAAACCACAAAATTTCCCCACAAATAGTAATGATTTGCAGTAAGCATGTGATGCCAAAAATTATGATAATGATACAAAACTATCTTTTTTAGGAGCATAAAACACAATATAATATTGTAAAATAATTCTCAGTAGGAAAAATTGTAACTAAAGCAAACTGCAAATCCTTAGATCTTAATTCAAGATTAAAAAAAACCCAACAACAAAACAACAATAAAGCTATGCCCATATCACATACCAACTTGACTGTCATCAAAATTTTTAATAAGTTCCGCAAGAGCAACATTGCCAGCTATAATGGCAACCTGCTGGGCAGTCTGATTGTTAAAGTTGAGGATATGTTTGTTGGCACCACGGAACAATAAAACACGGGTACACTGTTCATTATTGTTCACAGCACAAACATGTAATGCTGTATTTCCACTTGCATTTGCTACATTTAAATCCGCACCATAAAACATAAGGTGTTCCAAATGTTGCACTAACCCCAATTTACATGCCTGTAAGTAAAAAAACAAATAATTCTATTATTTTCATTTATAAGGAATGGCAAATTTCCAAAAGGAAATTTCATGCTTAAAAATCAAGTTAGAAGAACTGGCGAAGTATCACTTTTAATTTATAGTTTGAAGTTACAACAATATAGGCAATAAATTGAATGTACCTACTGACATAAATAATTTAAGATGAGACTTAATTTCAATAATGTTTAATTGACTAATTTATAACAATGGTTTATCAATATGATATTAACTAGTAACTTTCTTAAAAGACAAGTAAAATGAAATATAATAACAAAAGAGTGAACATTTTTGACACATAAACTGGTAAGTTTAAGTTTTGATTATCATATAGATTTATGACAATACAGGGAACATGGTATGATTTACAAAGTGTCTTTCAAAACAAAAAGGTCATGATGACCCTATATTGTTCAGCCTGAAATCTGTTGTGGGCCATATTTGGTCCTAGGGGCATGTGTATTATAACTTTTGTAGGGTACTTCATGCTCAAGACTAAGTAAAATTCACTCAAGAAGATTCAAATGTATTTTTCTATTTAGGTTTACTGTAAAATAGGTTGGGTAGAAACATGATTTATTGTAAAAGACCACAACACAAGGTAATGCTTTATACAAAATATCTAAGCTCTGGGTATTGTAAATTCTGGGTATTTCCTATACAAGAAAATGTAACAAAAGTTGCAATTTATTTCAGCAATCTAAATAAAATTCACTACACAATATCTTAGATGAGGCCTTGAGCTTAAAAGATCTTTGTAGGTACAAGTATGTTAAATCAAGTTACTTGAGGAAGGAGCCAATTTCAACTTCTGTCAACTTCTGGGTTATAATTTGAACAAACTTGGTACAGTTCTTCTAGAAACACAAAATATCAAATATCCACCTTACTTTCCTGATTTCCTGGATAACTAACCAGTTATTACCAATTTATCCAGACATATATTTCGCTCAGGTGAGCTAAAACATAGCATGACTTTACTATGAATTCTCGTGTTCAATAACACCAATGGTATTGAGCCAGGCTAACCTACATGTCTATGCAGACATGACACCATCACACTGGCCACTCAATTTTAGATTTCTGTTACTGAAAAAGTGTGGAAAATTTTTACCTGATGAATTTCAAACCACCCTTGCTCGTCTTGTGTCCCAATAACTGCTCGTTCATGGAGAAGAAGTTCCGCACATGCAGCATTTTTACCATACAAAACACTGTAATACAGGGGAGTTAACCCTCGACTGTCTTTATAATTTGTTGAAGCACCTAGGTCTAACAGTGACTGATAAATACAAAATGATTTTTTTTATATCTTCATATTCAAGGACAAAGCAAAGTTTTTGAAATAAGTTTTTACAGATTAACAATAAACGCCGAAATGCGATGAAAACCAGGTTTTCAATTACCAAGTATTGCTGTGGTTAGTCAAATCCCTGTTGGTGAATTAGGAATGAAATATGGCAGTGAAGAAACAAGAGATGTCACAGGAGACAGCGAAGCTCGACTAATAAAATACTGGACGCAGTAAGGAGGACAAAACTATGAAAGAAAAATCAATTATGTATAATTATGTATTAAGTTATAGTAAAAAAATAACAATTGTTAACATAAATTCCAAGATCAAGGGGAATAATTCTAGAAATAGTCATGCTAGAGTTATGGACCTTGTCACACAACATTTGTGTAATGATAAGAAATATATATTTGAAGTTTGAAGTAGATACCTTAAAAAGTAAAGACGTTATTATATTTCTTAAAGAAAATCCTAAGTTCAAAGATAGATAAATCTGTAAATATTGCTTCAAGAGTTATGAACATTGTCACATAAAATGTAATTGATGATAAGGAATAAGTATTTGAAGTTTGAGGTAGATACCTTTAAAAATAAAAAAGTTATAGTAAAAAATAACATTTTTCTAGTAAAAAAAATCTAAGTTAATGGGGAGATAATTCTTGCAATATTGGTGCTAGAGTTATGAACCTTGTCACATAAGCTGTGGATGATGATAAGGTACATATATTTGAAGTATGAAATTGATCCCTTTAGAAATAAATAAGTAACAGTAAAAAATAATATTTTTTATGGAAAATTCTAAGTTCAAGGGGAGATAAATCTGAAAATATTGGTGCTAGAGTTATGAACCTTGTCACATAAGATGGGGATGATGATAACGTAAATATATTTGAAGTACGAGGTTGATCCCTTAAGAAATAAAGAAGAAACAGTAAGAAATAGTATTTTTTAAGGAAAATTCTAAGTTCAAGGGGAGATAAATCTGAAAATATTGGTGCTAGAGATCAGGATCAGGATCAAGTGATCCTGATTTTATTTTCATTGTTTTATGTCACTAAAATTTATTGTGTTTTGCTAGAATTAAATAGTAAATATTCAAAATGTAAAAAATTTTTGAGATAAAATTAACAAATAACAAAACAAATACAAAAATATTCGGATCAATCTTAGGATCAGGATCAATATTGGGATCAACTGGAAAATACCCGTATCTTGTAAAAATAACAATAAATTTATTCTAAAATTTCATTAATTTGCTATTGCAAGTCCAGTTCTATCAAATTAATATTAGATATTTAATCTATAAGGATAAACAATGAAGAATATTAAGAGTTTTTAAATTTGATTCTGATCTTGATCCTGATCCTTAAATCTTTGTGAACAAGGGGCCAGAGTAGCAATGCCAGGCTGTATTTTCATGTAAGCTACACACATGCTAAGCTAAATATCAGTACCGGGTAGGTCAAAATGTACTGAATTTATTGAGTAGAAGCTAAAAATCCTATTGTAAGCAAGTGACCTTGACCTCACTTTCGTTGAAAACACGGACAGGTTGAAAATCATGACAAACATCTTTATGGACAGAGCATGCTGTACTTTAACAAACTATCTACACTTATATATGTACATGTATTTATAACAAGTATAGTTAAACTGTTTAAACATCTAAACATATTGTCTTCACCATTTAATAAACCCTAGCTAAGTACAATTAGCTACAGCATGTCCTATTAAGCTGAGGTGTTCCATTAACATAAATTGTATTGATAATGCATAATAAAAATGTCTAAAAGATTTCTTTGTTTTGTTTTTTTAATTCTTAGGAATAAAGTTTCATAAGAATTATTTACTAGTGGCTAAACTTTTCATATCCAACATCAATTTGATTCAGAATTTTTCATACAAAGTTTAATTCCTATACCTGTACTGCTACCTGGTTCCCTTGTAGTATAGCTTTATGCATGGGTGTCTGACCATGTCGTGTCCGAAAATCAAGATGGCCACCACCACTGACCAATGTTATAATCACTTCTCGACATTTATCTTTTGGCAAGCATACAGCATATGTAAGAGGTGTTTCTAAAATATTCAAAATATGATAAATAATTAATGACAGAGCCCATTTAGTGTTAAAACTTATCTGTTAAAATCAATAACTTTTAATATTAACCAATAAAATTATATAAAAAGGAGGGCATAACTAAAAAAAACATTGCTTTCAAGATTATGTCTCTTTGTCTCACATACAATGCCTTGTCATAATTATCAAAATATTCCAAATTTCAAGTTAATAACTTTCACTGTTTGAAATAATTATTAATAAGCAATGCTGTCAAAAAAAAAACTAGAACTATCACTAAATGTGATTAATACCCCCACAAGACTGCTTTGGAAATGAGGATGTTACTAGTAACAGAATACCTTGTGGTAATAAGTCCAGAAAGACAATGAAAAGGAACAAAGGGTAATAACTCTATAAATACTGAAGATTGAGTTATGGTTATTGTACACTGCACTTCCTCTTATTGCGCTTGACCATTGTATGAAGTTGTATTGAATTCCAACTACTAGTTTTCAAGTTATGCACTAGACAAAAAAAGTAACAAAGGCAATAACTGTAATTAGTCCAAATAGAGTTATTGTTCTTGTGCACTGCACTTCATCTCACTGCCCTTGACCATTGTATAGTTGTATAGTTTCATTGAATTCCATCCATTTATTTTCAAGTTATGCACTGGACAATAAAAAGTAACAAAGGGCAAAAACTTTTAAATTAGTCAAAAAAGAGTTATGGTTTCTGTGCACTGCACTTCCTCTCAATATACTTGACCATTGTATGAAATAGTTTTGAATTCCAACTAGTAGTTTTCAAGTTATGCTTTGGACAAGAAAAAAACAATGGAAAAGTAACAAAGGGCAATAACTCTATAATTACTCTGGACAGAGTTATAGTTCTTGTGCTTGACCATTGTATGAAGTTATATTGAATTCCAACCAGTAGTTTTCAAGTTATGCTCTGGATAAGGAAAAGCAACAACGGGCAGAAACTCTGTAATTAGTCAAAATGGAGTTATGGTTCTTGTGCACTGCACTTCCTCTTATTGTGCTTGACCTTTGTATGAAGTTGTTTTAAATTCCAACAAGTATGTTTTAAGTTATGCTCTGGACAAGGAAAAGTATCAAAGGGCAATAACTCTGTAATTTGTCAAAATGGATTTATAATTTGTGTGCACTGCATTTTCTCTTAATGTGCTTAAAAACTGCATGAAGTTGTATTGAATTCTCAAGTTATGCTCCAGACAAGGAAAAGTAACAAAGGGCAATAACTCTGTCATTAGTCAAGATGGAGCTATAGTTCTCATGCACTGCACTTCCTCTCAATGTGCTTGACCATTGTATGAAGTTATATTGAATTCCAACCATTAGTCTTCAAGTTATGCTCTGGACAAAAAAGCAATGGAAAAATAACAAAGGGCAATAACTCTGTAATTACTTTAGATAGAGTTAGGGTTATTGTGCACTGCACTTCCCCTTATTGTGCTTGACAATTGTATGAAGTTGTTTCGAGTTTCAACCAGTAGTTTTCAAGTTATGCTCCGGACAAGGAAAAGTAACAAAGGGCAATAACTCTGTAATTAGTCAAGATGGAGCTATAATTCTTGTGCACTGCACTTCCTCTCAATGTGCTTGACCATTGTATGAAGTTATATTGAATTCCAACCATTAGTCTTCAAGTTATGCTCCGGACAAGGAAAATGCAACCAACCAAACGACCGACCAACCGACCACCGGGTGACTCCTATACCACCTCAAACTTCGTTTTTGGGGGTATAATTAAGTTAAAAAGAAACATAGCTTTTTTGAATAATGTCCCTTGTCATGTTATAACTGAACCTTGTCATGCTTCAATTGAACCTGGTCATGTTAAAACTGAACCTTTTCATGCTTCAATTGAACCTGGTCATGTTGTAACTGAACCTTTAAATGTTATAACTGAACCTTGTCATGCTTCAATTGAACCTGGTCATGTCATAACTGAACCTGGTCATGTTATAACTGAACCTTTTCATGATTCAATTGAACCTGGTCATGTTATAACTGAACCTTCTCATGATTCAATTGAACCTGGTCATGTTACAAATGAACCTTTTCATGCTTCAATTGAACCTGGTCATGTTGTAACTGAACCTTTAAATGTTATAACTGAACCTTGTCATGCTTCAATTGAACCTGGTCATGTTGTAACTGAACCTGGTAATGCTTCAATTGAACCTTGTCATGTTGTAACTGAACCTGTAAATGTTATAACTAAACCTTGTCCTGCTTCAATTGAACCTTGTCATGTTGTAACTGAACCTTTAAATGTCATAACTGAACATTGCCATGCTTCAACTGAACCTTTGTATGTTATAACTGAACATTGTCATGCTTCAATTGAACCTGGTCATATTATAACTGAACCTTATCATGATTCAATTGAACCTGGTCATGTTATAACTGAACATTGTCATGCCTCAATTGAACCTGGTCATGTTGTAACTGAACCTTTAAATGTTATAACTGAACCTTGTCATGCTTCAACTGAACCTTGGTATGTTATAACTGAACATTGTCATGTTTCAACTAAAGTTATAACTGTTTCAACTGAACGTTGTCAAGTTATAACTGAACCTTGTCATGTCATAACTAAACCTTGTCAAGTTATAACTGAACCTTGTTATGTTATAACTGAACCTTGTCAAGTTATAACTGAATCTTGGCATGTTATAACTGAACATTGTCATGCTTCATCTACCTTGTCAAGTTAAAACTGAACCTTGTCATGTTATAACTGAACCATGTCATGTTATAACTGAACATTGTCATGCTTTAACTGAACATTGTCATGTTATAACTGAACCTTGTCATGTTATAACTGAACCTTGTCAAGTTATAACTGAACCTTGTTATGTTATAACTGAACCATGTCATGTTATAACTGAACATTGTCATGTTATAACTGAACCTTGTCAAGTTATAACTGAACCTTGTTATGTTATAACTGAACCATGGCATGTTATAACTGGACCTTGTCATGTTATAACTGAACCTTGTCATGCTTCAACTAATCATTGTCATGTTATAACTGAAACTTGTCAAGTTATAACTGAACCATGTCATGTTATAACTGAACCATGTCATGTTATAACTGAACCTTGTCATGTTATAACTGAACCTTGTCAAGTTATAACTGAACATTGTCATGTTATAACTGAACCTTGTCATGCTTCAACTGAACCTTGTCATGTTAAGTAATTTCTGTTCCATTGGAGAAACAAATGGTTTAAAATCAGTCAATGTTAACTGAAATGAAAAATCATTACAATACATGCTGCTTACAGTAATTTCCCATGCAACACAGGATCAAAGGATATTATAATTTTCTTGCAACACGATCATTTCTTCACATTATTTATTTATGTACAATAAGTTATGATACTACTGCACTGTAGTCATGAAAATCAACGTCATAATTTATGTAATATAATGTTATATAGTATATGTTATAGATTTTCTGTTATAAATCATATAAGAAGACTCTGTTAGCCTTTGTTGCAGTCATATTTATTATATAAGTCACAAGTCACCTTAAGAAAGTAAAAATTATTTGACATCAAAGTAGCAAAATAAAAACAAAGAAGTATTTTGACTTCCATTTAAAATACTAAATCAATTAAACTGCACTAAAGGCCAAAATGCAACAGATGATTCAGGTAAATGAGTAATATTTAATGAGTAATATTTTGGAAAGTCTAACAGGACGACAAAAATGAAAAAAAAAATGCAAAATAAAAATAAAAGCATTTTAGGGGCAAAACGGGTTGCATTTTGTTTAAAATGAAATACTGGAAAAAATGACCTTCAACAGAAATAATGAGGTATTCTCCTTGGTTGAAAATAAGAGTAGTCAAAATCCCAGCAATGGTAATTCAACTCCCTGTTGGTGAACAAGAGTGGGGGTGACACTAGACTTTTTCTTATTCCTAAAGTCAAACACTTCATTACAGGAAGAATATTGTGGTAAAGAATGCTCCTAGAAACATTATTTTCTTGTACAAATATAACTCAAATTTAATATCTGACAAAGATGGTCAAGGTCAGTCAAAGGTCAAGGTCATCATTAATCATCATGTCTGTTTTGTCATTAACGTTCTTGTGTTCAAAAATAAAATCAAATCCATAATATCAAAATTGTGACAATTTCAGCAAATTTTAATAATTTGACCATGACAATTAAGGTCATTTAAGGGTTAAAGTCATATCAGAAAAATTCAACATGTGGTTTTGTCATACAGTGTAACTTCCGAATTCCGGAACTTCTGAAATCCGGAAACTTCTAAAAACCGAACAATTTTTTCGGTCCCGATTTTTTCCCTTCTATTTTCTATTAATTTAATACTTCTGAATTCCGAAACTTCTAAATTCTGAATTCCGGACGATATTTTCATAAAATTAGAGTCAAATCAATGCAATTTTACCTCCAAAAACCGGAAATATCCAAAGGTGTGAAATACATTATAAACCCTGCAGGAAGATTTAATCTCCCTATCGATTGTTTACTAATTAGCGGTGATCTTGTAATTTGACCACGTTAAAATCACAAACTGTGAAATGGTATGTTTGAAGTGATGCGGTTAATCAAAGTAATTTACGGCGGTCAGTTAATTTGAAGTGTTTATTAGCGGATTAAATGACAATTAATTGGACAATGTATGCATCAAAAGTCTTTAGGGATTTTATTGCATTTGATGTAATAATAAATTAACTAGCATCGGACGATATGTAAGTTTATGCAATTAACAACATTTCTACAAACTGATAGAAATTCAAAAGCATTTGCAAGTAAGATAAAAATGTATTCTTTTCATTCACATCTTTATCTTGATTAAAAGACTATTATATATGATATTACAGTAAAGGTCACTTCTTCCTTGACATTTAGTGATATTAAGTGGCTTAGTCTTGTCCGCATTATCATAAACCTCTGAATTCCGGAAACCTCTGAAATCCGAACTTTTTGACGTCCAATGGGTGTTCGGTTTTCGGAAGTTACACTGTATGTCCAATATAAATCATATCAAAAAAGTAAACTAGAACTCCGCGAGTCAGAAGTGTCACTTTGTCAACAGTATAGCTGTCAGTTAGGCATTTTCTTCTTAAATATAGGTTAATTATAAACACTGCTCTTGCAATGTACATGTACCTTTAACGTTAGTGGCATTTGAACCGATTGTAACAATTGTATGTCAGGATTAATAAAATTGTTATATTATCAAAAATAACTAGAAATTGTCTTAAGTGCCAAATATTGGGGTTACTTTTGTCAGTAGTATCAGCGGTAGTGTCCCCTTAGGCTTGTCCGGAGCATAACTCAGTTACTATAAGTTGGTTTGGCTCAAAACTTGGTATGTTGACCCGAAGTGCAGTGCACAAGAATCGTTTCTCTGAACTTCTTATTGTTTGATTTATTGCCCTTTGTTAAATTTCATACTTTATTTTTGTCTGGGCCATTTCTTATTAACTATAAAAGCTATGGTCTTGAACATCATAGGATGATAGATCTCATTGAGAAGAAGTGCAGTGCACTAAAATGGGTACTCATTTTTGCATTATTGCCCTTTGTTAAGGATGGATAGATTTCTTTCTGTTAGTAAACAGATCAGTTCTTACCTCCTGAACTATCATGAAAGTTAGGATCCAATCCTTTATTTGTAAGTTTGTTTATCTTTGACAGATTTCCATTCTTCACATGTTCTATGAATTGGCGAAAATTGGCCTGAAATGAAAAATAATAAATATCTATTGCAGATAAGACGGACTTTGAAAATAGCAGATTTGTCACAATCTATAACCGGAATAGAACAAACTTGTCTGGAGATTCTTTTTCGGGTTTGATATCACCTGCTAGGTCAGAGGTATCAGTTGGAAAATTATTTATTAAAACAATACTTTTAGCTTGCTGAATATTATTTGTGGATATTGTCAACCCCAGAACTGGTTTATTTGCTGTGGTTTATTTGCTCGGAGTAATGTAACAGTTCAAGGGTTGGCAATATCAACTTCCATCTAGACAGCAATGTGTTATTGAAAATTATAGAGTTAAGTAGAAATTATGTGTCCTAGGTCCAGGGTGATATACAAAATATTTGCCAAAACTAATCTTTGTGAGGGGGATATTTATGTAGAGTAGATGTTATAAGAAATATAACCTAAGGTGTATTCACTATATTAATAAAGGGAGATATTATATTGGAACATATTACAGGTGTATGGCAGTTTAACATTGAATAGTTTATCAAGGTATCAAATAGAGCCAACTTATAGAGAAAATTTCTTTTGGTAACAAAATCATTTCTTGAAAAAAAAAACAACACTTCATTCATGACTGTTTTATTCTACAGACATGACATTATTATTTTACTTCCACGTAAGTAATTGTTAATAAATTGTAAATAAAAATAGTCATACAAAACATCTATATTACACCTTATTGGCCTTTAATTAAGTCACAAATATTGTTTCAAACAAAAGCAAACAAGAGGGCCAAGATGGCCCTAGATCGCTCAACTGACCCATCAAACTTATCCGAACAATTAGCTAGACATTCTGACCAAGGATCATGACAGGTGAGTCAAAAATGTGACCACTAGAGTGTAAACAAGGATTATCCATATTTGAGCAGTGTGACCTAGTTTTTGAACCCAGGAAATCCATATTCAAACTTGACCTAGAAATCATCGAAACAAACTTTCAGATCAATTTCCAGGATATTTGGATCAAAACAGTAGCCACTGAAGTGTTAACAAGACTTTTCTATTTTTAGCTCCTGTGACCTAGTTTTTCATCCGAGATGACCCATGTTCATCTCATCCAATCTATTACCTAGACAATCATCCTGACCAAGTTTGATGATAATTGAGTCAACAATGTGACCACTAGAGTGTTAACAAGGTTTTTCCATATTTGGGTGTTAAACCCAGGTGACCCATATTCAAACTTGACCTAGAAATCATCAAAACAAACTTTCAGACCAATTTCCAGGATATTTGGATCAAAACAGTAGCCACTAGAGTGTTAACAAGATTTTTCTATTTTTAGCTCCTGTGACCTAGTTTTTCATCCGAGATGACCCATGTTCAATCTCATCCAGGCAATAACCTAGATAAGCATCCTGACCAAATTTGATAACAATTGAGTGAAAAATGTGACCACTAGTGTTAACAAGGTTTTTCCATATTTGGGCGGTGTGACCTAGTTTTTGACCCCAGGTGACCTATATTCAATCTTGACCTAGAAATTATCAAAACAAACTTTCAGACCAATTTCCTGGATATTTGGATCAAAACAGTAGCCATTAGAGTGTTAACATGATTTTTCTATTTTTTGCTCCTGTGACCTAGTTTCTCATCCGAGATGATCCATGTTCGAACTCATACGAGGAATTACCTAGACAAGCCTCCTGACCAAGTTTGATGACAATTGACTCAAAAATGTGACCACTAGTGTTAACAAGGTTTTTCTATTTTTAGCTCCTCGGACCTAGTTTCTCATCCAAGATGATCCATGTTCAAACTTATCCGAGCAATTACCTAGACAAGCATCCTGACCAAATTTGATGATGATTGAGTCAAAAATGTGACCACTAGTGTAAACAAGGTTTTTCTATTTTTTAGCTCCTGTGACCTAGTTTTTCGCCGAGATGACCCATGTTCGAACTCATCCGAGCTATTACCTAGATAAGCATCCTGACAAAGTTTGATGATGACTGAGGCAAAAATTTGACTACTAGAGTGTTAACAAATAAGTGTGGATGGCAAGCAAATAAGTGTGGATGGCAAGGGACATTCAACGATCCTAAAAGCTCACCCTGAGCTAGCTCAGGTGAGCTAAAAAAAACAACAGCAACATTGTCAAAAAAAGTCTCCAAAGTGTTACACCAGAAATAATTTACATTAATGAAATACTAATTCAGTTGTGTTTTCAAACATTGAGTTTTCATTGATATATCAGTTGAGCATGTCATGTAATGATGTAAATTACCTTGTTATGAAGTTGTTTAAGTTTTCTGGGGTTCAAATGTATCACTTTATACACTCTTCTCTTGTACTTGAACTGTCAACATTCAAAAATAGAACATAAATTATGTACACATGTGTCAAACAGACACTTTTACTTGTATAATACACTTTTCTATGTTAAGCATACAGATCTTTGCAGAAAAGTATGCCAGCAAAAACATATATTAAGAAACAACAATTTTTAAAGAAAATATAATATAAATTTAGAGGCATTTAGTAGTCCATCATATTGTACTCCCAGAGGAGATATTTTGCCTCAAGAAGTGAGATTCTGAGCCAGTCGGCGGTCAGCACGTTCCATTATTTGCAGTGCTGATAATAGTTTAAAAAAGACAATATAGAAAAGGGAGCATAATTATGCTCATAACTAAACATGTTTTGCAGAGAAAAATACCTGCTTTTAATAGCCAACAAAATACCTTTACAGTTTTTGAAAAAAAGTCGAATATTCCAAGTCAACAAGGGAAATAATTAAGCAAAAACATCATGATTATCTGCCCCTTAGATAAGCAAATTCAAAATTAGTAGAAACTTAAAAGTGAATTATCTCTGATACCTTTGAGAGTTTAAAGTGATATCAGGATACAGTTCTTATGGACAGACAAACAGACCAACTGACATTCAGGGGGCAAATCTTTAAACCTCCTTGTTAGTAACCAGTATATAACACTTTTAAAAGCAAATTCTTAACTCAAAGAGGAGATATTTCTTGAAATAAAGATGCTAGAGTTATTAACCTTGTCATAAATGATGTGAGTGATGACAAAGAACAATTATCTGTATAAGAGATACAATAGATACCACATCCGCGCAGTCTGATCAGGATCCATGCTGTTCGCTGTCAGTTTCTCCACTTGTAATAGAGTTGGTAAGCGAATAGCATGGATCCTGATCAGACTGCGCGGATGTGCAGGCTGGTCTGGATCCATGCTGGTGTTGGTTTTGTCATGATGCAGCTCATATATTTAGAACTTTTGGTGTACTCATGGGATCCAATTTTTGCAGATGGACAGAAGAATGTTCTGTCTGAGTTGTCTTTATTTATTTTTTTAATTGATCTTTCTTGATCTAAAAAACCCCATAAGCAATGTATTCTTAGTTCATCCCCACAAGTACAAGTCTGTATGTAATGAATATTGATATTCATCAAATGTCACAATAAGGGGCCTAACTTTGCAAAAATGAATTTTAGAATTATCTGCCCTTCTGAAATGGTGACATATTTTGATTGTGAACATCTATACTGGGCAGGAACCAGTTTCCGGACAGAATTCGAGTTTTTTTAATTGTCTATTTTTTAATAATAAACATGCATTAATAAAAGTAACATACCAAAAACCTGAGCTCTAACTATGTCTGATAACACAATTAATACTGCCTGGTGACGTAAGCAATGTACAAACTGAAGGGTTAAATTAGGTCATCAAAAGTGTAAATTGTTCACTCTTGCAGAACCAGTTTCCAGACATATATAAAGCTGCTATTCATATCTGTTTTTAACTGATAATTATTCTAATATAACAAAAAATTTCTTCTCAAATATTAGCTTTCTTATATAATTAAGCTGATTTACTGAAAAATGTTTATGATACGAAAAATAACGATCACGTGATGGGTCTCGGAATGACTGAAAAGTGAAACGGATATTTTTGTGTGTACGGCAGCAACGAAGTGCGAAAGTGGAGTAAACCTAGCTAAACACCGTTTTCCGATACGTTACAGATTTAGCTCTAGGGAATTACACCCAATGAACTTCGAATGAAGTACATTGTGCATTAATTGCTACCCCAAATTATATCCCGAAATAAACAAAATATTGCGCATGCGCAGAACAAATTACATGCCCCAAAGGGATATAAGGCTGTTTTTAAAACACAGGTAAGATATCCTCACTAAATTTTAATGAAGGAAGTTTATTTTCTCAAACAATCAAACCAAGCATCTTCATTACATATAATACCTATCGTCATCGATAAAGCCAAAATTAAGCCGTTATAATACTTGTCCGGAAACTGGTATTGTCCGGAAACTGGTTCCTGCCCAGTAGTAAGTTTAAAGTGAATAGTGAACTCTGATAGTTTCTGAGAAAATGGATCTTATCATAAAGATTAACTAACAGGGCTAAAAATCTAAGTTGACAAAGGGGCATTCCTTTGCAGATTATCTGCCCTTTTGAAACGGTGTCCTTTTATGATAATGAACATGATTGTATGCCAAGTTTGAAGTGAATAACTTTATGAGAAAATGGACCTTAACAAAAAGGTTAACCTTGTGTCTACACCGAGAGGATCATGACAATAACTTTTCTGGAGCTAAAAATATGTATCAGAATCTATTTTTGGATGTTAAAATATTTTGACAAGAATAATTAACTGATAATTCCAATCATTTTCAAGCTAGAGAGTAATGTAGAAGAGAGCAAATATTTCAGCACTAGCACTTTCTCTGCTGTACAAACATGGCATCAGTAGAATTGCTTCTATCAAATTTCTTTTCAGTCATATTATAACAAAATATTTTAGACTTACAACATCAATGTTAAACTACTCTTACAATGTACTTGACAATCAAGCTTTTTCTTGACAAAGCCATTAATCATATAACATAAGAATAAAAATACCATCAATAACCAAGTTTCTAAAAATGATGACATTTGCAATCAACTATAAGATAACATGCTTTAGATGGTCCTCTGAATTGAAAGAAATTAAATAAATTTGTGTTGTAATTGAGTAAATACTCTTTAATAATGTTTTCTATTGAAAATCAATATGACATTACCTCTATAAATCCTATAGGACCATGAAGTGGGTATTCTCTAAGTAACCTTTCCTCCTCAAGGAACTTTCCAGCTCTTCCATTCATTGGAGGCATGTATATCCCATAATTCAGTGGGTCCTTCAAGTCCTGAAAGTGTAAAAAGTTAATTAAATGTGATACATACATTAACACAACAGCAATTCAGTCTCTGTTACTAAAATTAAATCATATGATCTAAATGGAGACTGTATATAAAACAGTAATAAAAACAGAGGGGGTGTCTTTTATTAAATTTATTAATATTTGAGCTAGAGTTGTAAACCTTGTCACATATGATGTGGTTGATGATCAGAAACAAATATTTGTAGTTTGAAATAAACACCATAAGAAATAAAGAACTAAAAAGCATAAAAAATTGAATAAAAAATCTTGACAGTGAGTAGGACAGCTCTCAAAATAAGCTACTCCCTATAGTCAAGATTAAAATAATGTGTATAATCTATCCATATTTCAAGTTTCATAAACATATTTTCAGTACTTTTTGTGTTATCACGGGATCAAGTTTTTGTGCTAAATTTTACATATTTTCAGTCTATTTATTGCCATAGCAACCAAAATTTTCAACATAGGAAGAAAAGAAAAACACATGCATAATCTCCAAACTGCCATCTACCCATATATCAAGTTTCATAAAAATATTTTCAGTACTTTTTGCCTTATCATATGAAGAATAATAATATTTTGTTCTAGAACATTTTATTATATCTCACACTTGTAAATTTTAGCTCCATATACGGTATATTTATTTCGTGACTTGTTGTTATTTCTGATACTCAACACTTTCAATGTAATATTAAAGTTTACTGAACACTGAGAAACTACAGTTTAAAGGTTGCATACAAATAATTTTTTACTAAAATTAATTATATATATCAAAATGTTTAAGGTGTATGAATTTACAGGTTATCAAAAAATAATGAAGTAATGTAGGTTTATAAACAAAGTTGTACACAAGTTAGTTTTTGGTTGTTTGACCAATATACATCATATTATATTCATTTTACATATTGTAAAATTAACAAAAGGAGTAATAAATCATCATCAATATGTTGTCAATGTAGCCACTGGATAGTCATGAAATGCCAGGAAAGGGCTTCCTCTTTCAAGAATTTTTTGAGAGAGCATGCCCTAGACTTATATACATGTATATGAAGCTGTTGTATAATTTCATTGTTTTATGACACTTTATTGCAGAAACATGCAAACCACAGTGATGTGGGATTTGTTTTAAACACCTAGAACACACAATCATGTATCCAATATAACATTTATTTACAATCTGATATGTGAATGCTAGAAGGAAGATCTATGTCATAAATGAGCCAAGTGGGGGTATGTAGTTAACATGTCAGATTTGAAATGTGAGGATTTGCTAGCCACACAGGTTCAAATCCTGTCATAGGCAAGCCATTGTTTCCTTGATCAAGAACACTCATTGCTCAGTACTGTTTGGAAGCTTCCTAAGTTCCTACACAAATTAAAATACATTCTGTATAAATAAGAGAGCCTTACCAAATATAAGCAGTGTCTGATCAAGTTCTATATTATTGTTTCCCTATTGGTTACCATGATATTTACAATGATTGCTTCCAATGAGTAGTGTACCTCCATTACGCAAATCTAGTAATAATATATTATCATAGATTAATGCACTTGAAAAAGAATTCAACTTAAATTTACCTTTGAAAATATAGTAAGAATTCGTTGTTTGGCCTCCCATACAGACTCATCTAGTTCAAACTGCAAACATTTCTGAAATATACAACATGAAAAACTTCTTTAAAACATACAAAATTCAGCTAAAGTGATCAGATCATTTCTTATAACAATCTTCCATGAACGGTTAAAATAACACTGAGCAAGCAATTTTTTCACTTTTGCTTTCTTTGCAATGAACTTTAATAGTAAATTACATTTATGTAGTAATAAAATACATTAAAACATGTATATACTGGCACACCCTAAAACCATGTCAGTTATTACATATTTTCTGAAAGAGTAAGTAATTATCAGAATTGCATGGCTCATTTTGCATATATTTACATACAATTGATTGTTTTTTTGACATGACAGGACTGGAACTTTTTTCCCATTTGATAACTTTTGTAAAAATTTTCATTCCCTCACCTT
The DNA here is from genome assembly GCF_026571515.1 of Ruditapes philippinarum. NCBI lineage: Eukaryota > Metazoa > Mollusca > Bivalvia > Venerida > Veneridae > Ruditapes > Ruditapes philippinarum. The sequence goes on from NW_026858637.1 coordinate 584,707, forward strand.
GTTATTACAGAATATTAATTTTTATTGTGCAAAATTTTAAACTGGGATAAGAATCACGCAAAAAAAAAAGAAAAATCAAAATTTAATTCAATTCTGAGTATATGCTTCACTTGATCTATGTAAGATTTTCAAGTTTTTTTATAGTGTTTTTGAACTTAGTGAAGCTACTTATGTAAAAGCAGGTTTCTGAAAAAAACTTAAAACTTGAAACTCCTAGTATTTACTAAATTTAACCTAAATGTGCTTTGTACCTTGAAAATAAGAAAGAAAAACCACCAACTCATCTTCTTTAATGCCACCAAGCTGTTTACAGCCACTTATTATAAACAACTATTATATACTTCAATAATTATTTAAAAATTTCCATTTTGTTTTTTCTTCATCATTACAGGATGCAAGCAGGTTTTTTTATTACAAAAAAATCTTTCTTAAAAATCACTATATTTTTTAAATTGATATTAATTAGAAATTATTTTACATTAAAGAAGGAATCATATGGTTAAAGACAGTTTGAATTTTAAGTTCTTCACATTGTAAACTTCAAACAAGTTCTTACTTTTTACCTACATTTTATAAAAAGTCAATGACCTTATCTAAACAGAATGTGTTACGCTAATTTTTTATAAATATATTTCTTTCTTTGTAGTTTTTTATCAACTTAAATGACTCAGTTGGTTCATAAAACCTTCCATCAACATTTATTATAATAAACAATTAAGTCCAGAAAGACAATTAACATCAAACCTAAATCACTTTGTAATCTGTAGGGCAAACATTTAAAGCCACTTACATTTCTTTCATGCCATGTAGGCAAAACTTGTCTGAAGTTTTATCAGCAATTTTAAACCTTGATTAAACAGTGAATTACAGAGCTTAGATATATACATATGCAGGTATAAAGGTCCTATAGGGTAACTTTAGTATAATTATTTTCATTTACAATGGAAAGGTATTCAAAGCTTGTTTGTTTAGAGACACATTAAGACTGTTTTTATTCACTACAATAGTAATTATTATGATTTAGTACAAAACCTGTCTTACAATTACTTTTTAATTGTTTTAGTCAAACAAAGATGCAAATTATCAGTAAATGATCAGAAAATGTAGATAACAATGCCTAATATGATCATGTACACCAGTTATATCCTATATATAACTGAATATTTAAGAAAAGCAAAAATAATAAACATTAGTCAGATAGAAATTATATATTGATTTTTTTCTTATTGTGGAATGAAAATTAGTGGCCTAAATAAATGTACCGGTATGTGACACTCAAGTACTAGTGATGAAGAATTTAAGCCATAATCAGGTCTCAGCCTTTTAACATGAGAGGCATTTTAATCAATTATCTTGCAGACAGCCATCTTGTTCAGCAGATTTAAGCAATTTTTGAAAGTACTACCCAAAAATAATTCCTTTTTTTAGTAAAGAACCATATAATAATAATTCCTGTAGACTTTCACCAAAATCTAGCACGAGAATGAAGAGGAAACATCGTATAAAGGTTCTCTGGTGGCTATCCATTTGAACAAATTTTATAGAAGACCAATTATCTGTAAAGTTTCATATCTATTGACTAAAGGGTTTAGGAGAAGATGTTAACAACAGACCACAGGGCGACCCGAGCATGTTGTGCTTAGGTGAACTAAAACCGGTCAAATATGTAGTAATTACGTTTATGTGCAAAGTGGATAGAAATAGCACAACTACCTGGACTTTTAATTCGGGGACGGAGACACGGATAAAAACAGTTCCTGTCTGATGTTCGGACATATATGTTGATGTTGTACCATATCGAGCATCTTTTAACGTACTTCTCCGATCTTGATCAATCTCACGTAGTAGCAATGCTGTGTTGTTCTCATGATCTCGTAACGTTCCACAGTGCTGCATCCTCTCTATAGTGTCTCCTCTAAAATCTTGTTGTAATGTGCCACCTCGAAATTCCGTCATAGTTTAAACTTTAGTCATTTCTTTAAAATCCAAAACTGAAGTTGAAAGGAAACATTTGTACTATAAAAGTATTACTTCTTGCATTGAACATTATCATCACACGCAAATAATTATATGCTGATTTGTTTATCAATAGGAACATAAAATTATCATTTCATGTCTTATGAATCCAACAAAATGTTATATCTATTTATAGTTGAATTATTTATGTTGAATAAAATTCCTGAAAATCCAAAACTTCTAGGAAATGTTAATAAATACAAAACTATCCATAAAAAATTACACTTTCTTTCATTAAATAAAATGCTGCATCATCTATTGTTATTTACAAGAAATATCAAATTCTTCATTAAAAGTCCAGCAATAAAAAACATAAAATGCAAGCCTTTCAACCTGTAACTTTAATGAACTGTTTAGTAGAAATGTACATCATAAAATCAGCAGGCATAAATTACAAAACATTACACGGATATGACACTCAGCATAATTATACTGTCAACATGGAATTGAGTTTATGTCAGTGCACTCAATTTGGTGTCAGTCAACATACACATTGACAGGTACAGCACTAATTATATGATACTCCATTCTTTTAAATTCAAGCTTTGTCTTTCTGACAACATCCTTTTTGCTACATGTTCAATTACTCTTATGTAACATGTCTATCTGAATGTTTGATGTAATAAATCAATGAAAATATAATACACGTATATACAATGTATATTGAAATATTGCTAGACTTTTCAACGGTTATTCATATTCAATATGTATAAAAGCTGGAGAGATATGGTCAATCACAGATCAAAGTAAAATATTCAAAAATGTGATATTGAAATATTAAAAACTGGCAATTAATGGCAAATTTTCTTGTGTACTGGCTAAAAATGAATATTATTGGCAAATCAACTTTCACTTTGAGCACACAGGTGGCAGTATCAGTGTTTGGACACCCCACCCCTATCTGCCCCTGGACCCCTACTACAACCCTGAAAAAAAAATTCAACACTCTAAGGCTTACTATAAGGTACCAAATACAAAACCACCGATGACATTATATAAAAAAAATTTTTTTTCCACTATCAAAATTATAGTCTATAACTATAAACATTTTAAACAATTGGCACACTAATTGCTTGTAACAGGATTTTCAACCAAAGCACATGTTAAAATTGGACAAAATGTGCCCTCATCCAAGCCCTGGTGATGGATGAGGGGCATTATTGGAGTGAAAGCCGGAGGCTGAGCATGTATACTTAGCATGATAGTTGCGACAATAGTAACGTGAGACGCACTTTAAAAATGAAAGCGGAAACCCCAAGCACGTGACCGCTCCATTCCTCGGAAGTGTAAACCAGCTGATTGTCATAGTTTAAAGTATAGCTTTGTTGACAAAAACACATAAAGGGTAGGGTACAAGAAAAAATATATGATGCAAAAAGGGAGGGAGTATACATGCTCAGCCTCCGGCTTTTACTCCAATAATGCCCCTCATCCATCACCAGGGCTTGGATGAGGGCACATTATTTTCGCAAAAGCCTTCGGCTTTACATGTATACTTAGCATCTTTAAAGTTATGTCAACAAAGCCTAATATCTCAACAAAGGGACACAGGAATATAATTATTATCTTATCTCTTCAAAGGATAAAACTGCACAAACACAAAATTCCCTCTCAAAAACAAATTTATTAAGACATTTTCAAGATACTGTAAACTCAACATTCACTTTGAAAAGCAGAATATTCAAAAAACAAAGTATCAAGATAAAACAGCCTGTGCAAAAGACATGTCCTTATTTTCAAGTACTGATCTATAATAGAATTTATAAAAATTACTATCTGACTTCCAGTCTGCAGTATCTAAAATAGACTTTAGAGAACACTTTCTAAATGCTGCTGATACAGAGGCGGACCTGAAGGAATGTGCCTTAAAAATTCCAGTATCAATACCTGCAAGATCTAACACGGACTTCAACCACCTAGCTACAGTGCTAGTTGTTACCTTTTCAAAAGTAACATATGATATTAATAGCTGTCTCGACTTTCTCAATACCTTAGTTGCCTTAATATAATACAATAATGTATGCATAACACATAATGGTTCTTCCTTGAAATGTTCGAACCTTAAAAAAAAAACATTAGATCTACCTGATCTAGATGTTTTTAACAAACCTGGAAAGAAAAAGATAACTTCAGAGTCTTTATAACAACAATAATCCAAATTCAAGGAAACCATAGTCTGGGCTCGAGGAGCACAACACAAAGCAATTAAGGCTACAACCTTAAAAGTTAACAATTTCAAAGATAAAGTTTGTAAAGGGAAAAGTGACTTTAAAAAATTCAAAACCACTGTAACATCCCATGTAAACTTATACTTCGATGAAGGGGGATTACAATGAAAAATACCCTTCATAAACTTTGAAATAACAACAGTATTACTACACCAAGAATTACCAAATAAGGATAAAGTCTGTAAAAGCATAGCTTTATGGGTATTCAAAACAGAATAAGATTTCTTATCACGATATAATGAAAACAAATAGTTCACTACTTCAAATTCAGTTGTGCAAAAGGGATTTTTATATTGTTTAGTACACCAAAAATACCATCGCTGCCATGCCAAACCATATTGTTTCCTTGTTCCTGGTCTCCATGCCTGCAAGATGATCTCAACAGCTTCTGGTGAAATGTTTCTATTGATGAATGATTTCCTGAGATAATAACACCAATCAAACGTGGCAACCTGACAGGAAAAGAAATCATACTGTGTAACACTAACGGAAACCAGGGTTGAGATTTCCAAAAAGGCAAAATTAAAAGTGCTTTCTCAACCTTATCTTCATTGACTTTGTTTATAACTTTACCAATGAGATTAAAGGGTGGAAAAATATATGGCAAGAAACATTGCCATGATCTTGAAAAGGCATCATAGAAAAAAGCCCCTGGTTCTGGAAACCAAGATACAAATTTACTTAATTGCTTATTTATTCTAGAAGCAAACAAATCAATATCAGGCAAAAAGAAATGTTTACACAACCTATTAAAAATTACAGGTTTAAGCATCCATTCAGTGCTATTAGAAAAATTTCTTGAATAGAAATCTGCTGTAGTATTTTCTTTACCAGCTATAAAAGAAGCAGATATAAAAATATTTCTATCAAGACACCACTGCCAAATTGTTTTTGATAAACCATCTAAACATAATGAGGCCATACCACCCATGTCATTTATATACTTCACTGCTGTTACACTATCACTTTGAAATTCTATATGAACATCAGTGCAATTATAATATAAAGATTGAAGAGCAAAATTAATTGCTGTCAATTCTAAAAAATTTATGTGGTTTTTAGATTCATCAACTGACCAGCGACCTTGTGCTGATTCATTAGAAAACAGATCAACACAACCCCATCCTAACAGCGATGAATCCGTCCTACACATAAAATCTACCTTTCGTGGTCGTATTGGCTTTCCATTTTTTATTCTGATATTATCACACCACCAAATCAATTCTTGTTTACTATCTTCAAAAAGCTGAACTTTATTTTGAAAATTATTATCAGAGCCTAAACCACAAATTTTATTTCTTTCTAATGAACGATAATGAAGTGGGGCCTCTAAAACAGCATAGAAGGCATTAATAACCAAACCAATAAAAGATGCTAACTCTTGCACTAACACAACATATTGTTGTAACAGATTGTGTGCCTTTTCAAGAATTTTTATAATCTTTTCTTCTGTGAGAAAAACTTTAAACAGTACTGAGTCTAAAAACAAACCAAAAAATACTATTCTCTGTGTAGGAATAATAACAGATTTCTTTACATTTATTGTAAAGCCCAATGAGCTCAAAGTATTGCAAATTAGATGTGTATTTTGAGAACAAATTTCTCTATTTTTACTCATATTCAGAGAATCATCAATATAATATGAACAACGAACACCTTGGTGTCTAAGCCAGGCAAAAATAGGCTTTAGAATTTTAGTAAACACCCTTGGAGCTGAACTAAGACCAAAAGGTAGAACAACAAATTTCCAAACTGATCCTTTCCAATGAAATTTTAGATATTTCTGAAAATCAGAATGAATAGGAACTGAAAAATAAGCATCAGCAAGATCTACCGATGTAAAATAATCATTAAGTTGGATAAGGTCTAACACAACTTTGAGATGTTCCTGTTTAAAATGTTCATATTTGACAAATTTATTTAATTTTTTCAAATTTATTATGGGCCGAAATTTACCATTTGGTTTTGGCACAATAAAAATATTAGAAGTAAAATCTCCCTCTTCTGGGAAGGAGGGGACAATAGCCCCTTTTTCATATAACATTTTTACCTCATTATCAACAATTGCTTTTTGTTCCTGAGAAAAACCAATTTCAAAAGGAACTTTATCTTGGAAAGGAATTTGATCAAAATCTATTTTATAACCTTTAACAGTTTGTAAAATCCAAGGATCTTTAGTAAAAATCTGCCAAACATGTTCGAAATACTGTAATTTTCCTACCTGGCTTACTCGTTTGGGACACTTGCAGAAGTGACTGTTGCTACTGGGGGTCTTCTTGTCCTGAACTGGGTGCTACGACCTCTATAAGAACCAGACTGATAATACATGTTATTGTATTGATTACTAGGACCATATTGCTGGTAAGGATGCTGTCTACCTCTTCTTGGGTAAGGATATCTACTTGCAGCACTAACTCTGCCTCGGAAAGGTCTATTATCATACCTCGGAAACGCAAGAGAAATACCAGTATCACAATTTCTGATTTCCTTGGTTATATCATCCCCAAACAATTGAGAAGTTATTGGGGTAGACTGGTTACAAATATTTTTATATTTCTTTTTTAGGTTAGGACGTATAATGTATCTACGCCTTAAAGATAACTGATATTGAACCTGGCTGAACATAGTTAAGGCATCAGAAATGTATTCTTTGGCCTTCTGATTCAAATTATCACCCATGATTCCAGCCTATTTAATAACAGGTACAATACCTGTTGCAACAAGATTTTGAATATCGACCAACATGCGGTCATAACTCTTAGATTTCTTTTCTAGAATTTTCCATACTTCTTGATTGACAGTAGGAGGGCTTAAGTTGTCACAATTTTGGGGAATATTGTACTTTTGAATAATATCCTCTGTACAACATGCTGAAGTGCATGTAGTATTGATCAATTTAGCCAAAGAAGGGGGTATAGAGTCCCCCCTAACAACACTCTTAAGCTTAGGGGGAGCCCATTCATCCCTCAAGTCTGACGACTTAGTATTATCAATGGGGTCATCACCAAACATAGCTTGCAACATTTTAGATGACATATCTTTATTAGCAGTGACTTTCTTCTGCTGTGAATAAGCAAATTCCGAATCAGAAATATCTGAACTGTTCACCTCAACCCTTAAATTTGGGGGATGATTCGGGTCAAAATTTTCATCAACAAAGTCATCATAATCTGGGATAAATTGAGATTCATCCTCAAAATTATCAAGTATAGGGAAACCAAGCTTTTTCTTGAGGCTATCAATATCCTTCTGGGACAAATTTTCTATATCAAGCTTGTTTTCTTTACTCTTACTAGCCTTGGTAGCCTTTTTATTGCCTTTTTTATTATCTTTTTTACTATCTTTCTGAGAAGATTTACCTTTCTTACCCTTATCTTTTGATAATTTTGGCTTCCCAGCCCTTACAACAACGGACTTAACAGTCTCATTTGGTTTTTCGGATACAACTGTTTCGAATGCTCCCACATCAAGAGCATTATGTTCAAACCCAGAAAATTCCCCCTCAGAACTTGAATTGTCTAGGGTTATTTTAGCGTGGGGTTCTTCGCCCTCACTCGAGCTCATTATAATTCCAAGGACTACGTCCAAAGAAAGCTCGAAAAACAGTAAAAGTAAATACAAAATATACTGTACGGCAATAAAATACAAAAACTTACCCTGTTAAACAGGAAAAATACGTAAAAAGTATCAAAAACAATAACAAGAAACTACTGTAAACACGTGTTGTTTGGACGTCTACACGATATCAGCGCAAAAATCATAATGACAATCAGCTGGTTTACACTTCCGGGGAATGGAGCGGTCACGTGCTTGGGGTTTCCGCTTTCATTTTTAAAGTGCGTCTCACGTTACTATTGTCGCAACTATCATGCTAAGTATACATGTAAAGCCGAAGGCTTTTGCGAAAATAATGACCTAGAATAGCTAACATGAAGAAAGTCATAATTTTTATTATGCAAAAGTCACAAGTCAAATTCAATATCTTCCACAGTCAAATTTTGATATCACACACTAGTATACAAGCTGAAATTTGAAGACTGACAACACAACTGAATGAATGTTTTGGTTTTTAATGAGTAATATTCTAGCAACATGTATAAGACGGGTGTTCCAGCAACAATGAATAGTTGAATAATAAATTAACACTTAGTGGCAACAATAATATATATATTAGGTCAAAAGCAAAGACAAATTTTATTGCATCTTTTTCATTCTACAAGACTATTTATAACCATTTCACACTGACCCTTCTAAATAAGCAGATAAAGTTACTAAGAAAAATCTTTCTTTTCTTTTTTTAAATGAAATGTAGGTATATCAATATTGTAAAGATTTACCATATTCAAAAAATGTATCACAAATATATCACAATATCTCCTATATGTTAGTAATGCTCATAATGTCTGTACAAGGTTCAGTATTCTTAAATCACATATTGCATTGTCATCACCCTTTCAAACTCTTATCTGAAAATATCAAAAAAGGGAGAAAAGAATTAATTAACAATGTACAGAATGAAATTGCAATTTCCTCTTAGTCAATGTGAAAATGTAAAACTATGCAATCAATTGAATTTTTTATTGGCTGATAAACTGCCATCATTTTGTTGTCAAGTTTTGTTGTCAAGTTATTAACATAGCACAATAAATGTAACATCCTGCTCCCTTTCAAAACCCCATAGGACGACATTGACTTTTACTAGCAAGTAAACTCCCATTGAAATTACAAGCTATTACTATAGGAAAAACTAACAGCTTAAAAAAAAACTTTATCCTTATTGCTATAGATATGCTTACATTCTAACTATTGATCTCATGTGATCTGTAGCAGACATACAATAAAATGGTGAAAAAAAAAAATAAATAAATAAAAAAACATTTGAAGAAAAAAATAGATTGGTTCTAAAGAACAAGAAAATTATACTACTGAAAAAAAAATGACTTCTGGCAAAAAAAAAAAAAAATTCTTAATCAGTGGTCTTGTTACAGAGTACAATGTAGTTCGTCCATGGAGATTAAAGGATAGTTTAACTATAGACATTTTTATCAAAGGATAGATTAACTATAGACATTTTTATCAATGGTTAGTTTAACTATGGATCTTTTTATCAAAGGATAGTTTAACTATAGACATTTTTATCAAAGGGTAGTTTAACTATTGATATTTTTATCAATGGTTAGTTTAACTATGGATCTTTTTATCAAAGGATAGTTTAACTATACAATTTAGATCTTTTTATCAAAGGGTAGTTTAACTATGGATCTTTTTTTATCAAAGGGTAGTTTAACTATGGATCTTTTTACCAAAGGGTAGTTTAAATATACAATTTAGATCTTTTTATCAAAGGGTAGTTAAACTATGGATTTTTTTTTATCAAAGGGTAGTTTAAATATAGACTTTTTATTAAAGGGTAGTTTAACTATGGATCTTTTTTATCAAATGGTAGTTTAAATACAGACTTTTTATTAAAGGGTAGTTTAACTATGTATATTTTTCTTCAAAAGGTAGTTTAACTATGGATCTTGTGACAGGCTAAAAATGGCCTCAGGTCGATCTTAGGGTAACTAACACTGAAAAGCCTTTTACTCTATCTCAATCCATTGAGAAGTTGCAGCACTTTGAAATCAGTTATGATGGGGAAAAAAAAAAACAATGCAAAATAGTGATTTTTCGCAATTTTGAGACGTCCCCCCGTTGCCATGGTAACAGAAAATTTACGTTACAGAGGCCATGGTCCAGTCAACATTTGTGACAAGTTTCATGAGTATTGGAGCATTTTCATAGTTTCATAGCACTTTTAACTTGTAACAGGAGGCTTTTCAATGAAAAAGGCCATATTTTACAATATGCACATGAAGGAAAAGGTTAAACATAAAATGTTTAAATAACTCTGAATTAATCAAGTTGTAAAGTTGGACTATTTAAGGGAATTTAAAGGTAAAACTGCTAAAATTAATGTTCTTTGAAATTTTGTTATAAAAAAGAAATTTTTGTTCTGATAGGCATTTCTTTCAGTTGTGAAGCGGGCATTTTGGACTTGTGAAGAAGCCCTCTTCATATTGTGAAAAGGCCTTTATAAGGCCCCTGTTACACAATGAAACAAGCCCTGCAAGATAAAAGTATGAACATTTTTATCAAAGGCTAGATTAACTATGGACATTTTTTTTTATCAAAGGCTAGATTAACTATGGACATTTTTAACAAAGTAGACATTTTTTTATCAAAGGCTAGATTAACTATGGACATTTTTTTTTTATCAAAGGCTAGATTAAGTATGGTCATTCATTTTCATCAAAGGCTAGATTAGGTATGGGCATTTTTAACAAAGGCTACATTAACTATGGACATTTTTGATCAAAGGCCAGATTTAGTACGGACATTCATTTTCACCAAAGGCTAGATTAGGTTGGTATGGACATTTTTAAAAAATGCTAGATTAAGAAAGGAATTCAATTTTATCAAAGAGTAGTTTAACCCATTTCTGCATGAGTATTTTGTGAAAAATGGCTGTTTTCAATGAAAAGCCTCCTGTTACAAGTTCAAATTGCTATGAAAGTTTATAAAAGATGCTTCAATATTCATCAAACTTGGCACAAATGTTGACTGGATTGGCATGCTCAATCTTAAATTTCCTGTACTTCTCAAAATTGCCAAAAATCACTATTTTGTGTTGATTTTTTTCCATCAAAACTGATCTCAAAGTGCTGCAACTTCTCAATGGATTGACATAGAGTCAAAGACCTTTAAGCGTTGGATACATGTTACCTTAAGATCGATCTGAGGCCAATTTTAGCCTCTCATAAGTCAAAAATTTTCTTGGCAATCTAGTCCAGATTTTCTGTACCAGGCAGTCAAAACTAGTTCTGACTCAACCCAAAGATGATTATGTTTAAGAAATAAGCTGGACAATATGTTTAAGCCCTTAACTTGCTGTATTCTTCAATAGACTTTTCCTGCCTTAGCACCAATTTTTGGAACTGTTCAGAAATTGTAGTTGGTCAACCAACAGTATAGAGCCTGATCAAACTGTATTATCACTTTCAGTTCGAACAGGTTAGGTTTGTGCTAAATATTACAAATTGAATATAAACCTTCATTTGAACTTGGGTTATTTTTATCACATGTTGATAAATTGTTCCATATCAATCAATATATTTCAATTGTAGGTAGCCAGTAATCTATAATTTATTCTTATATACTTGTAAAACAGCAAAACTTGTCAATATACTTATCAGTGAAAGTGATATTTCTTGATTTCTTTAAGGACTTTAAGCTACAAAATATTGCATAATCTATAGTACTTTAAATGAATATTTCAATGTTAAAGAAGTAATTCTCATGTGGTTTTGTGATTTATAATGACCAGATATGTAGATCTATTTTTGCTTAAAGCTACAAAAGACCATTGGTCATGCCAAATACACTTACTGTAAGCTTAAATCAGTTTGGTATTTTGAAATTGTTTAAAATGAAAGCAATATATTGAAGATCTGGCAGTTGGCTATGTTTATACTTAAAGAAATTAGAACAATTGAACGTAAAGTCATTAGCCTTTGCCACCAGAGTATATATAGAGCCAGGTAAGTCTGCACAGCTGATCTGACTCTTAGATGATATTGTTACTAGCTCCTTTTTGTACTTTGAAACTAAAATCCCTTGAACTTTGAATCCAAAGCAAAACCTTTTACACAAAACACTGTAAAGGTAAAAGGGTGACTTTCCAGCATTACATGAAGTATTCCTGGTATCAAGCACCTGAGTAGAACCAACAACCATCCCTAAGCTAGCTGGATAGCATCCACACATGAAATATCCAAAGTTCCTGTCAAGATTCAAACCCACAGTTGTAAGGGGCAAGTGATTGAATTTGGCTACCTTAACCACTCTGCCATTGATGCCCAATGTAAAATGATATACTAGTACCTTTGATGATACAAGTATTGGTAAGCTATAAGATAATTTGCATAAGCCTTTAATGTATACCCAATCTGGCAGATTGAGGTTAGTATGACACCAGTCTGACAAGCTAGTCAGTGCTCTGTATATTAAACTGCTCATAAAAACTGCTCTCACTACATATTTTTATACCTGCCTTCAACTACACTTGTGACTTATATTGTAAATAAACTTATCAAAACTCTTCATGTAAATTATCCATTTACAAATATTAGTGTAAACATTTGGTATTTCCTGTTTAAATTAATAATTTGTCTTATAATACTAGTATAAAAATATATGAAAAAAAATCATGCTATAATAAAAATTAAACATTCAACAACAAAAAAAATAAAATTAAACATTGTTCCTACTTTTAGTGGTAAATAATCAAGAAATCAGTTCTGTAGGTTTCTAACCCCCTTATCATGCTAATTATCTAAAATAAACTTCCCCAACACAACCAAAATAAGTATGGACTGTACTATATAGCCACCCTGACCAGACTGCACAGATATGTTTGCTGAACATGGTCTGCACACAGTCACATAGGTAAAATAAGGGCTAGATTTATCCAACATAGGTAAAATTAGGGCTAGATTTACCCAACAAAGGTAAAATAAGGGCTAGATTTACCCAATATAGGTAAAATTAGGGCTAGATTTACCCAACATAGGTAAAATTAGGGCTAGATTTACCCAACATAGGTAAAATTAGGGCTAGATTTACCCAACATAGGTAAAATAAGGGCTAGATTTACCCAACATAGGTAAAATAAGGGCTTGATTTACCCAACATAGGTTAAATAAGGGCTAGATTTACCCAGGAATTACACAACAACTGTGATACCTGATTCATCAATTTATACTTACATTGTCTCTTACACAAACAAACAGCATAAAATTACAAAATAATTCTTAAATAAAAGTGATATTGATGCTTCAGCAACACAATGATTTTAAGAAATTTTCTATTCAGTTTAACAGATAATATACCTAAGATGCAACCTGTTAGACTTGTGTACATTGTGTTACAATGACTTGTACAACAAAATAATCACAATTTTAACAAAGTACTCAAATGCTTAATTAATATCTAAAATGGACTTATCCACCTTTCAATCTAGACATTACCCTTCATCATTTTGTGGAAAAAATTAAAAGTATTGACTGAATAGTGACCAGTGCCAGACCATGATTAGATGGCACGGCAAGGATGTGCAAGATGACCTTGGTTTGCACTGGTCACATAGTGACAAAATCTGTTGCTGCAAGAAGACAAGAGGTTAAATATAAATTTTTTTTTTCTACAAACTGCATAAAATATCATATATGAATTTATAAGGCAAATATGAACACCCACCTTTCACAACCTTTAAAAACTCCCATTCACTTAAAAGATGACTCACATGGTGTAAATGTATAGACAATTTACATTATATCTGCTTACAACCAATACCAAGATGACAATATATGACCAATAACCTCTTAAATGACCTGTGACCTCAAGGCATAAAATAAACATTCGAAAAAACAAAACAGGACATAAAATAACAAGCAGTTAGACATGTCAATGAATAAGGAAATAATTGTGTTCATATGTAATTAACAAAACCAAAGGTAAAGTAAACTCACCATTGTATACATGGTATACATGTTTTATTCAATATTTATACACAAACACTAAAAAAATTACTATCTGTGACTATTTACAAAATTATTAGGTATTATTATAATTATTATTATTTATTTATTTGTTTCAGGTTGTAACAGTATAAAATGATGTAAACAAGAAACATGGCAATGTCTTCAATTTATCACCATTGTTGAAAGTTTTTGTTCTAGTACAAATACAGGCAATATACAATGTATCTATGTGCAATGTAAATGATAAATAATGAAGAAACAAAAAATTATATAAGCAAGCATTTTGTGATAACAACAGATGTTATATTAACCTTGTGCCTAAAGCAATTCCAAGCAAGGAATATTCACATAAGCTTGCTATACACCAATTTTTTTAAATATCTCACACCTAACTTGAAAGCAATTTTCTACTTTTAGTAAAAGTGACCTTGGTCCTATGGGACTCAAAAGTAATCCAAAGTGAGCTTTACAAATAGGAATGCTATACAACTTGGTCATTCCTAAATCTAGTTACAGACTGAAAACCATTTTTCTATTTTAGTAACAGTTGACCTTGAGATCAGGGGCTAAAAAAGCAATCATAACCAGAGTATCCACATAAGTTTGCTATATACCAAGCTTATTCCATATCAGGAAAGCATAAAGTGGATCAACTCATAGGAACTCGAGAACGGGACCGCAGATTGCGGCGTATATTTTCGATCGTGTAACGGTTTTTAAAAACGTTTCTGCTACATCTAAATATCTTTTAGTATTATCCGAGTGTATGGACTCAAAAAATATATTATCAATTGAACCCAATCTGTCTCTTTTAAAACTGGTCAAATTTTACGGTATTATAAAAAAAGACAAGGAGTGACATCCGCCATTTGCCGCAACGTTTTCGGCATGAGTTTTTCCCCTTTGGCTACAATTGATTACTATTTTTTCAGAATTTTGTTCCCGTTATTTTTGTCAACTATCAGGTATCGTCCGGATATAACGTTAACGGTTTATTGTTTACACGTGTTGACATGTATAGGCGGCATTATATCGGGCGTATTCGTGTTTTGATTTGTTAACATGGAGAAAACAGACACTTTAGTAATATGGTCAAACTTGTTTTGCCTAACTGAAAAAAGGAATATTAAAACATGATCCATAGATAAATATTTTAGGCACTCATCTGGTATTCATTACAAGAAAAATTAAAACAAAAATCAAGCATATCAAGGGGGATAACTTACGCCGAACGTTGCGGCAAATGGCGGATGTCACTCCTTTTCTTTTTTCAATATACCGTAAATTTGACTGATTTTTAAATTAGCAGATTATATTAAATTGAGATTAGATAATTAAAGACCACCCGCTCGCATAATATGAAAACATATTCAAATGTTGGACAAACTATATGTAAAGCCGGTACGGATTCGGATTTATGCGCCGCAATATGCGGTCCTGTTCCAGAGTTCCTATGGATCAACTGACAG